>NC_134463.1:0-600000 GCF_047948215.1 Lycorma delicatula
AATCATCATTAAACTGTAAATTAAGAAAAAAAATGTTTAATTTAAAACAGATATATTAAAAAAAAATAATAAATCTATGTTGCATACAATAAAATAAATGTCCCTCACTTTAAAATAATGTCCTAAATTGTATGGTTTTTCTTTCTAGAAGATTGTTCATAGTTACCATACAGACGAGAGATGTTCACTTTTAGACGGTAACGACGCAACTAAAATATGTCTTACTTCGTATAAGGTTACAAGATTGAAAAACAAGTTTCTGCGTCTCTGATTGGTCAATGATATCGGAGTGTTTCGTCATAGACCCGAGCGGCTACCTCGTGACATCTCTTAATCCGTTCAACGTTAAAAGAATAGACCAACTCTGTGATAAGAATTGAAAAACAAGTTAATTACATTTCTGCGTCTCTGATTGGTCAATAATATCGGAGTGTTTCGTTACAGACCCGAGCGACGTCTCTTAATCCGTTCAACGTTAAAAGAATAGACCAACTCTGTTATAAGAATTGAAAAACAAGTTAATTACTTTTCTGCGTCTCTGATTGGTGAATAGTATTAAAAATTGTTTAATCGTTCTAATGAATCCATCCTGTCGTAACTTGTAATCTTCAACACATAATAGCATTAAAATATATATTTGAATTTAAAATAAAAAGAAGGAACTAATTTCAAAATGATTTTTTTACTTTAACCTGTATTAATATATTTATTAATAAAAACAAATTACGTCATCAAAATTACCGATCTAATTGAAAATTAAACAGACATTTTTTTGAATAGTAATTTACAGAACTGAACTTTTGTTTTTTGCATCGGTATTTTTTTTTTCAGTTAAGAAAAAAAAATTGGTTATGTTATATTCTCTACGACAGTAAAAGGTATTAATTTGTTAATTAATACCGATGAAATTTGATAAATAAAAAATGAATTAGTTTATAAATTACTTTCCAGACATAATATTTTTTATTAAAAGGGATATATTAGGTTTGCGCCTTTCCTAACACTGAAGTTTCACATAAAAATTCTCCCTATATCTAACTTCAATTAGACTATGCGCCAAATCGTTTTTGATTACGTCTTTAAACGCCAAAAATACTATGCTAAGAAAGCAAGTGTTGATTCCAACAACGACAGTTTTGTTGTACAATTCAATTTACTCAGAGTCCTCTTGGTTTACTTAAAAATCAAGAAACAGATTTACAAATTTAATAAGCCTGTAATAAAAACATACCCTTCTCTCTTTGCTTTGATCCGCTTTCGGGAGCGAGGTCAACACCTCATCATAGTTACTCGAGGCCTCCTTTTACGTTTCTGAAGCACTTTGACCTCCAGCCTTTTACTAACGACAGATTCTGAAATGACTCTAACTGTCTCTTTATCATCCGCTAAGACAACCAGACCTTTCCTACTGTGTTTTATGTTCCTAATTCTCAAATTTCCTTGAAATATAGCTTTCAAATTTCCTTAATAGTTTTGTGGAGCTTTCCTTCCTGTTTATGAATGTGACTTCTGGTTGCTTGTGGGTTAAGCTGGCCTCTCGCTTCCCTTTAAGCACCTAGGCGTAGAGTTTCCGCTTCGCCCTAATAAGTACAGGCGCTGGGCGCTGGTACCGGGACGGAATTTGCCTCTTTTCTTTAACTATAACCTCCTTGACTTCAGTCGGCTTAGAGACAAGCGCCTCAAATCCGTTCGCCAAAGCACAGTTCCCTAAACTCATGTTTAGGAAACATTTATGTTAAGAGAACATTTCCCTAAACTCATTATGCCTAGGGATCACTCGTCTTCAAGAAATCCAACAACTGCTCACATAGTTACTCAAATTGTGTACCAGAGGTACGGAACTACCAGCCTTAACTAAATCACTATTCAGACTAATTTTTGGTATCCCTAATTAGTCTCTGTCATCTACTACTTTGTCGGGCAAACCGACATATTTGAAATACGAGCAGCCGGTGGCCTGATTCCATCACGTCACTTTTTGCACGTCTTAACCGCTGCTGAATAGTTTAAGCGAGTGCAAGCAATTACGAAAATACTGATTTCTGTCCCTGCTCTGAAAAGACCGTATGCAGGACTAATCGCCTTAATTCACCCAGGTAGACTGTCCGCCCTACCTGGGCGAACCTTTGCTCGTTACAGGGTATTTATACCAAAACCCACCGGGTCGGTCTAGTGGTTAACGCGTCTTCCCAAATCAGCTGATTTCGAAGTCGAGAGTTACAGCGTTCAAGTCCTAGTAAAGCCGGTTATTTTTACACGGATTTGAATACTAGATCGTGGATACCGGTGTTCTTTGGTGGTTGGATTTCAATTAACCACACATCTCAGGAACGGTCGAACTGAGAATGTACAAGACTACACTTCATTTACACTCATACATATCATCCTCATTCATCCTCTGAAGAATTATCTAAACGGTAGTTACCGGAGGCTAAACAGGAAAAAGAAAGACATAAAAAGGGTATTTACACCAGCAGTCGTTGCCACAAAAAGCCGATCGCTTTACAAGGCTCTCGTGAGGCAGATGCATGTCTAAATCAAACACCAGATACCAAAAAGGAACTCGGTGAAAACGGTCAAATCATGAACGATATCCACCCTTTTTATGCAGATGCTGTTAAAACATTAGTCAGTAAGAATTAAAAACCCGGGGAAGGTAACCGCTTGACACCGGTTTAAAAAAACACCAAAGCTAACCTAAGTCACGGTAACAACTTTGATTATACGCATCAGAAGGACCAAAGTATAGGATAAGGTTGCGACAATATTTTAAAGGTATTGCAGAACAACAATTTTTTCATTAAAAAAATTCAGGTTATGTTACCCCTTACTATTCCAGCTATTAACCATTTTTTACATTACGTAGTATTTTACAGCTGTTTAGTATTTTTTACCACTAGTTTCAAAGATTGTCACAGGACTTCTGAAGTAGTTCTGTACTGTCATATAAAATAAATGTTGTTTTTCGGTGTTTAATGATAGAAAAATTATTTAACATTCCCCGTACTTTATTAACATTTTTTCTGTCTTTCATTTAAAACCAAATGAAAGATATGCAGCTTAAAAATAATTTTACTGCACTTTAATTAAGAAAGTAAACTATTTTCATTTCCTACTAATTTAATTTATAATATTGCCGTGATTGGTTAGGTTGATATTTTTTTTTTTTGTCTTCAGTCATTTGACTGGTTTGATGCAGCTCTCCAAGATTCCCTATCTAGTGCTAGTCGTTTCATTTCAGTATACCCTCTACATCCTACATCCCCAACAATTTGTTTTACATACTCCAAACGTGGCCTGCCTACACAATTTTTTCCTTCTACCTGTCCTTCCAATATTAAAGCGACTATTCCAGGATGCCTTAGTATGTGGCCTATAAGTCTGTCTCTATATTTTTCCAAATGCTTCTTTCTTCATCTATTTGCCGCAATACCTCTTCATTTGTCACTTTATCCACCCATCTGATTTTTAACATTCTCCTATAGCACCGCATTTCAAAAGCTTCTAATCTTTTCTTCTCAGATACTCCGATCGTCCAAGTTTCACTTCCATATAAAGCGACACTCCAAACATACACTTTCAAAAATCTTTTCCTGAGATTTAAATTAATTTTTGATGTAAACAAATTATATTTCTTACTGAAGGCTCGTTTAGCTTGTGCTATTCGGCATTTTATATCGCTCCTGCTTCGTCCATCTTTAGTAATTTTACTTCCCAAATAACAAAATTCTTCTACCTCTATAATCTTTTCTCCTCCTATTTTCACATTCAGTGGTCCATCTTTGCTATTTCTACTACATTTCATTACTTTTGTTTTGTTCTTGTTTATTTCCATGCGTAGGACTTTATCTACGTCGTTCATTGTTTCTTCTAAATCCTTTTTACTCTCGGCTAGAATTACTATATCATCAGCAAATCGTAGCATCTTTATCTTTTCACCTTGTACTGTTACTCCGAATCTAAATTGTTCTTTAACATCATTAACTGCTAGTTCCATGTAAATATTAAAAAGTAACGGAGATAGGGAACATCCTTGTCGGACTCCCTTTCTTATTAGGGCTTCTTTTTATGTTCTTCAATTGTTATTGTTGCTGTTTGGTTCCTGTACATGTTAGCAATTGTTCTTCTATCTCTGTATCTGAACCCTAATTTTTTTAAAATGCTGAACATTTTATTCCAATCTACGTTATCGAAAGCCTTTTCTAGGTCTATAAACGCCAAGTATGTTGGTTTGTTTTTCTTTAATCTTCCTTCTACTATTAATCTGACGCCTAAAATTGCTTCCCTTGTCCCTATACCTTTCCTGAAACCAAATTGGTCTTCTCCTAACACTTCTTCCACTCTCCTCTCAATTCTTCTGTATAAAATTCTAGTTAAGATTTTTGATGCGTGACTAGTTAAACTAATTGTTCTGTATTCTTCACATTTATCTGCCCCTGCTTTGTTTGGTATCATAACTATAACACTTTTCAAAATAACACAGTTCAAAATAAAAAGAAGAAATTTGGAACAAGTTGCGCTGCGCGCTTCATGAGCAGTAGAAACAGCGCAATTTGCAGCCACTAACAAAGCAGACACTGTACTGATGAAAAATTGCAGATGTCTTGTGTTCTGTACTTGTAAGACGATCAAAAGATGTCTGCAGAGAGACAAGTCTGTTGTGAAACGCATTAACATTGATGCTTTTGGTCCCCTCTATAATGAGAATCAAAAATAGAAAAATTAGCATTATCCTTAAATACAGCATCTGAGTACTGGTCTTGACAGATCATTATCCCACGCTCATGGCTCTGGAAGTAATGCTCGACGCCCGATTCTATATTGCTAAAGTAAACCTCTATTTGGTGTGCGCGCGCGCGTATGTGTGTGTCTCCGTCACTCATTCTCTCTCTCTCTGTGTGTGTTTATCTTTAATACCAGTTCATAATATAAAAGAAATTTAATTTTTTAGATTTATTTTTAAAAATGTGTATGTGTATATATATATAGCCTATGATATTTCTAGTAATGTAACGATTCCAAAGCAGGGTCATACGTCTAAATCGGTTCAGCCATTGAGCTGCTATCATAGAAACAGCATACAAACAGACATAAATTACAATCCTTTTTGGGCTATCTTGTAAGATGTACCAAACTTTATGTTTACTATTACACTAACTGTAATGCAGGGATTCCAACGGGGAGGGGGGCATATATCTAGTCTCTTTTTCTGTTTAGCCTCCAGTCATCTATCTTAATCAGTTCACCGTTGAGCTGTTATGATGGAAGATGGAACATACATACATACACCCTAAATACATTACACTCTTTTTTGGGCAGTCATGTAAAAACTAAATCAGTCTATGCTTAAATCATATATTCTCAACTTTTTCTTATTTTTAGTAAAAAAAGGTGATCGACTAGAGATTTTTATAGACTGGCCTTCAAAATAAAAATAATGCTGCGGTTTCTCATCAGTTGTACAATCGTAAGGCCATTTTTGTATTTTTTCATCTTATTATTCAAATTTTTAATATCATTAAAAAATATGTTTACTTAACATAATTGTGTTGGCAATTAGGCAAATTTCTTAAATGGATAAGAATTATTGGTTTTCAGTTACCGCTCTGTCTGAACTCAGCTATCAAGGTGCTATGTAAGAGTACATCAATTTTTATTAGTTTATGTGTGGTTTAAACACATAAAAGAAGATGAAAACTTAATAACAGTTGGAGATTGGAATGCAACCATTGGAAAAGACAAGGAACGAAATATAGCGGGTGAATATGGACTGAACAAAAGGAATGAAAGAGGGGACCGACTTATAGAAAGTATAATTTAGTAATTGCCAACACCCAATTTAAAAATCATAATAGAAGAATATACACTTGGAAAAAGCCAGGCGATACTGGAAGGTATCAGATAGATTATATCACGGTTAAGCAAAGATTTAGAAATCAACTCGTTGAATGCAAAACTTACCATGGAGCAGGCATTGAAAGCGACCGTGATTTAGTGAAAATGAAATGTAAATTTGGGTTTGAAAACCTGAAGAAAAGGTGTCAGATGAATCGGTGGAATTTAGAGAAGCTTGAGGAGGAGGTAAAGAAGATTTTTGAGGAGGACATCGCAAGAGGTCTGAGTAAAAAAGATAAGGTAGAAAATGTAGAAAAAGAATGGGAGAATGTTAAAAAGGAAATTCGTAAATCAGCAGAAGCGAACTTAGCCGGAACAAAGACAACTGGTAGAAAATCTTGGATTTCAGATGATATATTGCAGCTGATGGATGAACGTAGAAAATATAAGAACGCTAGTGATGAAGAAAATGAAAGGAACTATCGACGATTAAGAAATACTATAAACAGGAAGTGCAAACTGGTGAAAGAAGAGTGGATTAAAGAAAAGTGTTCAGAAGTGGAAAGAGAAATGAACATTGGTAAAATAGACGGAGCATACAGAAAAGTTAAGGAAAATTTTGGGGTACGTAAATTAAAATCTAATAATGTGTTAAACAAAGATGTTACACCGATTTATAATTCAAAAGGCAAAGTCAATAGGAGGGTGGAATATATTGAAGAGTTATACGGAGGAAATGGTGTAATACAGGAAGAAGAGAAAGTCGAAGAGGATGAAAGGTGAGTGAGAAACAATACTGAGTTCTGAATTTAAGAGAGCATTAAAAGATTTGAATGGCAGAAAGGCTCCTGGAATAGAGGGAATACCTGTAGAATTACTGCGCAGTGCAGGTGAGGAAGCGAGTGATAGATTATACAAACTGGTGTGTAATATTTATGAAAAAGGGGAAGTTCCGTCAAACTTCAAACAGAGTGTTATATTCATGATATCAAAGAAAACAGGATAAGATAAAGGTGAATAATACATAACATTAGCTTAACTAGACATGCATCAAAAATTTTAACTAGAATTCTGTACAGAATTGAGAGGGGAGTATAAAAGTGTTAGGAGAAGACCGATTTGGTTTCAGGAAAAGTATAGGGAAGCAATTTTAGCACTCAGATTAAAAGTAGAAGGAAGATTAAAGAAAAACAAACCGACATACTTGGAATTTATAAGCCTAGAATAGGCATTAGATAACGTAGACTGGAATCAAATGTTCAGAATTTTAAGAAAATTAGGGTTCAAATACAGAGATAGAAGAACGATTGCTAACATTTAAAGGACCAAACAGCAACAATAATAATTGACAGACATAAGAAAGAAGCCATAATAAGTAAGGGAGTCTGACAAGGATGTTCCCTATTCCCATTACTTTTAAATCTTTACATAGAACAAGTGGTTAATGATATTAAAGAACAATTTAGATCCGGAGTAACAGTACAAAGTGAAAAGATAAAGATGCTACGATTTGCTGATGATATAGTAATTCTAGCCGAGAGTAAAAAGGATTTAGAAGAAACAATGAACGGCATAGATGAAGTCCTACGCAAGAACTACCGATGAAAATAAACTAGAACAAAATGAAAGTAATGAAATGTAGTAGAAATAACAAAGATGGACCACTGAATGTGAAAATAGGAGGAGAAAAGTTTACGGAGGTAGAAAAATTTTGCTATTTGGGAAGTAGAATTACTAAAGATGGACGAATCAGGTGCGATATAAAATGCCGAATAGCACAAGCTAAACGAGCCTTCAGTAAGAAATATAATTTGTTTACTGTAAAAATTAATTTAAATGTCAGGAAAAGATTTTTGAAAGTATATGTTTGGAGTGTCGCTTTATATGGAAGTGAAACTTGGACGATCGGAGTATCTGAGAAGAAAAGATTAGAAGCTTTTGAAATGTGGTGCTATAGGAGAATGTTAAAATCAGACGGGTAGATAAAGAGACAAATGAAGAGGTGTTGTGGCAAATCAATGAAGAAAGAAGTGTTTGGAAAAATATAGTTAAAAGAAGAGACAGACTTATAGGCCACATCCTGGAATAGTCGCTTTAATATTGGAAGGACAGGTATAAGGAAAAAATTGTGTAGGCAGGCCACGTTTGGAATATGTAAAACAAATTGTTAGGGATGTACGATGTAGAGGGTATACTGAAATGAAACGACTAGCACTAGATAGGGAATCTTGGAGAGCTGCATCAAACCAGTCAAATGACTGAAGACAAAAAAAAAATGAGTACGTGTGTTCAGTGTTGGCCTCTAATTTATCCTTATATCTCGAGAACTACTAGACCGATTTTGACCAAACTCGGTCACATTATTTCTATATATGGGGCACTGATTCCGTTAAATTTTCAACTTAAAAGATCAAGAGGGTAAGACTGTAGAGCAAGGTCACCCTCAGTATTTTGAGATTTCAGCTAATTAAGGTGATACTTTTCTTAGGCATGTTTGTTAATGTTCAAAAAATAACAATAATTCCAAAAAAGTTTTTGCAAAATCGCACCCCATCCCAAAAATTACTGTTGTAGTCTACTATATTGTGACATCACAGGTGAGCGGTAGAATTAAATAAATGAATAATATTTAACGTGTAAAAATGTAACTCAGTTTGGCTGGGTCTCCGACTTGATCGCTCGGTCGACTCAGTGCGTTAAGCCTCGCGGCTTAACTGGTGTGTTGTCAGATTATTTCATCCTCTTCATAAGTTAAAAATATGGCATGAAATGCAGGTTTTCATGTTCTAAACTGAAAAATTTTCAGGAAAGTATCACATACTCCCTTGCAGCTCACACCTTGTCACAAGGGGTCATGAAAATTTAGTTTGTCAATGAGTGCTGAATACTCTATTTATGCCTCTGGTACTATAGACCTTGCACTTTGAAGGTAGGTTGAGATAACATTTTCCAAACAGCTAGCCGCTGGGCCATGGGTCCGGCGGGGATTTGGAGAAGTGGGATATTATCTCACTCAATTCCTGTCGGGTCATGGCGATTTCATGGCGTACCTCTTCAGATTTGGAAAAAGGGACTCCCCGGAGTGCATCTACTGCACAGAAGAGGATACGGCTCAACACACGATCTTTGAGTGCGTAAGATGGGATCACGTGAGAAGGACGATGGGGCTCACGTGGTTGACCGCCGATAATGTAGTGGGACACATGCTCCGGGGACGGCGAGAATGGTGCGCCGTGGAAACACTTGTCAACAGGATATTGAGAGATAAGGAGGAGGAGCAGCGCAGGATAGAGGAGACGCTGAGAGGCAGGTGACCGACCATGCATAGCGCTGGGAAAGGCCTGATGGTGCTACGAAATAGTATTAGTTTTGTTCTTCTTTGTTGTTTTATGACTTATGATTTGTACCTGTTTGTATTATATCATGTATCATGTTTGCATTATATCATGTATTATATCTTATATTTGTAACCGTTGTATTTATATCTTGTGATGTGTTTTTTTAATTAACCTTGTAAAATTTTTCTGTGGTGCTCCCGGTAGCGGCACTGTCAGTTACCGATGCCGGGAGTGTTGGGGAGTGTCTTACAGACGAAACTGGGAAAACAAAAAAAAAAAAAAAAAAAAAGAGAGAGAGAGAAGGGACGAATCGTGGTCGCCGTGTAGGGCCGGAAAGGCAGCCCGGATGCAGAAACCCACCGGGTTGGTCTAGTGGTTAACGCGTCTTCCCAAATCAGCTGATTTGGAAGTCGAGAGTTACAGCGTTCAAGTCCTAGTAAAGCCAGATATTTTTACATGGATTTGAATACTAGATCGTGGATACCGGTGTTCTTTGGTGGTTGGGTTTCAATTAACCACACATCTCAGGTACGGTCGAACTGAGAATGTACAAGACTACACTTCATTTACAATCATACATATCATCCTCATTCATCCTCTGAAGAATTATCTAAACGGTAGTTACCGGAGGCTAAACAGGAAAAAGAAAGCCCGGATGCAGAGGTCACTCTGGCTCCTTCATATGCAAGAATGAGGGTTAGTCGGGGTGCTCCGATGATGCATTGGGGACCCTCAGGTGTGTTTGGGGGGACGCGGAGGTTTGCTGGACCCGTGGAACGCGGGTTCAGCAACCTAGAGCAGGAAATGGGATGGGCAGCCCACTAGCTGAAGGGTGTAGTGGCCGTCCAGAAGGGATGGCTACTGCATCTTGATGAGGCTTGTGGGACCCCGACGGGAAGCCCTAGGAGAGGGCAAGACAGGGGGGGAGACGACCGCCACGACACCCTGAAGTGATTGTGTTAAAGCTTAACGGCGAGGACCGGTCACTTCGGGGGTGTTAAAAAAAGGATTAAAAAAAAAAAACAGCTAGCCGCTAGATGTTTGATTTCTAGTAACTGTATTTGGGCACATGTCATATAGAAATAATTTAAAAAAAAAAAGACAGACAAACAGTTACATGCACAATTATTATCTCTGGGAATAACACCTAATTTCTTGAGAATCCTATATGTACTTCACAACAAATGATTCCTCATAACTGTTATATGATGCTATAAGCTTTCAAAGGTACTCTGTAATCTTAGTTTTATTATTATTATTATTATTATGCTTTTACGGCCAACATGGGACCACTTAAGTCAATTTTAGTTGGATCCTTTCTGAGAAATGCGTGTTATTTTACTCTTCCAAGCTGGCCAGTATTTCTTCATCCGTTCAGATCTTGCTTTCTTTTCTTCATCCATAAACACCCTCTTCGTTGTATTTTGTCGTTTGTCTAAATCTAATGCTTTTATCTTTTAGCTTTGTAATTTTTCCAGTTTTATTCTGTAGGTCAGTCAGGGAAATTCCTAATTCTTTCATATCTTCTCTAATTTCTTTGATCCATCCTACTTCTAGCTTTTGGAACCAGAGCTTTTCAATGATATTTCTTGACAGTCTTGTTTGCGGTGTCCTTATGAGATGACCGAAGAAAGAGATTCTTTTTTTCCGCATAGTATCAGTAACAGGCCCTATTTCTCGATGCACCACCTCATTTGGCACAATCCACCATCGGCCTTCTTTTTGGTGTTTTTTATTGATACACGTTCTGACAATTCTCCTCTCTATTTTCAGAATTTTTTCAATTCGGTTTTTCTGAGTGATTTTGAAAAGGGTATCGCTTCCGTAGGTGACTTCTGGCTGTACTACAGTTTTATAATGTTTAAGTTTTGTTTTAGCAGAAAGGCATTTTTTGTTATATGTTGACCGAGTTAATTTTTGGGATTTAATCATTTTATTTGTCCTGTTTTGCCATGTCACTTTTTCATTTAAATTATAAGTTATTATTTCCCCTAGATATTTAAATTGTTTTACTATTTTAATTTTCTGATCGTTTACCGTAATGCGCTCTATTACCAGAGGATCTATGGCCATCAGTTCAGTTTTTTCGAAAGAGATATGAAGCCCTATCTTTTGTGCTAGGTTTTGAAGGCTCATGATTTGTGTTTTGGCTTCTTGAATATTATTTGCTAAAAGAGCGAGGTCATCTGCAAATCCTAGGCGATTTAGTGCGATGGAGTTTTTCTTAGTACCCATTTTTATATTTTTGGGATTTATTTCATACCATTTTCTCATGACAAATTCGAGGGCGCAGTTAAAAAGGAGTGGTGAGAGGCCGTCTCCTTGCCTCAATCCAGTTTTTATGTAGAAGGGTTGAGAGAGTTCACCTCTGAATTTCACTCTGGACTGGGTATCGGTTAAAGTTAATTTTATTATGTTTACGAGTTTAGGGTGAAGGCCCAGGTTTCTCAGAATATTCAGCATGGATGGTCGGTGTATACAATCATAGGCCCTTTTAAAGTCGACGAAGGTGATTATTAGTTGTTTTTTCCGTCTTTTATATAAGTCCATCATAAGTTTTAGGGATATTATTTGCTCCGGGCAACATCTCCATGGCCTAAATCCCCCTTGGTATTCCCCAAGTTCCAGTTCAAGTTGGTCTTTGCATCGGTTGTATATGATTCTCGACAGGATTTTGTATGTGCAATCCAGGAGAGATATGCGTCTGTAGTTTTCAGGATTAGTTTTATCCCCTTTTTTATGTAATGGATGGATGAGGGCTGTGGTCCAGTGTTCTGGAAGTTTTTCTTCGTTCCATATTTTCACGAGGCATAGATGTAGGGAAGTTTTGACTGAATAAACCGATGAGTGTTTCCAGAGTTCTGCGAAAAGCTGGTCTTCTCCGCTTGCTTTGTAGTTTTTTATTTCATTTAAGGCTGCGAGAACTTCTTGAATTGTTTGCGGGTTGATATTTACCGGTGAAGTTTTAACTGGAGTTTCAGTGTCAATCTCAAAAAGCTCTGGGGGGTCGTCACAGTTGAGGAGTCTATTGAAGGTTTCTGCCAAAATTTCAGCATTTTCTTTATTGGTGTGGGCCATATTTCCTTTTTTTCCTCTCAGCATAAGGGTGGGTGGTTCATATCTTTGAAGATAAAAAATATATATATATATTTTTTAATTTGAATTCAAAACTTTTCGGGATTGCAGAGAAAGGCGCTACTACCCGCCATGAAGTGTGTGTGTGTGCGCGCGCGCGTGCGCTTGAGATCAATGTCAACAATTATTTCATGTTTTTTTTATGATTTTCTCATTAGGTTTTGTCGTTTCATACAAAAAAAGAAAATTCTGAAGCCTAAACTATGTACATTAAGACAAAAATAAAGCCTGAAGTTTGCAACAATTTTTGCACGATAATTTTTGTTGTTGTACATTTTAATACGACTCGGTCCTCCATGCTATGTTGGTTAAAAAAAAGTTATCTATCACTGTAACTACCAATTTTGTATTCGCTCGAGTATTACATTTATTGTATGTTAAATTTTAAATTAATGTAATTATAATATGTAATGTTAAATTACATAAATTTTAAAATACGAGAATATGAAAGATTAATACAATTTTGAGTCTTGTGTTTACAAAACTAATCGGTTTTAAAATAAAGCGCTGCTGAAAGGTGCCGAATTCCCAATCAGCCTTTGTATTTTTAACATGCCAAAAAAATGAAAAAATAATTTTATGTCGATTCAAATTTGTTAATAGATGAAATTTGACGCGTCAATTGAGTATTTCTTTAGTACGCGGAAGACATAGCAATTTTTTTTTGACACGCTGTCTATCTGGCAACGTCTTAGCAACGGTTGCTGTACCATCGGAAGGGGATTCGGGCCCCTTCCTCACTTCATGTACATTCAACCGTTCAAGGTTAAACAGTTACCACTTTTAATGTGTTCCATATACTATAATTTATCACCAACGCCTTTATCAATGATTTATTTTTTTTTTTTATATTCGTTGTGGCCATTGTTTCGATTGAAATTATTGAAAAAAATGCTTTAAGTCAGGAATTGAATTGAGACATGTTACGTTTTTTTTTTTGTGTATGAAACCTAGCTAAACAATTGTCGATGGTGGTGTTCTAACATGGGACTCGAATCTGAGACGTTCAGTATATCGGCAGGTTTTTAAAATCTTTTATTATGAATTTATATATAGATGTCGATGTAAAAATATATTTATTTTTACAAGATACCAATAGATTGTGATTCTAATGTTTGTAATATTTCTTTTTTTTGATGAACGATATGCGGGTAAGGATTACGAACGCAAATTTGTGCCCAAAACGAAAATCAACTCGAAATCTTCAATACGTTAATCTTCGGTTTTTAATGATAATTCAAGCCAAGAATCGAATCTAGAATTTTCTGATTTTTTTTTTGAGAGGAGAGCGATACTCATATGGGAATACCTTGTAATCTGAGAGGTGTCAAAGTTAAAAATGGATGCCGAGACCTTTAGTACATCAGTCATTTGTTCTACTGTTTCTCTACAAACTGTGTTAAGGTAACAATCTGTTATAAAAATGAAAATGAGACGATAAAATTTATAATATAACTTTTTAGCGGGCATCTACGGTGTGAGTTGTAGCGTCTTGGCCTTTCGTTCGGAGGTCTCTGGTTCGAATCCCGGTCAGATATGGCATTTTCACACGCTACAAGATTTAGAGTTAATTACACTACTCGATTTTTTAAATTTCTGCTTTAAATTAAAATAAAAAATTGTAATTTTTGGCAAAAAAAAATAACTGAAGCGCGCACCCGAATGTGCTTTTAGGTATATGTGCAATCATGTTTACGTGCGCGGTTGTAATTATATATATACATACTGAATATTACATAAAATTAAATAATTGAAGGCCTCATCATTTATGTACTGTTGGCTATGTTATTTAGCTAATCATGCAGGTGAATTTTAAAAGTTGGATTCATTGTACAATTGTAAGTTATCACGCTTAATAAAAAATATTTAAAAAAATCAAAATAAATTTTTGTTGCAAAAAAAATTAATAATAAATATGACCACCTAACATAAAAACCGACCGTTTTGATCTGCAAAACACATCAATGTAAGTTTAAAAACAGCGAGAAAATATTTTTAAAGTATTTCATGTAACAATAAAGGCCATTTTACCTTTTTAAAATATATAGCTAATTTATTAATCATCAAATGCAGACACAGATAAAAGATTTTGTTATTAACAGAAATCTAAATTTTTTTTAAAAACAAAAAACAGAATTTAAATAAAATATTGACACCCGAAATAATTAATAAGTAGCAATTATTAGAGGACATTGAAATAGAAATTAAATAGAAAAAATTTAGTCTACAAAAGAATCGGAAACCTCTCTTTTAGTGTATACTAAAAGAGAAATGTATAACTTACTTGAAAGCAAATTATTTTTATTATGTATAAAGTAATCTATACATACATTTTATAAGAATTTTATAAGGAGCTTCAGATCAGTATATTTTTGACAACGCTTCCGATGGGAATGTTTTCCTTTCTTGCTTAGCATTCATATATATACACACAACATGCTTCACTCTCTTTTTAATTTTTTTTTTTTTTTTTTTTTTTTTTTAGGGCGAAAAACGGAAGTACGTTATCATCGCCCGGTCTCTTTTAATTATTGTATTTCATAAGATTAGGTTTTTTTTAACAGAACAAATAATTTAAATGATTTTTTTATTTTGGTTGGTATATAATAAGTAGAATACAGCGGAATTGAGTAATACATCAACCAACGACGCATAAAAAGAATGGCATAATTACCTTTAAAAATATGTGAAGTTATTATGTTTATAAAATATATATATTTAGAAAGCGTTAATGAAAATCATTTAGCTATATAACATTTGTACATATTAATTGAAGATGCAGAATATTCAAGTTTATTTTTATAATTAATCATTAAAAGTTCATTAACATCGGTTCTGTAAAGTAAGATATTTAATTTTATTTTGAATGAATAGGTTATTACCTATTAAATAGTTTTGTAATTTCTTAAAAACGTTATCGGGAAGTAAAATGAGGCTCTTGTAAACTCGTATTGTGCAGCAAAAAAAATCTAGTTCTGTTAATTTTACAGAGGTGAATAATTATTTAGGAATGTTACTACTCTTTTCAGTACAAATAACACACATTCTTTCATTTAAACGAATGAATAGAAAACATAGAAAAAATATAATTATTTGTAACAATATTTTTATGCTTATTTATGATTGCGAAAAGTGAACATTGTTTCTCTACAAATTATTTTGTAATTTAAATACACCACTTTTCTTTAAAAATTATTCATGTAATTTGTGATAAAATTGCTATAATTAAAGATTGTTAATTTTTTATCCGTTCGATGGCATAAGTATGTTTGCCTGTTAAACAGAAGGCCCCGTGTTTGATTCCGAGTAGGGTCCCTCCTAATAACGAATCAACCTTCAATGTAGTTACTGATGATTTTATTTACTGATCCGACTTAAAAATTAATATATCTAAAATGAGATATGATAAATTTCATGTTGAAAACCTCTTTCTAACACGTGAAATACACTTGGCTTACATCAGTAAATTATATACAATAAAGTTTACTTCCCTAGTTAATGGCCAAATAACCTATATAGCCAAGCATATAACGCATTTCATTTTTATTTGTATATTTTTGCGATTCTGGTTCGCAACTATTTAGAACTATTTGGATACATTGTCAACAGATAAAGACAGTAAATAATTATTAATTTATTTTGTAAAAATAAACGAGTGTAAACTGAGTTCTAACATTTTTAATCTAATAAATAATTTGAATACAACAAATGGGAATTATTGTTTCAAAGATGTTATAATATTCCGTAATAATATTAATTAAAAAAATAAAACTCAATTTGTCAATAATAACAGACGTCTCGTACAAAAGATATAAACTGGATGACGTTAACAACTGGATTAGGTTATGTTAAAAAAGAGTGAATATTAACTCGAGGCACTAACTGAATGCGTATGCGTAATCAATCTATCTACCGACAATTTCCCGCCAGTCCAGTACTAGAGTTGCTGGCTTGATTAGTTATTTCTCTGTTTGCACTCATTATGTTTGCTTGTCTTCCCCCCACTACGGCGCGACCGCCATCAACAGACATCTTTTAACTAGTACTTTTAAACAACATTTAAGTAATGAAAAAATTATTCCATCTAATTTATTTTTTAACTCGCCATCTCTGTTTACACTGTCTGTCTTCTCCCCACCACGGCGCGACCGCCAACAACAGACATCTTTTAACGAGTACTTTTAAAAATTAAAGTAATGAAAAAATTATTCCATCTAATTTTTTTTTTTTTTTTTTTTAACTACTCACCATCCAGCACACAGGTTGTCTAATATTAAATTAGTTTTACTATATTGTTATTATTTATCAGACTTGACGAACTTATAATTACATAAAATATTAAAATATCTTTTATAAATGTGCACTAAAACAGCCAGCGTTATAATGACATTTTTACTTAATTAATTATATCTAACAAACTGTTATGTATGTAATCAAACTCATTTCGTACATGTCAATACAGACCTGCAAGCGCATCAATAATTTTTGTTTAGTGTCAGTATTATTTTTTTTTTTCTAATCAGGAATTAAAAAAACAGGGCATCTTTTATGACATAGATTACAAAAATCATGAATGGTACGTAAGGAGGTAATGATTAATATTATTTCTAAAGTTCAAAGTTAACATATCTAACCGACTTCCATATTTTACAGTTCAGCAACATTCAATATTCAAATCAAATGGATGTGTGTGTACGCGCGTGCATACACGTACACGAATCTACTTATAAATGAACTTTAGTATACACGTAAAGCCTAATTTAATTTTATTTAGATCTTTTAAAATATAATTCTTTGTTTTTAAATAATACTTGGCTATCGATGAATGAAACACTTTAATCCAAAGATTCTATTAAGCGACATGAAATTAGATTTTGTTGGGTCTCATTTTCATTTTTATAATCTATTTTGTCACCTCCGTAATATAAAAAACAAATGATGTACTGAAGGTTTTGGGTTCTATTCTCGGCTTGGACACTAGCTTATATGTTTAATGCTTGTTTGAATATTGGCTATTAAAAAACGGTTACTCAAACGATTTTGTCCGGATTTTTTCTCAACTTGGAGACAGTTCACATATAATATGCTTATCCGAGTATCGTCTTTAAAAAACACTATTCATGATCTTAAAGCCCCGGGATTGACTCTTGGTCGCTACAAATAATTACTTGCGTAATGCTTCTGTCTCAGATCGCTTATATTCATGTGAATATTAATTACGGAATCGATTTGTTCTTCACAGTTCAATTTTATTTACTTAAGTATCATCTGTAAACAAGTTTGATTAATATGTTGGAAAGAACCGATTGAAACGCTGAAGGTCTCGGGTTCGATTGTCAACTTAGACATCAGCTCACAAATATACAGTTTAACCAGATTAAAAAAAACTAAATGTATTGGGTTCCACTCTTTGAATTAGCGAATTTTTTTTTAATATCCTCATTTTTAATTTGCATATAAAGATAACAAATTCAAAAATAAATAAATAAAAATAATCAGACGGTGAAATCGAACGAAAGCGAAAAGTTGAACGTTTTATCTGATATTGTTGACTTTATTTAATTATTTTATAAAATAGCAAACTCAATTCTGCTCTATTCTGGGATGTATTAACGTGGTAGCCTGTCTAACCTTGAATGTTGAACGTTTATACTTAGATGGAGTGAGGAAGGGTTACACAACATTACATAACAAAGAGACGCAGGCCAGACAGCGCGGCAATTAACGGTTATCGTCTTCACGCATTACTAAAACAAATATTCATAATCTGTTCGTCATTAATAATTAATTAATTCGATTGATATCATATTAATATCTATTTTTTTTTCTCTTTAATTATGAAATGAAGAGGATGTAAAAATATTGAGTCATGTTTTTATTTTCAAACGGTTTATTCTTTTAAACACAGAATCACATGTTATTAAATGTTATTAAATCAAATCAATATGATGTTATTAAATCTATCTATCTTACGATAGATTTATTAATCTATCGTAACGTACGTATTTAAAAATTTGACATTGCAATAGTTAAAATGAAATATTTGAACAGACACAGATTTAATAACTACTATGTCAGATAGTTTATTTATTGTGTGTAAATAACAAACGGAATAAAATCGGTTTTCGGCTGTAATAACGCACTCAACAGTTTCTAAGAGGGGGTTAATAAAATCTCTCTCTCAGTCTCTCTCTCTCTCTCTCTCTCTCTCTCTCTCTCTCTCTCTCTCTCTCTCTCTCTCTCTCTCTCTCTCTCTCTCTCTCTCTCTCTCTCTCTCTCTCTCTCTCTCTCTCTCTCTCTCTCTCTCTCTCTGTGTGTGTGTGTGTGTGTGTGTGTGTGTGTGTGTGTGTGTGTGTGTGTGTGTGTGTGTGTGTGTGTGTGTGTGTGTGTGTGTGTGTGTGTGTGTGTGTAGCTTGAAGTACATTATATTAAACTATGTTCCCCTTCAGTGATTCTAAGCTTTCTATGAAAGAATTACTGTTAAAATTTTTTTTTTAATTTCGTCCTATTTTAACGAAAATAATAAATATTTCCATCAAAACAAGTACCGTATACTTTGAAAGTAATATCTGCGCAAGCATATGTGGTTCTTCATATTTAGTTTATTTTTTATTGCATTTATGTGCATATGTTAATATTTTTATCTCACGTATTTTCCAAAAATATTTTTTCTTTAAATCTTTTTACCCGATAGAATCGTGGCACTTTCTAATTTAACCATATTGTTGCACATTCCTCAGCTTTCTATATATATATATACACACACACAAGTATATAGAAAATATATTGATGTAAAATAAAAGTATATATATTGGATTGCTTGGCATTTCTCCCGCTACCACTCCGTTCGGTCGCCCTAAAGCATAAGACCGAATGTCTGTGCCACACACGGCAACTGAACCTCGAACAGCTTAGCGACTAGTCCACCATTTTATAGCGCTTGGAGCCATAATAATTAGCTGGTGGTCAGCCGTACTCAGGGTTAGCTTCCCACGGCAATGCGGTAAGAGTTTTTTCCTTAAGTAAACTACGGATGCCGGTTGACAAAGCAACTGCATCCAGGAACACACGTTCAGACAATGCAGCCACACATATTGACTCGCCTTCTCCTTCGCCCTCCTCGAACACCGGTTCAGATAATGTTGGTTCGAAAATGGATGTAGGGGTGACCACCCGGGAGGGTATGAACCCAATCATTGAAGAGTTTTCACAAGCCGGGGGCAGCCCTGGCAGCTCTGCCCCGTTGGCCCATCATGATGTTTTGACGGAATAGAAGGGTTGTTTTCCTATTTAGCAAACCCTAAGAGTACCAGTGCAGCTACCAAGGGGAGCTTATTGCCTCGTCTAGAATTCCTCCGAGCAGCTTTCACAGCTCTCGTTAATGGTTTCGAAAATATTGCCTCAAAGCTTAAGGAAGTAACCGTATTTCAGAAACCGGCCCCGGCGCAGCCGCATAGGTATACTGAGGTGCTTAGAGGCATATTTAATTATTATTTGAAACTTAATATATTTTCAAATACGGTTATAAAGAATACCTGGAATGTAAAATCATTAAACGTTAGTTAAAACCATTCAGGTGGCAATTAACAGCTTAGAAAGTAGCATAGTTAAGTATACCTGATTACATTTTTGAAGTCATAACTTCTTTTTTCAGAAAATCTTTGAAATTTATTTAAGATAGTGCAATTTTAATTGAAAATAATAAGGATTAAAGCAAAGCAAATCTAATTATCAATTAGAAATTCTTATTTTTTTGTAAAAGATTATTAATTAAATTAAAAAAATTTCTATTTAAATAAATATATCGAAAGTAGTTTAAAAGTATAGAATGTAAAAAACTATTAACTCAAAAATTGAAACTAAATGATTCAAGATTAATAATATAAAAAGATATCTTTAAACAATGATAGATAGTGACGTAATGTTAGTGACGTAGTAGTAAAGTAATCTTTACATTAAAAGCGTATATTGCGTAATTGTATTTGGAAGCTGATGTGTGATCAGATTCTGCTTTCGTCCCGTACCATTTGGTTCTTGCTGCAATCTGTCTAAGCAACTGCATGTGTCAAAATATGTACTGTTACATTGAATAAAAATTATATATGTTTATTAATTGCTTCCCCATTATCGGTGTAAAAACCAAAAATAAAACTTATATTTTAACTTATCTAATACGTACAAGTTTTTGATAAGTTATTAATCTAGTATCAGTGTTATTAATGATTAACGTTGTCATATTCAATAAATTGCATTATACATACAGAGCCGTAGTTAAAATTAATAAAATTCTCTAGCGTATTCGCTGTGTTAAGTAGTGTTCTATATGAATCAACAGTTTAGGAAGACTTCTACATATAAACTATGTAAGTACTTCTGATAATATTTTATATTAAGAAAAATAATACACTATTAAATAATGTTATTTGGACGTAGGTTAATGTTAATTACGTGAACGTTAATTTATTAGCAGAATTGTGAAAATTTAAAAACTAAACGTTTTGACATTTACACACTTATAAAGCTTTAAAAATTACCATTTTTAGCTTAGCCAAATATGTTTTTATTCTTGTAATTTAAGTTTAAACTGTATAAAATTTATATATATAGATTACTTTATAAAAATACAAAATAAAAATGCGTACTTTTAAGTACCAATAAAATTGAAGAGGGGGTTGCTGAAATTTTTGTTTTTTTTAAATTATTTTTAAATTAGAAGACTATTTTTTTTTCTATTTAAATGATATAATTGCAAATTATTATTTCTTTTAAATATGAGTATTTTATTGAACTTCTGTTTTTTGTTTTGTAAAAGTTATGTTTTTGTTAATAAGAAAATCTTTTACCTGTGTTTCCATTTGGTGATTAAGTAGCTATTTATTTTAGAAAGGTAAATTGCCTTTGTTGTTCAGTATCAAATATTTTACTAACATTTTTTTCACTTTTATAAAACATACATTAAAAAATTAAAAGGAATATAATGTTAAAGTTGCAGAAAATATTATTTAGTTTTATATATCTTGTTAATGTATCAAAGTTAACAGCGATAACCGTTTTTCTTTGAAAACATAAAACTTTTGAACAGAATTTGATGAGATTTAAAATTTTGACATATTTTTAATCGTTCCTGTGGTCATGTTCAATGACTGGTACTGCCGTTGTTTCATCCTGGATTCAATTGATGTTATTATTGGAAATTTTTTTAATATTAGCAAACATCTCTTTAGAATGTGGTCAAACATTATGTCGGATTTAAATGTGTATTCATTGTGGACATTGTTCTGTTTTTGTGTATATATATTTATTAAGAGTGTTGTCTTTAGTGTCTGTGTACCTTTTCTTCACTTATCCCGTGTTATTGTTTTTACCTTTTTGTACATTAATTCATACCATCCTGTTTTTTCTTAATTTTCTTCATGCGAGTGGTCTCATAAAGCCATTTCTTCTTTGTTTTTTGTGTCGCTCTTCTTAATTCATTATTCAGTTTTCTCCGTGGTCTCTTATCTACATTATATTTCTTGTAAGACGAAGAAAAAGATAATAAGTCGGTAACCTTGGCTTCCTTAACCAAACCGATGATTAGTGTTTTATTGTTTTTTATGGAATTTTTCATATTCACACTGAATTCATTTGCTCTTTGGCCTTTATTTATTTCCTTCGATAAAATAAATAAAAGAAAAGTAAATAAATACTTGTATTAAGAGCCTTTTCACAAACATTTAGATATAAAGTATTTTTACTTAATAGCTTTTTCTGATTTCACGAAGAAATACGGTTAACTTCTTCAGTTACATTGATAAGTTATGTTTTAAAATCATATTTATTGTATTTGATTCATTTTAGATTATTTATTTTTATCTTTTGAATCAAATCTTATCTTTCAGTACTTTATATCCCAAACAAGCTGTTTTTTAGTTAACCGGTTTATTATAGTCTATAAAATTATTATTAGTCTGTAAAATTTCACATATTTATTAGCCTAATTGTGTTTATCATTTTACAGCATTAAATGTATAACTGTGAACCTATTTCAAAAATAAAGTAAACCGATTTATTTTAAGCCAATTGAATGTCAGTCACAATATATAATTAATTATCTAACTTTTTTTAACCGTTTTAAATAATGTTATTGAACTTTTCATTTTATTTTTGTTAAGGATGTGTTACATTTTCTTTAATTTTAATTATTTACATCGGCTAGTAAAATTAACTATTTCAGAAGCATATTATTGCAAATTACCATTATACAACCAGTGTTACAATGCATATTACTTAGTCCTAGAACAACCACGAAAAAAACAAAAATATGACAGCAAACAGTCTTATTATAATATAATACTGATTAATAAACAGTATGTACCACTTATGTTGTCAAGAGCAAGAAAAATACAATATTTGCACTAAACCACAGTTAATTGATTACATTCTATTAAACTATATTTAAAATAATTCATCAACATCTTCCTATTAGTATTTTAGGATATGATAAAATAACAATTTTAAAAGTCTTAATTATGAAACATTTGTGCATATATATTACAAACAATAAAATCATCATTATAATTAAAAGTGAATAATGATAATGTCTTACTTATTATGCTTCAGTTTCCATTTTTAACAAATGACTGGCCTTTTTAAATATCTCTCCATCAATTTATTTTCAACAAAATTGTAAGATTTTCTTTTACAAAAGTAATAAAACCAAAACGGTTGTAATTATTACTTTAGTTAATAAACTCTGAATTATGTTTATTATTGTTTGAGGTGTACAAAAAGTTGTACTTAAATTATTTGCATTTCTATCTTCTAAATTTGTATTTTGTATATACTTGATATATTTAGCATCTTCATTAATTTGTCTTACTTTTATTTCACGTATAAAAGTTATTCTTTTATTTAGAGTGTTGTGGGAGGTGTCTGAAAAATTTAGACTGATTCTGGACATCAAAATTTAAAAAAAAGTTCACGTGGAAAAACAATCCAAATCACTTAATTTTCCCTCTTTCTACCATTTTTTTTTCAATAAAAATTTATATCTTAAGAACGATTGTAATAATTTAATAAAATTTGGTGTATGTGTACTCAATAACATCTTCTACTAAATAATTAACTTTGAAAATCCAAAACGGCAGCCTTTTAACTTCTAATCATTAATAGCAATAGTAATCATTAATAGCCCCGTAGATATTTGTTTTATTGAATTATGTTGTATTAAATTAAAATTAAGCCTCTTATTATAAACAAAATTGAAATTTATTTGTTCAGATTAATCGCCAAACATTTTCACTTTTATTTGTTTAGATTCACTTAAACAATTTCATCTGTAACAGGTAAAATTGTTTAAGCGGATCGTAAAATTATGTAGTCTTAAGATTTTGCACTTGTTTTACTAAAAATAAAAAGAATAATTAATTATTTTAAATTCACAATAGTGAAGGAAGAGAAAATGAGCACAAAATTGTCAGACTGCAAATTTTGCAGGACATTTTCCTAGGATGTTACCTAGGAAATTCAGAGTATTTTCCTAGGTTGTTTTGTTTATTCTAGAGACATTTTTTAGTAAATAGATTTTTTAAATGTACGAATGACAAGTTCCAGCTGAAATAACTGTGGTCTGCAGTTGACACTCATTCATTTTAACTAAATCAGGCGTGAGAAATACCGATAAGCGATATTACTCTTACTTCGCCCATTATTTCTGTTAATAAACATAATCTTTAATAGATAATATCTGAATAGTAAAAAGCTTTTTGAAGTTATAATTCGAGGAAGAATAAGTCGATCCAACTGAAAAAGAAAACCAGATAATTTAAAATAAGTCCATATTAAAAGAAAAAACAGTTTATATTTAATTATATGAGTATGTAAAGTATAAAGTAATTAGCCGTTTAGCCAGAACCTGGAACCTTGAGGCTCAGGTCAGCCCAGACAAATCCTGGAGCCAACTCAGGGGCTCCTCCCCTGTCTTGGCGACAGCTGGTAACGGCATCGCACACAGGTCAGAATTGTAATAATAAACAAGCTTGGGTTATGTTGTTTATAACACCATTCACTGATTTGTTGACAAAACCTAGTCCGTTTAATGCGTTGTTTTTTTTCGAACAACGTTGTGTCAATGACCTTGACTAAAAACTGAACAAACGGCCTTCACTAAACATATACCTTATATTCTGTAATATAAATTCATATTTTGATAAATAATTAAACGAGTCAATAATATAAATTAAATTAAAAATTCCAACCGTGTCTAAGATTCGAACCCGAGACCTTCCGGACGAAGCTTCTTACTTAGGAGGTCGGTCGGCAAACAGTTTAGTTGATCTATTAAATAACATTATATTTTATGTTCTTATAAACATTAAAGAATTGCATAAATGTAGGAATGTAGGTTGTTTATAGCGTGTAACGCAACATTGTATTTATCTGGCCGTCTGTTACGTTATTTATTAGAAACATAAATAATCGATTTAATTATAAGTTTTTGACTGATTTTTTTTTTTATCCTTAAATGCTTTAATTCAAAGTAAGTTTATAACAATCATATTAAAAACTGGCCGATCAGTGGATATAGTTGTTAACTTCTAAAAAAGCTGGGCTCGGGTTTGATTCTATTATTCCTCGCTCGTTAAACTACACGTGTAGGATATTACGAGGTCGTATTGTAGATAAAACGGAGAAATTTGATCTGTTATAATTTATTGTTAGATTTTTTTTTACTTTACAAAACGAATATATTTTATCGTAATATTTTTAATGTATTTATTAAAATTAAAGGAAATTATTAATATTATTTTAAATAAAATGTAATCGATATAAAATAATGGACTAATCTTGATTTAATTTAATTATATCGAACGTCTATATAAGAAATAGTGATGCTAATAACTTTGTTACTCGTTTAGAAGTGATGACCGTTACGTTAGCGGTTGTATTTGAATTGTACCATGGCGTGATCAGTACTGTCCGACGGTAGCCAATCAGACGCGAAGGAAGACAGCTGGCCGTTCTGTTGTTCGTGTTTAACAGAGGGACAGCGCGACAGTGGCGCAGCGGGTCAGTGAGGGGGGTGATTCCCCTCACTGTCTCACTCCACCCTGGAATTAGTAACAGACTGACAATTCTTTTCTTTTGGCGCGTCATCAAAAAATCAAACGAAAAAATAATTATCTCTAAAATTCGTCTTTGTAACATAGTCCTCTATCAGCTATGACCGATAGAATTTTATAAATTATATTTGTCATCGGCTATTGAACTATTTTGTTTTTTTATTTATTAGTATTAAAAAATATTTTATTACATTTATTTATAAACATTTTGTTTTAATCGCAATCTGGATTTTTTTAAATGTATTTTAATAATATATCGCAAGCGATGTATTTACAATAAATACATAAAAAAGTTATTAAACTTAGATAACGATGATGAAAGATTAGCTTTTAATAAAATATTTCAAAGCAACACAGTGTGATTTAAATGAAATCGGGTTATTACCCGATTTCATTTACAGTGGGTCAAATTTTCATTAGAATAATAATTCTAATGAAAATTTATTATCTAATTAGACGGTCCAAACATTTTACATTATGTATAACAGAAATTTTACTATTTTTAACAATTATATTTATATTTATATATTTCTTACTGTGAAGTGGATCACGCAAACTTTATCCGTATTTAAAAAAGTTAGGATTTGCACGGCGTGTCGGTAACTTTATGTAAGAATTCAGTTTCCACGAGATGGTTTACAAAGGTTTATTCTGTTTTGTGTTGTTTATGTTTGTCGAACATGTCCAACTTGCTTGATACAGTGAAATGTAGAACAGATTACAATTTAATTGTATACTCAAATTTGTGACGGCATATATTTAAGTAGGTTTTCAAACAGTGAGAGTTATTTTCTATAGTAATATCTGTAATATCACTAAGCAAACTTTCAAAGTTCTGAAAAAAAAGTTGTTTTTTCTAAGTATACTTCTGTAAAATACGTTTGGAAAAATTCATTCTGTTCTTCGATAAACGGTAAAATTAATATTTTTTCACGTTTCAGGGCCGGCCCTTGGCGGTAGGCAAGGTAAGCGATTTATTACTTCAATTTTAAGTCGCTCACCCGGTATTACAATAATGAAAAAGCTGCTTCAGAAGACTTTGTATGTTTCTCAAAACTCTGTATAAGTGTATATTTATTTATACATCTATTCAAATATTAATCCTTTTAGGCCGATTTTTGAAAAAGCGTGCTTAAATTAAAATATGAATTTATATAGTAATATGTAAATTTTTGTTTTTTACCGGTAAATGTGATTCGTGTGAAAAAAATTCTGTTTCATGCAACGAACGGTAACATTTGTTAAGACGTAAACGTATTTTAATTTTAATAAAATTTAAAAAGCAAAAATTGTAATATATAGTAACGAATTTCTTCATTTGCGCGCGTGTGTGTGTGCGTGCGAACTCTTGCATTACTTATAAAAACATATATACATATAGTTTTATCAAGCTGGAACATTCGATTTTATTAAATAATAGAAAGCAGATTATGATAAAAGCCAAGTGTTTAATAAAAATAAAAAATTAAATGAAAATGTAAATATAAATAAAATAAAATAAAATAAATTTAATAAATAAATTCTTTATAGTAATAAATGCTTTAATAAAAAAACGGTAGTTCAATAGTAGCCAATGATAAAATAAAACGATTATTTATAAAATTGTCATACGCTGACAGACGACTTTTGTTAAGAGGAATTTAGAGGTAATTCTTTTTACGTTTAATTTTTTTGGGATGACGCAACAATCTGTCAGACTGTGTCTAGACGACGATGGTGTGACGGCGAGAGGGGTGATGAACAAAACGTTGCCGCACTTGGCGGCAACGAAGGCAAGGGGAAAGAAGAAGTCATGTTAAATGGCAACATATCATCTGTCTATCACAATTAGTACCGTTTCATATAATGTCAAATAATTTTGAAGTAATTTTCAGTTTCGGTAAACTTTATTATCTCTTAATAAATCAATAATTTAATATTTATTATTAATAAATTTATTTATTTGTTTAGTCACACACGCGCGCACAATTTTAATTATATATAAATACTGAAATATACTTTTCTATATTAACATAATTTTTTTCTCACTCAAAATCTGTTTTAGCTAAATATAAATTGATAAAAATTTCTATTTTTTTTTTTTTTTATAAACTTCGTTAAAATTCTATTGGTAGCTCCGCTCCTTTCCTACTGAAAAATTATAATTCTCCACAATTAAAAAAAAATATATATATATATTAATGAAAAATTATAAGTTAAAATTAAAATTTTTCCTTGAACTAAAGGCTTTACCGTAAAGAAGAAAAACAATAAAATACATATACCTAAAAATTTCGAAGCCAAAGTAAAAAATAGCCTTATTCTCGCTCACCATTTTATAACTGGTAGGTACAATTATAAACGAATCTACTACGGGAATATCTACACAAAATACTTATGCCGATCGTGAGAAAATTTATAAATTTAAAAAGTCGCATGAAAATACCTTTCATTCATTTACACGAGGTGAATTGACATATGCGAATTTCGCTTGCGGTGGTATCTCGAGAACGGTTGGACCTAGACGCATGAAACTACTGGCTATCGTTCCAGGAACTTGGAAAGTACCCTTTCGAACAAGCCTTTCAAAATTGCGTTAAAAATCGTCTAGACGCGCCGTTTTTTGAGATACGCTCTTTTTTAGAAATCATTTAATATAAGATATTACACGTTTCTTATGTATAATATATATAAGATAAAGTTCATTAGCTATCTCAACAATAAAAAAAATTAAAACCTTTTATCACATATCTTCCCGATTTCGCAGAAAGTAATGATGCCCGATTTATTTTCAAAAATCGTTATAAATTTAAAAGCGATCAGAACTGTTAACTGAACGGTTACTAGATAATAAATACTTATCTGTATTTTATTTCATCATCAAATACAAAAAATATTTGAGAAAAGGACGTATCTCGAGTACGGTTGGACCTAGACGCATGAAACTACCGGCCATCGTTCCAGGAAGTTAGAATGTTTGTCCAGGAAGACACAATTAGTTTGTCCTGGATAATCTCAAGATCTAACGGGCCGATCTCACAGAATCCTTCACAATTTAAAAATGTCTTCCTGAGTGAAAGACCTATGATAATTTCGTGACACTGCCTATTCCCCTTAAATTACTATTATTCTGATAGTTTTACTACAAAATCTAACAGTACGATAGGAATGTCTCAAAATGAAAAACAGTTTACCATATATATTTGTGATGCATAATTCCTTCTTAAACACATAATTAATTAGATAAATCACTGGTGATAAGAATCGCTGAACCCGTTCCTGGAATCAAACCAGAACCTTCGACATGTTAGCAGGTGGTTTGATCCAGTCAACCCACTGAAGCGATTTTTTTGTGCCTTATAATACACTTTAAAAGGAATATCAATTAAAAAAATTACCGGTAAATATTTTTTTAAATGTTACGAATAAAATTTAAAATATTTTAACGCTCGTTCTGAATATTTTCAAGGAAAAATTAATTTTCGTATAATTTACGAGTAATTTCTGTTTAAATTTTTAATTATGAGTAGTTAACGAGATGTTTTGTGACCGATAAGATATGCCGAATGATGCCGGGATTCGAACCCAGGATTATCGGTGTATCAGTCGGTTAATTTACCAACCGATCGATCTAAAGGTCATTAAATCTTCCTAAAAATCATTTTCCTCTTTAAAAAAAATGATAAACTAAAAAAAAATAAATTAAATTTGGAAAATGTATGTGATGATACCGAGCCCTTACCGGGAGTCGAACTCTGAACCTTACGCGAATTATAAAGTATTGGTTGCTCTTTTACAAACTCACTACCGATCATATTTTAATAAAAAAATAATTGTAAGAGAGGAAAGAAATGTTACATAAAAAGATGTACATATTTATGTTTAGAAAGGCTCCTGGAATAGACGGAATACCTGTAGAATTACTGCGCAGTGCAGGTGAGGAAGCGATTGATAGATTATACAAACTGGTGTGTAATATTTATGAAAATGGGGAATTTCCATCAGACTTCAAAAAAAGTGTTATAGTTATGATACCAAAGAAAGCAGGGGCAGATAAATGTGAAGAATACAGAACAATTAGTTTAACTAGTTATGCATCAAAAATCTTAACTATAATTTTATACAGAAGAATTGAGAGGAGAGTGGAAGAAGTGTTAGGAGAAGACAAATTTGGTTTCAGGAAACGTATAGGGACAAGGGAAGCAATTTTAGGCCTCAGATTAATAGTAGAAGGAAGATTAAAGAAAAACAAACCAACATACTTGGCGTTTATAGACGAAAAGGCTTTCGATAACGTAGATTGGAATAAAATGTTCAGCATTTTAAAAAAATTAGGGTTCAAATACAGAGATAGAAGAACAATTGCTAACATGTACAGGAACCAAACAGCAACAATAACAATTGAAGAACATAAGAAAGAAGCCCTAATAAGAAAGGGAGTCCGACAAGGATGTTCCCTATCTCCGTTACTTTTTAATCTTTACATGGAACTAGCAGTTAATGATGTTAAAGAACAATTTAGATTCGGAGTAACAGTACAAGGTGAAAAGATAAAGATGCTACGATTTGCTGATGATATAGTAATTCTAGCCGAGAGTAAAAAGTTTTTAGAAGAAACAATGAACGGCATAGATAAGTCCTACGCAAGAACTATCGCATGAAAATAAACAAGAACAAAACAAAAGTAATGAAATGTAGTAGAAATAGCAAAGATGGACCACTGAATGTGAAAATAGGAGGAGAAAAGATTATGGAGGTAGAAGAATTTTGTTATTTGGGAAGTAAAATTACTAAAGATGGACGAAGCAGGAGCGATATAAAATGCCGAATAGCACAAGCTAAACGAGCCTTCAGTAAGAAATATAATTTGTTTACATCAAAAATTAATTTAAATCTCAGGAAAAGATTTTTGAAAGTGTATGTTTGGAGTGTCGCTTTATACGGAAGTGAAACTTGGACGATCGGAGTATCTGAGAAGAAAAGATTAGAAGCTTTTGAAATGCGGTGCTATAGGAGAATGTTAAAAATCAGATGGGTGGATAAAGTGACAAATGAAGAGGTATTGCGGCAAATACATGAAGAAAGTAGCATTTGGAAAAATATAGTTAAAAGAAGAGACAGACTTATAGGCCACATACTAAGGCATCCTGGAATAGTCGCTTTAATATTGGAAGGACAGGTAGAAGGAAAAAATTGTGTAGGCAGGCCACGTTTGGAGTATGTAAAACAAATTGTTGGGGATGTAGGATGTAGAGGGTATACTGAAATGAAACGACTAGCACTAGATAGGGAATCTTGGAGAGCTGCATCAAACCAGTCAAATGACTGAAGACAAAAAAAAAATTATTTATTTGTGTCATTGTTTTTCTTCACAAAATAATGAACTATAACCAAAAATCCAAACTCTCGGTCGAATACATTAATGGGAAAAAACGGACAATGGGGTTGGAAATGAGGTGTTTTTTTCGAAATAAACAATATATCGTTATAACTTTCTTATTAAGTAAAATATCGAATTTGTTTAAAGTTCCTACTATTCTTTGGATAAGGGCTACCTGAAAAAAATTTTCAGATAGCATATATACAGCTAGAAACAAAACCATCTCATCATTATCTACCTGCTTCCACAGGTGAAACCTCAAACTGGTTTACTAAATTTTGTTTTTTAAGAAACTGCATAAAGATTAGTCTGCTTCATAAGAATATAAAACTAATTCAGTAAAAAATAACCTGAATAAAGAATGTACACTACGTGTATTCCTGGAGTAGGGAAAAAACGTTCTGCACTGATGTACGAATAGTTTACGACTGACAGCAGTAGATGAGATTAGTAACACATAACCAATAACGATGCTAACAGAAGCATTGTTAAAGGTGACACTCAAATAACTGCAGTTCCAGCATTCTCAGTTTGGTTTTGACATTGCTCACCTATGTATGTGAATATATACATATACGAGGTGCGACAATAAAGTAATGTGAAAAAAAAGGTTGCTTACCGTTTTAGTCATGTTTAGTGTTGTCTCCTTCAAAGTAATTCCCCTCTGATTGCACACACTTATTCCAGCGTTTCTGCCATCGATGGTAACATTTCTGGAACTCATCTTCTGTAATATTCTCCAAGACCCTCGTCACAGCTTTTTGGACCTCTTGTGTTGTTTGAAAATGGTGTCCCTTGACCGCCATTTTGACTCTTGGAAATAGAAAAAAGTCCCACGGAGCGATATCTGGCGAATAAGGTGGCTGTGGTAGTACTGAAATTTGTTTTGAGGTTAAAAATTGCTGTACTGACAGAGCAGTATGGGATGGCGCATTATCGTGATGCATAATCCAATTATCAGCAATGTTGACAATGACACGAAGAACTCGTTTACGAAGTCTTTCTAAAATTTATTTGTAGAAATATCGGTTAACTGTTTGTCCAGGAGGCACCCGCTCTTTATGAATAATTCCCTTGGAATCGAAGAAACACACAAGCATGCATTTCACTTTTGACATGTGAACTTTTTTTGTTCTGGGTGATCCCTTTGAGGACCATTGCAAACTTTAGCGTTTCGTCTCTGGATCGTATTGCAAAAACCAACCTTCATCACCGGTGATAACACGGCCTAACAAATCTGGATTGATTTTCGTTTGCTCTAACAGATCGGCTGCCACATTTTTCCGTGTTTCTCGCTGTTGTTGTGTGAGATTTTCGGGGACCATTTTTGCACAAATCTTTCTCATACCAAGATCTTCAGTTAATATTAGACGAACCGTTTCTCGATCGATGTTGAGTTCTTCTGTGATCATTTTCACGGATAATCTTCGATCAGATTGTACGATTTCATACACCCTGGTGAAGTTGACATCTGTCCGTGAGGTTGATGGTCGTCCACTGCGGTCGTCATCTTCAACATTCGTTCTGCCTTCACTAAAAATTTTATGCCACCGAATAACTTGAGCTCTTGACATAATCTTCTCTCCAAAAACCTTCTGAAGCTTACCGTAAGCTGTCGTCGTGTTTTCACCCGATTTAACGCAAAAAGAAATGTCATACCGTTGCGCAATATTTTGCGGTTTCATTTCTGTGATGAGAGACACAAAAAAAACATGTGTTCATTTATTACAGCACAACTCACGACTGAGCAGTTGCATCAATGTTCCGCTTGGACTAGAAGTAGCTTATAGACCAAGGTTAAAGATGGTGTGCCTACGCAAGCTGCAGGGTTGCCACATCTTGCAAAGAAAAATCAGTCTCATTACTTTATTGTTGCACGTCGTATATATATATTTAAATATTGTTGGATATTTCTCCTTGTCTGATACTACATCCAGAGAAGCTTTGTTCAGGAACATGGTAAATCTCCATAAAGTTTGGTGGAGCACCATCTTGTTGCATACTGAATCCTGACTTAATCTGGGGAACAGTGAAGGCCTCAGCATTTCGGGTAACAGAATTTCATTCCATCATAATCTGACATTGACTTTTAATGTGTCCCTTTGATTTTCAATTGTAATTATTTGTTTTTTTTTTTTAATTTTACAGGTTACTATTGATAATGGAACTAGAAGTTCTACGTTAAAATCACATTTAAATATTCATACAAAAGAGAAAGGTTATGTTTGTAACTTCTGCCAAAAGGTTTTTAGAATTGTTCTTCTAATTTGAACAGATTTCTTAATATTCATACAAGAGAGAAAAATTATGTATGTAAATTCTGCCAAAAGGTTTTTTATAATCCTTCTAATTTAAAGAAACATCTTAATATTCATACTAAAGAGAAAAATTATGTATGTAAGCATCTACACATAAAGTAGACTAGAATGAGATTTAAACTATTTAAATTTTGGCGTAGTTATGCCTACAAAGCACTTTTTTCTTTTTTTTTTTTAACATGTTGTACCACCGTTAGATATTGTGTCAGAGATGAGGTGGTAATTTGTAGAATATGAAAAATGTTAATACCTTTGTAGAATGTGAAAAATGCCATACCTGACCAGGATTCAAACCCAGAACATGTAGATGAAAGGCTACAACACTACAATTTTTACCACATAGGCCAGCCAAGGCTACAAAATGCTTAAAGACAAAAAAAAATTAGATTTATATATTAGCTTTGTTTATAACGTGTGGATAATGTTTATGAACATTTTAAGTCCAGAATTATACCGATCGGGTAATTTGGTAGGTGTTGATGGATTCCACCAGTTCAGAAAATGAGGTGTAGAGACAATGTGTATAAAGTTCACAAGTGAAAGTTGTTTTTGACATTGTTTTTCTCAAATGCATTTCCACAAGTAACACTGATCTTGAATGACTGTAAAGCCTCGTTCTGATTTTGTATTAAATTTATTTACTTCATCATATCACATGTCCTACATTTTAGTAATATTTTCAGATATTAAAACCAACAAAAAGTTTATAATCTGATATCTTTGTCGGTTATCAATATTGATCTCAAAATCTTTATTGTTCTTCTCTATTCTCTACCCAGAATAGAATAAAAAGTGATCGGACTCAACAGATCATTACCTTATCCCTTTTTTGACTTTAATCATTCCTGCAATTCCAAATAAGTTTAACTTTAGAAAAGACAATGGAAATTTTTGTTCGGTTAAAAGTTTATCATTCATTCCCATTTCTATCAACAGAATCGTATACCTTTTTAAAATGTAAAATGTAAATATATAATTCTTGTATTTCACCATTCCATCTCATTTTATTAATTTCGGACGAAAGATTTGTTCCACACAAGATCTTCCTGTTCTAAACCACCCTGAAAAATTCTCCAAATTGTTTATTGATGTGCTATTCAGTTTTCTACAACTTTAGGTTAATAAAAGAAGAGATATTCCTATGTGATATTAACTTCTATTTTGTCTCCTTTTTGGGTAGATTATGAATTAGGGCAGACTGCCCAATCTTATGGGATTTTTTCTGTTTTCCAAATGTTTTCAAATAATTTCTCTAATAGATCATCATACAACAATTAACTAATCAGTATAATTATAAAAGTTACGCCATTATTGAGTCCTCACCAGATACTTTATTATTTTATAGATATCTGATTAAATATTCAGTACGTTTGTATTAATGCCACTGCAGCTAGAGCTTTATTTAAAAACAAAGTATTCAATCACCGGTTGAAAATGAACAGGCTCTATTAATTTTAATAAATGGTTATTTATATTTATTTATTTAATATAAATAATTTAACCAAACTTAACCTATGCTCGCTTCGCTCGCTAACCTTGACTAATTAACACCGTAATTTTTTGAGTATTAATTTAATAAATTCAGTAATTATTGCAATTATTTATTATTTAAATAATCAAAACACTCCTGTTAATTAGTCAAGGTTAGCAAGTGTAGGTTAAGTTTGGTTATTTTTTTTTTTTTTTTTGTCTTGTCATTTGACTGGTTTGATGCAGCTCTCCAAGATTCCCTATCTAGTGCTAGTCGTTTCATTTTAGTATACCCTCTACATCCTACATCCCTAACAATTTGTTTTACATATTCCAAACGTGGCCTGCCTACACAATTTTTTCCTTCTACCTGTCCTTCCAATATTAAAGCGACTATTCCAGGATGCCTTAGTATGTGGCCTATAAGTCTGTCTCTTCTTTTAACTATATTTTTCCAAATGCTTCTTTCTTGATCTATTTGCCGCAATACCACTTCCTTTGTCACTTTATCCACCCGTCTGATTTTTAACATTTTCCTATAGCACCGCATTTCAAAAGCTTCTAATGTTTTCTTCTCAGATACTCCGATCGTCCAAGTTTCACTAACATATAAAGCGACACTCCAAACATATACTTTCAAAAATCTTTTTCTGACATTTTAATTAATTTTTTATGTAAACAAAGTATATTTCTTACTAAAGGCTCGTTTAGCTTGTGCTATACGGCATTTTATATCGCTCCTGCTTCATCCATCTTTAGTAATTCTACTTCCCAAATAACAAAATTCTTCTACCTCCATAATCTTTTCTCCTGCTATTTTCACATTCAGCGGTCCATCTTTGTTATTTCTACTACATTTCATTACTTTTGTTTTGTTCTTGTTTGTTTTCATGCGATAGTTCTTGCGTAGGACTTCATCTATGCCGTTCATTGTTTCTTCTAAATCCTTTTTACTCTCGGCTAGAATTACTATATCATCAGCAAATCCTAGAATCTTTATCTTTTCATCTTGTACTGTTACTCCGAATCTAAATTGTTCTTTAACATCATTAACTGCTAGTTCCATGTAAAGGTTAAAAAGTAACGGAGATAGGGAACATCCTTGTCGGACTCCCTTTCTTATTACGGCTTCTTTCTTATGTTCTTCAATTATTACTGTTGCTTTTTGGTTCCTGTACATGTTAGCAATTGTTCTTCTATCTCTGTATTTGAACCGTAATTTTTTTAAAATGCTGAACATTTTATTGCAGTCTACGTTATCGAAAGCCTTTTCTAGGTCTATAAACGCCAAGTATGTTGGTTTGTTTTTCTTTAATCTTCCTTCTACTATTAATCTGAGGCCTAAAATTGCTTCCGTTGTCCCTATACTTTTCCTGAAACCAAATTGGTCTTCTTCTAACACTTCTGCCACTCTCCTCTCAATTCTTCTGTATAGAATTCTAGTTAAGATTTTTGATGCGTGACTAGTTAAACTAATTGTTCTGTATTCTTCGCATTTATCTGCCCCTGCTTTCTTTGGTATCATGACTATAACACTTTTTATTGAAGTCTGACGGAAATTCCCCTTTTTCATAGTTTTTTCATTAGTTTAAATATTTTTCAATAATTTTTTGAATGTTTATACTTCATTTATAGAGTTATCAAGAAATTTGTACAATTTTTTTAAAATGATATATCCCAGAAAATGTTTTTGAGAATTTTTTTGGCCTTTATTGAAAGCGTGGTGTTAGATTAAGAGAAAACCTTTATTAAGCAGATTTGTTAAGCTTAACCTATATATGAATATTTTTAGAATAAATGATGTTTCTTAAAATTTATTCCCTATCTCTAAAAAAATATATTTTTTGTTTTTTTAATTCTTCCAATTTGTAGTATTAATAGGCAGGAAATTAATGATATTCTTTGCCAACTTTTTTTTTTTTTATTAACCTTAATAAATATTTTTATAGTCCATAAATTTCTTTTCTTCAATCTATTAATGGGTCATAATTTTAATAATTAGATAACTACTTTTGCAAAATTTAATATTAAATTAAATTTTTGAAATACTGTTAACAATTATTTTTATCGTAAAAAATAAATTTTTATGTTCATTAGTAAGAATTCTAAATAATAATCACGTATCAAAGGTAAACAGTAATAAACATTCCATCGTTATATTTAACAATGTTGGATAAAACACGTTTTTGTATCATCTCAAATAACGTACAAATATTTATAATTTAAAATATACCATAAATGCTCGTATTACTATAAATTTTAAACTAATTTAAAATAACTAAAAATAAAACTACAGAATGGTACAAAAGATACCAAACGATTTGAAAAATTTATATAAGTTTTTTAATTGATTTTCTAAATTATCTTTATTATAAAGGAAATCTAGAAAATCAATAGTGGAAAAATACACAATCGCTCAGCAAATGGAAAACGTACTATTATTTTGAAAATAAACATTCAATAACTCAGACTCAACGAATTTACTCTCGCAATTTCAATATAAGAATTCCATCCTACGATTAAACGATTAGATATTTGGCGGAACGTTTTCGACAAGCAGGGTTCAATACGGGATATGCCAAAATTCAGAAGACCACGTACAACCCGAAGTGAACAGAATATTCAACGGGTACGAGGAAGTGTTGAGGAGAGAGCTCAAAAACATCAACTCGGAGATGTCCTCTTCAGCTAAATATTACTCTGATCACAGGGAATATTGGTGAAGGATTTTAGCCCGTACAAAATTCAACTAGTACAGGAATCCAAGAATTGACAAGTCGAAGGACCTTGAACAACGTCTAAATTATGCCGTATAATTTCAAGAATTGATACGAATAAATAGATACTTCGTGCCAAATTTGATAATGAGCGATGTAGGCTTTGTTAACAAACAAAATTTTTAAAAATACGGGAAACTGGAAATCCAAGGATTATTCATCAGAGAGAATAATGCCCGCTTAAATGCAAAATCTGGTGCGGTAATACATCACAAAGGATTATCGGATAATATTTTTTTAAACATATCGACAGAACCGCTGACCTATATGATTCAAACTTTTTTGTAACCACCTGTTCTTAACGATCAAATGAAACGGTTCCAATAATTTTCAGCCTTTATACAAACGACCGGAATGAGTATACAGCTGTTAAGAAAGATTTCTGGTCTCTAAAGCGAGAAGGAATTAGTTTTGGGAAACATCCGGTTTAAAAATTATAAAAGAAAGATATACTTATCGCAAAAAGTATATCACAAATACACAGAGAAAGATATAAGATATAGATTAAAGATATAAGATCTTTTTTGTTTATCACAAATGAACAGAGAACGATATTAATATCGATTATACTACGATACAATTAAGATTTAGATATCGTTTAAAGAACGCTTAGATTTATCCAGGTGCAGATATAAATTCATATCACAATCTAGTTGCGGTAGAAGTGAACATTAGGCTTAAAAAAATTGGGAGTGGCAGTTAAAAGAGATTACTGTAATTTGGAAAGCTAAGGAAAGAAACAGGAAACTAACAGAAAATGGAAAAAATAAGAACGGGAGATAAAGCAAGTAATGCAGATGATAAGTGGATGAAAATTAAGAAATGTTAAGAAAACAGTAAAAGAGACGATAGAGTTTAAAAACAGGAACAGAATAAGAAAAGAGATTGTTATAACAGAAATGTTAGACCGGATGAATGAAAGAAGTGGAAATATGTAGAAACAAAAGAATGTAAAAGGAAATATAGAAAAATGAATAACGAACTAAGAAGGGAAACTAAGAAAAGCGGTTCGAGGAAAAATGAACGGCGATAGAAATTTTTGAAAAAGAAGGGAGATGTGAACTAATGTATAATGAAGTTTTAAAAACGGGTTTTAAAGAGAAAAAAACGGAAGAAAATGTACCAGATAAAGGCAAAGAATAAGAAAATACTTAATGAGAAGAAGGAAATAAAAAGGAGGGTGGGAAGAATACATTACAGATTTATAAGCGTTACGAGAAAATCAAGAGAAATAGATATGGAAGTGAACTTCACGAAGATGCAAAAGGGTATGTTAAAAAGCGGAAAAAAAATAAGGCGATTAAAATGTTAAGAAAAGAAATAGCCGAGGAATGCGATGAAATACCGACTGAACTGTTCAAAGCGCTAGGAAAAACAGAAGAATTGTTGTTACCAGAACTACGCAGTGGAATATTTGAAGAAGGAAAGCGGCCGGAGAATTTACAGGATACAATAATGTTACCGACAGAAAACGAAAAAATACAAAGAAATGTGAAGAACATAAAACGATTTGCCTAATATCATGACGGTACTAACGGAGAGCCCAAATAAACCAAATAAACTAAATGCTCGATGACTTAAATGAAACTTGCGAAAGCCAGAGTAGGAAGATCAACAAAAAGAAGATAAAATATACGGTATTAGATGAAAAAGGAAAGAATTAAGATTAAGATAGGAAGTGAAGTTTTTTAAGCGGGTGAAGAGATTTCAGTTCTTAGAGAGCTATATAAACCGATGACGTTACTTGTTCGGTAAAAATCAAAACCAGAATATCGTGAAGTAAGCAGGTATTTAATAAAAAGGGAAAACTGCTGTGTGGAAATTTAAACTTAGCTTTAAGGAAGAGATTAATGATGCTCTACGGAGCTGAAGCCAGAAAGAAAACTAATTAGAGGCGATTGAGATGCGGGTGTCACATAGCAAGACCGTATAACATATGAGAAAGTATTAAGGAGAATCGGAAAGAACAGGAAAACGCTAAATGCGATCGAATATAAAAAAGGAACCGGGTAGGACATTGACGTGAGAGTAGGGTGATTATTAGCGGATATGTTAGAAGGCTTAGTAAATGAAAGGAAAGGAAGAGATTTCAAACGACGGATAGGATTATGGAAAAGGGAAAATATTCGGAAACATAGAGGTTAGCGACGGATAGAATAAGGTGGAGAACAGCAGCCGTAACAAGACCTGCCCTAACGGTAAAGTTCAACGAATGAATAATAACGATCGGACGAGTTAATAGTTTTTTCGTTATTTATTAAAGATAAAAAGAGTTATTTATGATGAAGGAATGGATGATGAAGGAATAATCCGAAAAAGCTCGTATAATCGATACTCATAATTGTTAGTAAGTGGATACTGTATTTTTATATAAATTATTTTGCGTATAAAATATAAAGTGCACCTACATTCAAAATGTTTTCAAGAATTTCATTCGCGGTAAAGAAAATAAATAATTATTTATAAAAAAAAAATTAAAATATAACTGTATTTCTTTTAGTTTAATAAATTGTTCGTAATCTGTTATTATATTCTTCAGAAAATGGCATTTTTTTAATACTTTTTGCCAAAGGTACGTAAACAAACCGTTTTATTTCTGAGTAATAATCGCTTTATTGTTTATATGAAAATATTTCTAACTTTATATATTTAATAATAAATAATATAAAGGGTTCATTTAGAAAAAACCGAGTACGTTTATGTTCGGTAGTTAATAGATTGTCACTCAGGACTTTGAAAATATAGGAAATTTATCAAGTTCTTCTTATGTGAAATGAAGGTTCTCTATAATGAGAATAGAACACCCTGAACGTTTCTCATCATGAACAGATGTTCTTCCTGCCTTAAATAAACGACACGATTTCCTTATCTTTCCTTCACTTATTACAATTAGGCGATAATTTTACGATGAATTTTCACAGGACGAACACTTCGGTCATTCACAATCGATGTATGATCGATTGTACCTCATAGTAGGTGGGATTTTCAAATATTTTATTCATTATAAATACACAAAAAAATCACTCCTTGTTAAAGTACAGCTAAAAAATTTCGTACGGCGCTAGCAAAACAATTACTGAGACCGGCCGGCCTTAATCCATTGTTGTAAGTAAAGCTGAGCGCATGCGATGCGCAAACGGTTCTTACTTTCTGGACGTTCTACGTAATTAAATTAATGATTTTTTTTTAATTTTCGTTTAATGTTAATTTACTAAATAATATATTAAGTTTTCATACGGTATGGTAACTCTTAAATAATATTTTAGCTGATAAATCATAGAAAAATTAAATTTAGTAAATGTTTCTAACTCGTGACGATCTGGAAAGAACTCTCACGTTTAAATTTATACGTTAATTTTCTGGTTTTGGGATCGATTTTGAATTCATCTAGGGTATTAAATAATTTTTTATATTAAATCATAGGTTTTCTTTAGATCCGTAAAGGTTATTACATGATTACTTGTAGATATTGTTTTGTGCTTAATTGACTGTTGCCCACGTAGATTTTGGATTTCAACCTGCAAAAGAGGTATTACGTTTTTTTAAAATTCTATCATACAAGTTAAAAGTTGATATTTTAGTGGGCATATTTTCAAACGTTTCTATTTACTTTGGCGAAAATATGTCTTATTTTTAGTGGTTGGCTTTATTCTGGGAATGTTCGAAAAGTTTCTGCCCCCCCCCCCTTTAATCACACACAAGTTTAATTTTTAAAAACTATGATAAATGTATAATTTTATTTTCAAAGGAATGTCTAAATACCAATCTTCACTTCTGTATAATCTTAAGTTCCTGAAATCCCGAAATTTCAAGAAAATCATTGCCACGCCCAAATTGGGTTTTTGAAATATGGTGAAACATATATCAATATGTTTTTAAAAAAGATTTTAAAAACAAATTTTCACGACTGTAACAGCTGCAATTTCTAAAATAAAAATAAAAAACAGAATATATATTTTTTAGAGATGGAGAATAAATTTTAAGATAAATATTTCTAGAAATATTCATACATATTAAGTTTAATAAATTTGCTTAAGTAAAATTTTCTCTACTGGGCGGCTGTTGCCAGATGCGCTAATGGAGTTATGGAAAAATTACGTTCTGCCGAAGAAAGCCGCAGGTTAATTCGAGGCCCTGAGGTCCCGTTGTAGGGGACAGGGCCGCGGGCGAGTATCTAGAGGACCCCCCGATCATGTGGGGGTCGATAGGATGCAATGAGGCCGCGGTCATTCCACCGGCTGGGGTCCCGGGGACTTCCCCCAATTTCCAGCTAAAGCTGTTGTATGCGTATGGTAAGTATGAGTGTTGTGAGATTTGTTGGTATGTGGGTGTGCGGTGTGTGCGGTGTATTAGTGTTGGGATATTTGGTTCGTGTGTTTCATGTTGTTTTGTGTTGGCTTTTTAGTTATGTGTGGATCTGTTTTTGTGTGTATACGTACCTTGCTATTTGCTTTGTTGTCCAAAATGTGTGTGTGAGCGCTTATCCCCCTCACCGTCTGAAATAACGCTTTATCAGCTATTCCCAGGGGAGGCGGGTCGCCAGAGATGGAGGTTTACTCGGTAGTGCGCAGGAGTATATACGCCTTTTTTTTTTACTATACTGCGGAATCTGCTAGCGAATCCGACACTGCTTCGGCGCCCGTAAATGGGATTTCTCAACCGCTCAAAAAAAAAAAAGTAACTTTTTTTCTAAATAACTTAGCCTCTTCAATAGAGGCTAAAATAAAAAAATTAAATTTTCAAAAATCCTTTCCGCATTGTAGGTCCGGGGTCAAGAGTGGCGTGCCGCGACAACCCACTCTTTAGGCCGTTCATCACGCATATGAAAAAAATTTGCAAAAATCAAATTTTTAGTTTGAGGCTTCGACTTTTACATAATGTTACATATCACTATTAAAGCTTGTTGTGAAATCCAAACTGAGATACCGTCTCGAAATTATTTTTTCATTTTAGTGCGTTTAATTTAAGAATTATCTTTTATAATTTTTTTATTTATTTATGCGATTGTTTTTCTTCATAAAATAATGAACTGTATCCAAAATGTAGGCTCGGAATGTACCGATCAGTAGCGGAAAATCCCGATTCGTCAGTATCAATTTCTAGAGTTAAATTTCTAATTTAACTTTCGGTATATCAATTTGCATCATATACTTACAGTTGTATCATATACTTACAGTTGTTAAAATTATTATTAATAAATATATGTATAAAATGTAAATATAATGTAAATTAATAAATATATGTATTATTATGTAAATATGTATAAAATCTTTGAAATAATTGTAGATATTTCGTGATGGCTCTATATAAAAAGTATAAACTTCCACGAAATGTTTGAAAAATATTTAAATCAAAAGGAAATAGAGCAAAAGAAAAAATCTGGATTAGGGCACCACATTACTTCCTTCTGCCCCTATTAAATTTCATATACACATTATTTTAAAATGAAAACGACATAAAATTTTATTTCATTAACTTCTGATTTTTTTTTTTTCATTTTTTTTTATTGTTGTTGAATTTATTATTTTCGTAATTTTTTTTTACAATCACAGGTTAATAACTATTATTATATCAATATATTTAAATTAAAAAAAAGTTAACAAAAAAAAAAAGAAAAAGGAGATGAAGTCTGATTCGAACCGATGTGCCTTCCCCTTGATTCAAATAATTCATTAATTAAAATTTAATTTGCCTGTAACTCTGGAACCAATGAAAATAAGTACCACTTATGATATATCGTTCGATAACGTAGACTGGAATAAAATGTTCAGCATTTAAAAAAATGAGGGTTCAAATACAGAGATAGAAGAACAATTGCTAACATGTACAGGAACCAAATAGCAACAGTAATAATTGAAGAATATAAGAAAGAAGCCGTAATAAGAAAGGGAGTCCGACAAGGAGATGTTCCCTATCTCCGTTACTTTTTAATCTTTACATGGATCTAGAAGTTAATGATGTTAAAGAAGAATTTAGATCAGAAGTAACAATACAAACTGAAAGGATAAAGATGCTACGTTTGACTAATTATGTAGTAATTCTGAGAGTAAAAAAGATTTAAAAGAAATAATGAATGGCATAGATGAAGTCCTACGCAAGAACTACCGCATGAAAATAAACAAGAACAAAACGAAAATAATGAAATGTAGAAGAAATAACAAAGATGGACCACTGAATGTGAAAATAGGAATAAAAAGGATTATGGAGGTAGAAGAATTTTGTTATTTGGGAAGTAGAATTAATAAATATGGACGAAGCAGGAGCGATATAAAATGCCGAATAGCACAAGCTAAACGAGCCTTCAGTAAGAAATATAATTTGTTTACATCAAAAATTAGTTTAAATGTCAGGAAAAGATTTTTGAAAGTATATGTTTGGAGTGTCGCTTTATATGGAAGTGAAACTTGGACGATCGGAGTATCTGAGAAGAAAAGATTAGAAGCTTTTGAAATGCGGTGCTATAGGAGAATGTTAAAAATCAGACGGGTGGATAAAGTGACAAATGAAGAGGTATTGCGGCAAATAGATGAAGAAAGAAGTGTTTGGAAAAATATAATTAAAAGAAGAGACAGACTTATAGGCCACATCCTGGAATAGTCGCTTTAATATTGGAAGGACAGGTAGAAGGAAAAAATTATGTAGACAGGCCACGTTTGGAATATGTAAAACAAATTGTTAGGGATGTAGGATGTAGAGGGTATACTGAAATGAAACGACTAGCACTAGATAGGGAATCCTGGAGAGCTTCATCAAACCAGTCAAATGACTGAAGACAAAAAAAAAAAGATAAACCGTTGAAAAGCTCTCAATGAGGGCTTATTACTCCAGTTAAGGAAAAATCAAAAATCCAAATTGGTTTGGAATTTGGGCTTTTTTGGACACTTTTGGTTCAGTCGATTTGCAATCAAAAGGGGAGGTGCACAATTAAATGTTACAATAGTTCTAAATCCAAAATGTTTACATTCTACGGCTAATAACGTTTTTAGTTATGCGAGATACATATGTACGTATGTACGTACAGCCGTCACTCCGAAAATAGTCAAACTGGATTCAGGGATGGTCGAAATTGATATATCTGTTGAAATCTGAAAACCGAAATTTTTCCTCATCACAGTACTTCCTTTACAAGGAAGTAAAAAACATTTCAATTTTAAGATATGGGGTTTAATTATTTTTAAAAATTGGATTACTTATATAAGCATGGTAGAAAACAAATTTTCTCTAATATGCCTCTGCAGAAAATCGAAAAATTCATTTTTTTGTAATAAAAACATCTCCCTAACTTAAACCAATTTTGTAAAAAAAAATTAATACGATCAATGTCCTATATATAGAAATATTTCAGCCAAATCTGAAGAAAATATGTTCGGTCAATCTTAAAGTATAAGAATAAAAGCAATGAGACACCTATATATTACTTCCCGTTTAGCGGTATTGCAGAACTATAGCTTTAAAAGGAGAAGTATTGTAATCGATACAATTTAGGCATATGCGGTTTTCACCAAATCTTGACGTTTGTACACCTAACGAACCCAAAAAAACGGATGGAAATTTTCCGGATGTTCGTGTGTACATTGTGTCACTCTCTAAATCATTTATATGTCCACCGATTTGACCAAACTTGATTAGATTACTTCTATATATGAGGCATTGACAATAAATTTTCAACTTAAAAGGTCAAGGATGTGAGGCTATTGAGAAACGTCATCTTCAGTATCTCAAAATTTTGCTTAATTAAGGTCCTATTTTTCTTAAGCACATATGAAAACTATTAAAAAATAATAATATTTACAAAATCGCACCCCACCCCAAAAAAATGTCTAAATAAATTAGCGGCTAAGTGGGAATACTGCGTCAATAGTACCCCCTCTCACCACAAGGAACGCTAGTGTAGCACTGACATGTAGCTGTTGTAGTCGACTGATATGTTGTGATGTCACAGGTGTTAGCGGTAGAATTAAATAAATTAATAAAAAAATGGCCGCTAATACTGCCATACCCGGCGCGAATGAAATACGGCATGCCCGTGTGCTTTAATGGGAATCATTGAATTTAATAAACAAAAAATATTGTATTTAAATAAAATCATAAATATTTTTAATTAAGTTGTGTGTGTGTGTGTGTGTGTGTGTGTGTGTGTGTGTGTGTGTGTGTGTATATATGTGTTTAAGTTGCGCATTAGAAAATAGCCGCGTGACGAGAAAATCCTACAACTGTGTTGTCACCTTTTATATATTTATACGTACTTACATATATTTATTTTTTTGTCTAGATTAACTAGTTGGACCCTAAAACGTAAATCTTTCTAAAAAAAAAACCCGATGTATTATTTTTGACATGAACACTCACCTTCAATATACCTATTCTAACAACAGCAAAATGATTACAGATAATCGGTGTACACTTATCATGAATTTTTTTTTCTTTACTTCATTAACAATTTCTATTTTTGACGGAATCGAATGACAAATAAAATTTTATTTGTGTTCAGTAAATAATAATAAGTTGATTATAAATGTTAGATAAGAAAATGTAATCTATTTAGAAGGTTAATTAATCCATTTGCCCTTTTATTAAGATTAATAAATAATAATAATAATAATAATAATAAAAACAAGTAATGTAATTTTTATGTAATATTACATAATTGATTAAATGATAGATTACGTAAAAGTAATTTTAAAAGATCCAAAAATACCACTTAAATATTTCTTAAGTAACACTTTTTTTTTCTTTTTTTTATAAAATATTAAAATTTTTACTGCCGAATAATAGTGAAAATCAATTAAAAAATTTTATCATGAAATTAAGTTAAAAAAAAACGAATTTTTGAGTTTGTCCGTGATAACCGCAAAATTATTGAACCCATCATTACATAATTTTAATTGTAGCTTTCTTATGACCTCCGGAATGTTTTCCATAGTTCGAATCTTAGTAAATTTAATATTATTGATTATATCGATATATATTATTTACATCGATCATTCTTTATGTCAGTATCGACTATTTCAGACAGTTTCTTTTACTACTTCCTTGTACGAAGTAAAGGAGGTATTGTGATCGCGAAAAATTTCGGTTTCCAGATTTCAACGGAAATATCCATTTTGACCATCCCTAGATCCTTTTTTAGTAGTTTCGGCGTGACGCCTGTACGCACGTATGTATCCCGCATAACTCAAAAACGATTAGCCGTAGGATTTTGAAATTTTCTATTTAGGACTGTTGTAACATCTTTTTGTGCACCTTCTCTTTTGATTGCAATCGACTGAACCAAAAGTGTCCAAAAAAGCCAACTTTTTCTTAATTGCAGTAATAAGCCATCCATCGAGAGCTTTTCTACGATTTATCATAAGCGGTACTTATTTTCATCGGTTCCAGAATTATAACCAAATAAAATTTTAATTAAAGAAATATTTGGATCTTAAGGGAAGGCACATCGGTGAAATCCGACTTAATCTACTTTTTTTTTTTATTTTAAATAAATTTATTTCTTTAATAATAAATTTATATTAATAGATTTATTAATAAATATTAAACTCTCATCGTAAAAAAAATTTACGAGGAATAATAATTCAATAACAAAAAAAAAACAATTTGAAAAAATATCAGACGTTTTTAACGGAATAAAATTTTATGTACTTTTCATCTTTAAAAAAATGTGTAAATATAATTTAATAGGCGTACAAGAAATTTACGTGTTGTCTACACCAGATTTATTTTTTGCATGATGAAATTCACTATAAAAACTCAAAGCTTGTGCGTAGGAATAAGAAATGTAATTTTCTATAGCGTATTAAAAATACCTGTCCGGGATTCGAACCTGGTACACCCGGATGTCCGAGGTTCGAAAATAGTCTACGAAAGTTCAATTACCGTAAAATTGATCATTTTGATAATAAGATTAAAGGGGAAAACGACTAATTACATATATGACAAAGTTGTGATAGTTTGAGAGATATTGAATTTCGATACGGATATCGGCTTCTTGCGAAATTTATGTGTTTTAAAACATTTAATGTCATCTAATCTGGCAGCGATCTTAGAGAACTCATCCTTACTCGATTAATTTAGCTCCCTGTAGATTTTTAAAAATTTTATTAAAATAATTTAAATTAATATAATTAAAAATAGAGAAGATAATTAAAAATTTTAACAGGCTAAACCGTTCGCATAAGATTCGACTTTCAATTTATTACGAGTATTAATGTTTTCGTAACGTCTAGGTCAGCGAAATCAGAGATATGAAGAACACTATCTTTACGGCTTCTAGAATTTACGATCGTAGATGATTTACATCTATGCCAGAACATTCAAAAAATCTAGAAGAGCAATGTATACGCTCGTCTAAACGTCGAGAAATATGTCAGGTCTCAAATTCGCTTTCGATTATCATTCGTTATCAGAAATTGATTATCTGAATTTAAAAGATATTCAAAAACAGGTAACAGGATGAAAATCGTTTGTAATCGTTCCGTTTCCAAAAAAGAAGAAGAAAAATGAAACGATGAAACTTCTAGACTTGGCTGTGCCCGGGCAATAACATTTTATTTTATCCGTTAAGTTGCGAATAAGGATAACGTTTTGAGAGCAACAGCCCCCCACACATAACAAGTCTTTTTAATTTTTTTTTATACCTCCGGGACCACTGTTAGGTATTGCTTCAGAGGATGAGATGAATGATTAGTAACGTGTGAAAATGCCATCCCTGACCGGGATTTGAACCCGGAACCTCCGAATGAAAGGCCGAGACACTACCGCTCGCGTCACGGAGACTGGCACACATAATTACTAAAAAAAAAAATTATTTCCAATTTTTGAATTTCTATGAGCATATAACGCGGGCGAAGCCGCAACAAGGAAGCTAATATATAAGATTATTCAATAAATTGTAAAGGTAGCGCATTCGTCATTATGTTATTAGGTGAACAAAAAAAAAAAGAATACAACTTATAATAATAAAAAACCAGAAGCGCCGAAGGCTAAACATCGTCCGAAATGGTCTGAAGAACGAAAGAAGAATACAAAGCGAAATAAATATGAATCACGATTGCTTAACGTTTTCCATCGGGAAGTTCTCGATTATAATAATAATATTATTTCAAATTCATCACGGACCTTAAAAGTCATTTCAAAAGAAGCTATCCAGGACTGCTTCGCGAGTGGAAACACCGCTGGGAAAAATTTTCCAATAGGGAAGGAGTGTACTTCTCCTTCCAAGGGAAGGGGATAAAGATCAATAATTTAAAATTAATAATAAAGATTTAAAAAAATAACTTTGGTTGTTTTCTGAACAGACCTCGTTTATGTATGTTAATTTTTTCCTTTATTTCTACTTGTAGAACATATTCTAAAATGCTTTCCTTTCTTCATCAGACACTCTGTATACATTAAAATAACATATAATATCTTCTTAAAGGTAATTATTATTAAAATTTATTATAAATATTTTTGAAATTTATAAGAATATCGTATTTTTAAATTAAACTTACCACTAATAAGATAATTTAATTTCAAAAGTACAGCGTCATCATACCTGAAAAATAAATACGTTAAAAATTATTATATAATATGGAAAAATAATTAAGTAATTAAAATACATGTATATATGTTGTGTGTGTGTATATATATAATTCAATTACGGTAGTTTTATCATTTTAATTATAATTATATTGCTCTTGAAGATGGCTGAATATCCGAAAGCGCTCGAAGAAATTAAACTGGAATTTAAAATTATATATAATAAAAACTTAAACCCTGTTCAATTTATAAAAAATATCACTATATTGTAATTTCTTCAGAGCAACAGTTTGGTCAGCACAGGACTTGAAAGTCTGAATGATTTGAAGTATGCGGATTTCAGAATAGTCGTCTCCCATTTTAAAAATAGTAGTTGAAGTTGATCTTTTTGATACGATTAAAAAAGTATTTTGCGTTACCCGACAAACACACAAGGAGGTGACCCGTACTTCGTTTCTCATTTTTTTTTTTTTATTTTTTTTTTTGTGGAACAGTTTGTAAACAATATAAACTAAAGAATGGATTCTTATACATACAATATCTACAGCTTTTCTCTGTGGAAATATACTTACAGTTGTTAAAATTATTATTAAAATAATAATAGTAGTAATAACTTTCTTGTTGAAATAAAAAAATAAAATTTTCAAAAAACTTTCTACATTTTAAGTCCGGGGTATAAAATTTTTGAAATAATTGTAGATATTTCGTGATGGCTCTATATATAAAGTATAAACTTCCACGAAATGTTTGAAAAATATTTAAATCAAAACGAAATAGAGCAAAAGAAAAAATCTGGATGTGGGCACCACATTACTTCATTCTACCCCTATTAAATTTCATATACACATTATTTTAAAATGAAAACTACGTAAAATTTTATTTCATTAACTTCTGATTTTTTTTTTCATTTTTTCTATTGTTGTTGAATTTATTATTTATCGTAATTTTTTTTTTACAATCACAGGTTAATAACTATTATTATATCAATATATTTAAATTAAAAAAAAAGTTAACAAAAAAAAAAAAGAAAAAGGAGATGAAGTCTGATTCGAACCGATGTGCCTTCCCCTTGATTCAAATATTTCATTAATTAAAATTTAATTTGGCTGTAACTCTGGAACCAGTGATAATAAGTACCACTTATGATAAATCTTTGATAAGCTCTCAATGAGGGCTTATTACTCCAGTTAAGGAAAAATCAAAAATCCAAATTGGTTTGGAATTTGGGCTTTTTTAGACAGTTTTGGTTCAGTCGATTTGCAATCAAAAGGGGAGGTGCACAATTAAATGTTACAATAGTTCTAAATCCAAAATTTTTACATTCTACGGCTAATAATTTTTTAGTTATGCGAGATACATATGTACGTATGTACGTACCGTCACTCCGAAAATAGTCAAACTGGATTCAGGGATGGTCAAAATGGATATATCCGTTGAAATCTGAAAACCGACATTTTTCATCATCATAGTACTTCCTTTACAAGAAGTAAAAATATTTCAATTTTAAGATATGCGGTTTAATTTTTAAAAAAATTGCATTAATTATATAAGCATTGTAGAAAAACAAATTTTCTCTAACATGCCTCTGTAGAAAATCTAAATATTTTTTTTTGTGATAAAGACATCTCCCTCACCTATATATATATATATATATATATATATATATATATATATATATATAAACTTAGTGATTTTTGTGAGTATGTTATATTCTTTCACGCAAAAACTACTCAACCGATTGAGGTGAAATTTTGCATGAATATACTTTTTACACCTGGAAAGAACATATGACTAAAAGCTGTTACGAAATAATTCACAGTATGATGTTGGCTGTTTTAATATCTGTCGCTAAGAACCGGATTATAATCCTTGCGATATTCAGTTTTACTATGGCTAAATCGTTGATCAAATCGAATTTAAAAACCACTTTTAGTATTTAAAATTAGATTTTCTACAAAAAAAAAAAAAGGTATTTTTCGATACGTTTTTCGGTTATCGATAAAAATATCTTTAAAGGTGCGATGCTATACGCCAAAGCGTATACCATCGTTGGTAGTTAAGACTTCCTTGTACACCTATTAAATTACAAATATACTTTTTTTTTTTAAACGCAAAGAACATTAAATTTTATTTCATTTATAACTTTTGAAATTTTTTCTATTTTTTTTATTGTTATAATTGAATTATTATTTATCGTAATTATTCTTTATAATCAGAGGTTAATAATTATTAATAAATCAATATATTTAAATTAAAAAAAAGGGAGATGAAGTCGGATTTGAACCGATGTGCCTTCCTCTTGTAAGATATAAATATTTCTTTAATTAAAATTTCATTTGGCTATAACTCTGGAACCGATGAAAATAAGTACCACTTATGATATATCGTTAAAAAGCTCTCTCAAAACAGGGCTTATTACTGCAGTCAAGAAAAAGTCCAAAATCCAAATTTTGTTTTACATTTTGGACTTTTTTGGACACTTTTGGTTCAATCGATTGCAATCAAAAGGGGAGGTGCACAACTAGACTGTTACAACAGTCCTAATTCAAAATTTTTACATCCTACGGCAAATCGTATTTGAGTTACGCGAGATAGATAGATAGATGTACGAACAGATGTCACGCCGAAACTAGCACAATGAATTCAGGGATGTTAATAATGGATATTTCTGTTAAAATCTGAAAACTGAAATTTTTCACCATCACAATATTTCCTTTACTTTGTAGAATGAAGTAAAACGTATAAGCATGATTTGAGAAAACACTTTTTACCGACTTTTCGAAGAAAAGTTACTTTCGGTTGCACGGTGTGTTTGGGGACGGGTTGAAATTGAATTTTCTTTACATTTTGAGGTATGAGGAGTTCGAAAATACCATTCACTCAAATTATAATTTGCTTATTTATATATATATATATATATATATATATATATAGGGGCCTATGTATAAACTTTGTGGCTCAAAAATCTCCAAAACTACTACATCAATTTCATTGAAAGTTAGATATGTTGCAGCAGTGTATCCGATATTGTACATGTGAAAATTTTATCAAAATTGGTTGAGTCGTTCTTGAGTTACGCTTAATTAAAGATTGAAAGCAGGCAACATAATCTAAATTTGAGGTCATGTTGACTGAGTAGTGGTGTATTTTTTATACGCGCTTCTTCAATTAGACTCGGTGGTGAGTGAGTTCAAACTCACTCAGACTGAACTCTGAGTTCAAACTTGTCGCTTGTGCGTTGTATCTACTGGTAAATCGAACGTATTTAGTACGTTGCACTCTGAAAATCAGTGCATTTCTGACTGCGAAATAGTGAGGACGTAGGAAAAGAAAAGTTGGTTTTCTTGCACAGAACTGCGCGAGAGTCTTTTTTTGAAATAGACGTCGGCTAATTTGGTAATTTTGTCATATGAAAATGGAAATTTGTAGCGTATGAAAAATGCCATGCCTTACCGGGATTCGAACTGGGACGTTCGGATGAAAGGCTGAGACGACCATTCACTTCGCCAAGGAGATCGATAAAAAAACATTTATTTTTGTAATTTTCTTTAAAATCCCTTAAAATATATTCGCGTAAAAAAAAGGAGTTAAAATAAATAATGTGATGGTGACAGTTTAAAAAATGTAATATTTTATCTCGGCTAACAACCAGGTTAATTCATTTGATACTAGTTTTTATGTAATAGATTCGTAACGTAGCTTACAGGAAAAAAATAACATTTTCCTCTGGAACAGTACAATAATAATTATAGAAATCTAAAAAAAATTTAAATTTGTGGTAAAACTAAAAATAACGTATTAATTATAAAGGAAAAAGCAACATCCTTTTATCCTTCAGTGTAATCAATACTAAAAAAAACCATATATATATATATATATATAAATATGCGGAAAGATTTTATTTTAGGTAAAACTGTGAAATTATTCTCGTTTGATTAAACAAAAAATAAATAAATAAATAAAAATGATTGCATAGATAGCGATCAGATATTGTATAAAAATAGTCAATTCCTATTTTTTACTTATTAAATTTCATTTTTTAATAAAAATTAGTTGAAAAATACATCATATACAATACAAGGATAATTCGGTGAAATAATAAAAATAAAATATCACTATACGCAAAAGGCAATTTAATATAAACGGAACAGATATTTATTAACTTTTGCAATCTATGATTATTAGACGGTAAGTAAATTACAGAAACAATGTTTTCATTATGCTAGGTCGAGCCAATAATTATTCAGAAAGGTAAAGACGTATCCGTCAGCCGGAAGAGTCCAAGCGACCGTCTACTGAGACCGAAAAGAAGTACTGCTCGTCGATTTTCTCCACGAATTATAAATGTAGCGTACCGCTGCCATCACTCGGGCATTCCAACCCCGTAAGGGAAGACACACTCGCCTTGTGACGCTTTCGGTCGCCACATCCCATCCCAACCGTTACTAGCCTTGATGGGCTTTAACGGGAATCGTCTTTTGCCCTCTGACTTTTTACATCTCATATTAATAAGCCTCGCCTCGTTTGGATGCCGCTGATGTAAATCCCTCGGTAGATATTTACATCGGTGATATATTAACTTATCTTTTGCCTTCGCTGTAGGCCTCGTCCGGACATCTTGAATCTCCTACATCGTTTCCCTCTGAACTAGCTAACGGAGTTCGCGGAAGCATGAACCCTGCGCATCGCTCGGTCAAAGCGAAAGCCACCTAAAGGAACAAAAGATGCCGTCGACCGATGAGATGGGATTCTTCTTTACAACAACACCAGGCATCATACAGCCGTTAGCAATCAAGCTAAAACGGACGAAATTTAATGGGAAATCTTAGAAAATCCCCATACAGTTCAGATTTAACCTCTAGAGATATTTTTCTTCGAGCCGCTGAAAAAAGTGCTTGCAGGATATCGAATCCAAAACAATAAAGAAGAAGAGTTCGCGCGTAATTGCTTCGTGACATTCCGCAAAGTTTGTGTGAAAAAGGGATCCAAAAGCTCCCCAAACACAGGGGAAAATGGGTATAACTGGTAGAACTTTAGGGACGTTATGTAAAAAAGTAATAAAAATAATTTTTAATTTTTACTTCACGATTTTTAATCTAACGAGAATAGCCACATTAAAGGGAAAAGTATGGTGTGATCATATGAAAAATGGGGTATCGGATAGCCAAATCCGGGCTGTAAGGTGGGTGATCAAACACTTCCCAACTAAAACGCTGCAGGAGCTCCGTTGTTACAGCTTCAGTGTGCGGCCGAGCATTGTCATGTAGAAAGAAAATGCCTGATGACAACATTCCTCTCCGCTTATTCTTATTCACCAACCACACAACCCGGAATTCGGTCCATCCGATTTTCACCTCTTTGCTCAAATGAAACGCTGGCTAGGAAGACACCATTTAGCCACAGACATCGAGCTGCAGACCAGCGAAAAAACATGGCTGAAAACACAGGGGGCTCCGTTCTATGACGAGGGTATTGGAAAGTTAGTACCACGCTACGACAAATGTCTAAATCGGAGTGGCGACTATATAGAGAAATATCGTAACTATGTAAGTACTTGTTACAAATTTAAAAAAAGTTATTTTCACTGTGGTATTAATTTCGTGACCGATCGGACCTTGAAAAAAAATAACCCTCGTACTCTCGCCTTATGATTGGTTAAAAAGCAAAGAATACGATTGGTTGGAATTTTGTGTCCGATAATGATAACAATTACTCTCACCTTATGATTGGTTAAAAAACAAAGAATACGATTGGTTGGAATTTTGTGCCCGATAATGATAAGAATTACTCTCACCTTATGATTGGTTAAAATACAAAGAATACGATTGGTTGGAATTTTGTGCCCGATAATGAGAAGAATTATTCTCACCTTATGATTGGTTAAAAAGAAAGAATACGATTGGTTGGAATTTTGTGCCTGATAATGATAAGATTTATTCTCACCTTATGATTGGTTAAAAAGAAAGAATACGATTGGTTGGAATTTTGTGCCCGATAATGATAAGAATTACTCTCACCTTATGATTGGTTAAAAAGAAGGAATACGATTTGTTTGGAATTTTGTGCTTGATAATGATAAGAATTAGGAGTATATGTAAATGTGTCGTACTGCTTTTGGCCTTATATCTCAGGAATGACCCAATCGATTTTCTTCAAATTTCGGTCAGATATTTCTATATACATAGTCGATTGATCGTATTATTATATTATTATATCGCGAAAAAAATTATTTCGATTTTCTTCAGACAAAATTTAGAGGAAACTTTATTAAAGCAAATTTGTTACCTACAACGGGTACATAATAACCCGAAAAATTATTTTTCAAAAATCTAATCCCCCCTCTTAAAAATGAAACATATGTTTTTTCTCCTTTTGTTATATCTCCCTTCTATTTTTTTTGTTGAAAGTTTATACTATATATATATATATATATAGAGCTATTAAGAAATATTTACAATTTTTACTTTCTTGTACGAAATAAAGGAAGTATTGTAATCGCGAAACATTTTAGTTTTCATGTTTCAACGGAAATATCCATCTTGACCATCCCTGAAACCATTTTGACTAGTTTCGACGTGACGTCTGTAGGTACGTATGTACATAATAAAAAACGATTAGCCATAGGATGTTGAAGTTTTGGATTTAGGACTGTTGTAACATCTAGTTGTGCACCTCCCTTTTCGATTGCGTTCGTAATTAAATTTAATCTTAAAGGGAAGACACATCGGTTCGAATCTGACTTTACCTCCTTTTGGTTTTTTTAACTTTATTTTTAGTTATTTAAAAAAAAAAATTTAATTTAAACATATTGATTTAATAATTATTAACCAGTGATTATAAAAAAGTTTTACAATAAATAATAATTCAATGCTTATAAAAACAAAACTGAAAAAAATTATTAGCGAAATAAAATTTTATGGTCTTTTAAAAATGTGTAAATGTAATCTAACAGGTATTACATACGTGTGTATGTGATAGATTTGGTGAAACATCTGATTATTTAATATTAATTGAAAATTACGATTTAGAATCGTATTATTTTTGGATTTTCTTAGCAAATTCTTATAAAAAATTGTAAATTTATTTTTTTTAAATAATTTTATTTAATTATTTGACTGAAAAATAAAATACATTTTTGAATTGTATTAAAAAAAACTGTATTCAAAATTTATTTTCACTTCTGCGTAATATACACAAGATTTCTGGCGTGTCGTTTGGATAAAAGTTAATAATAATTAAAGTATTCCGTTTAGTGAACTCCTGTATACCGGTTACAAATATTAATTTTTAGCTTACGGTACAGAATAATCAGTTTCTATTATCGGATTATTTGGTAAACAATTTATTTAAAGAGTAATCAACGGACTTTTCCTCTATCGTAATATTTCAGGAAAATTGTTGAATTAATAATCGTATAATGTTCATAAAAATTAATACTTCAGCAATCGTGTAACTGTCCACTTTATTAAAGAATTGGAGAATCGTATCTCACTTTCAAATAAAATAAGTTTAAATCAAGTGAAGCAAAAATGTGTATATGTAATTTAATAGATGTACAAGGAAGTCATGTGGCGTCCACATCAGATTTTTTTTTAAATTATAGATCCCGGATCTAAAATGCGGAAGAATTTTTTGAAAATTTTCTTCTTATTTTAGCGTCTGTTGAAGAGGGTGTTACATTTAGAAAAAAACATTACTTAAGCAAATTTGTTACGCTTATTCTTTATACGAATATTTTCGAAAAAAAATTTATTCTCCGCCTTTAAATATATATACGAGGTGCGACAATAAAGTAATGAGACTGATTTTTTTTTGGCAAGATGTGGCAACCCTGCAGCTTGCGTAGGCACACCATCTTTGACCTTGGTCTATAAGCTACTTCTAGTCCAAGCGGCACATTGATACAACTGCTCGGTCGTGAGATGTGCTGTAATAAGTGAACACGTGTTTGTGTCTCTCGTCACAGAAATGAAACCGGAAAATATTGCGCGACGGTATGCCGTTTCTTTTTGCCTTAAATCGGATGAAAACGCGACGACAACTTACTGTAAGCTTCAGAAGGCTTTCGGAGAGGAGGTTATGTCAAGAGCTCAAGTTTTTCGGCGGCATAAAATTTTTAATGAAGGCAGAACGAATGTTGAAGATGAAGACCGCAGTGGACGACCATCAACCTCACGGACAGATGTTAACTTGACCAGAGTGCGTGAAATCGTACGATCTGATCGAAGATTACCCGTGAAAATGATCGCAGAAGAACTCAGCATCGATTGAGAAACGGTTCGTCTAATATTAACTGAAGATCTTGGTACGAGAAAGATTTGTGCAAAAATGGTCCCCAAAAATCTCACACAACAGCGAGAAACACGGAAAAATGTGGCAGCCGATCTGTTAGAGCAAACGGAAATCAATCCAGATTTGTTGAGCCGTGTTATCACTGCTGATGAAAGTCTGTTCTTTCAATACGATCCAGAGACAAAACGCCAAAGTTGGCAACGGTGCTCAAAGGGATCACCCGGACCAAAAAAAGCTCGCATGTCAAAGTCAAAAGCGATACGCATGCTTGTATGCTCCTTCGATTCCAAGGGAATCGTTCATAAAGAGCGGGTGCCTCCTGGACAAACAGTTAACCGATATTTCTACAAAGAAATTTTAGAAAGACTTCGTAAACGAGTTCTTCGTGTTCGTGCCGACATCGCTGATAATTGTATTCTGCATCTCGATAATGCGCCATTCCATACTGCTCTGTCAGTACAGCAATTTTTAACCTCAAAACAAATTTCAGTACTACCACAGCCACCTTATTCACCAGATATCGCTCCGTGCAACATTTTTCTATTTCCAAGAGTCAAAATGGCGGTCAAGGGACACCATTTTCAAACAACGCAAGATGTCCAAAAAGCTGTGACGAGGGTCTTGGAGGATATTACAGAAGATGAGTTCCAGAAATGTTACCGTCAATGGCAGAAGCGCTGGAATAAGTGTGTGCAATCAGAGGGGAACTACTTTGAAGGAAACAATACTAAACATGACTAAAACGGTAAGCAACTTTTTTTTTTCACATCAGTCTCATTACTTTATTTTCGCACCTCGTATATAATCTTTTTTTGCTCTAACTCTTAATTTTATGATTAAATTTTTTTTTAATATTCTTCATCACTTAAAGGGTTATTAAAATTAATGTAATTCTGGTACGTATATTATATTCCGGAAATGAGAACGAGAAGAAATTTTTTTCATACTTTCATAAGAGTTGTACTCTATTTTTTCAATATTTTTAAAAAATTCTCTTTTAATTTTTTTTTTGTTTGTTAGGGATCACTTCTTTATTCTGTAATAATATATGTTAAAAAGAAAGGCAGTTTATATTTTACTGACCAATATTTATTTATTATTATTATTATTATTATTACAATTTTGTCTTAACATATTAAAGTAAAACTGTTTTATTGTGATTTTTATTCCATATTTACGTCATACAAGCTAACTAAAATTTAATTTTCATTGGATGGTTGTAGATGGATTTAAGAGAAGATATAGAAGCCGTAAAAAATAGTACATTATACAACTAACCTATAATGATAGCCGTTAATCTACAACTGCAAAGTAAGTTACGACACGAGCGTTGGCGAGTATCATAAACTTCGCAAAATTGCATTAATGGCCGTTATAGAGAGTTACATAACGTATCTTTTCTACAGCTGAAAAAATATTGGAATCATTGATTTAAATTAATAATACGATACATTGTTTACGGAATATTCTTTTTATAATTTAAAAAAAAAATACATTAAACAATACATTTTTTTGGCAATAAATTGTTATTAGTCCTAAGTTTAGCCTTTTCTTTAAAATCGATAGGTGTTAAAGACGTTTATTCGTCACAATCCGGCATAATTAAGAATAAATTAGTAAAATAAGGAAATTTTATCTCTGTACATTCAAATTAATCTTTGCTTGCTAACTGTTAAATGTTTTCTTGTTAACTGTGATTTTGGATTAAAATCAAAGTAAAAAGTGAAAACACAGTTGTGGGACATTCCCGTCACGCGTACAACGTCGGGTTGTTTCTGATGCACGGCTAATATACACAACTTAAATTAAAATATTTATCATTTTATTTAAATATAATATTTTTTCGTTTATTTCAATCGATTATTCTAACTGAAGCGCGTGCTCATATCGTATTTAATTCGCGTGGGTGTGGCGGTACTAGCGGCGACGGTCGGCACTAACTAAAGTATTATAATTTCACAACTTACATAGAACAAATTTCGCTTGCGCGGTTGGCGCGGTTGGATGTTACCGCGAGGCTTATTGCACCAGGTACCGAGTCGACCGGGCGATCGAGTTTTTTGTCTTTTTTTTTGTCTTCAGTCACTTGACTGGTTTGATGCAGCTCTCCAAGATTCCGTATCTAGTACTAGTCGTTTCATTTCAGTATACCCTCTACATCCTACATCCCTAACAATTTGTTTTACATATTCCAAACGTGGCCTGCCTACACAATATTTTCCTTCTACCTGTCCTTCCAATATTAAAGCGACTATTCCACGAAGTCTTAGTATGTGGCCTGTAAGTCTGTCTCTTGGTTTAGCTATATTTTTCCAAACGTTTCTTTCTTCATCTATTTGCCGCAACACCTCTTCATTTGTCACTTTAACCATTAATTTGATTTTTAACATTCTCCTATAGCACCGCATTTCAAAAGCTTCTAATCTTTTCTTCTCAGATACTCCGATCGTCCAAGTTTCACTTCCATATAAAACGACACTCCAAACGTATACTTTCAAAAAATCTTTTCCTGACATTTAAATTAATTTCTGATGGTAAACAAATTATATATTTCTGACTGAAGCCTCGTTTCGTTTGTGCTATTCGGCATTTTATATCGCTCCTGATTCGTCCATCTTTAGTAATTCTATTTCCCAAATAACAAAATTCTTCTACCTCCATAATCTTTTCTCCTCCAATTTTCGCATTCAGTGGTCCATCCTTGTTATTTCTACTACATTTCATTGCTTTTGTTTTGTTCTTGTTTGTTTTCATGCGATAGTTCTTGCATAGGACTTCATCTATGCCGTTCATTGTTTCTTCTAAATCCTTTTTACTCTCGGCTAGAATTACTATATCATCAGCAAATCGTAGCATCTTTATCTTTTCACCTCGTACTGTTACTCCAAATCTAAATTGTTCTTTAACATCATTAACTGCTAGTCCCATGTAAAGATTAAAAAGTAATGGAGATAGCGAAAATCCTTGTCGGACTCCCTTTCTTATTACGGCTTCTTTCTTATGTTCCTCAATTATTACTGTTGCTGTTTGGTTCCTTAAATGTTAGAAATCGTTCTTCGATCTCTGTATTTGAACCCTAATTTTTTTAAAATGCTGAACATTTTACACTTGTATATTATTATTTATTTATTTAATTCTGCCGCTCACCTCTGACGTCACAATGTAGCAGACGACTACAAAAGCATTTTTTGGGGTGGAAGTTACGATTTTTGCAAAAGGTTTTTTTGCAAATATTGTTATTTTTTAATTGTTAAAAAATATACCTAAGAAAAATACGGTCTCAATTAGGCGATATCTCAAGATATTGAGGGTGACCTAGCTCTACAGCCTCACCCCAAATCGTTTGACCAAATTCGGTTAAAATCGGTCGAATGGTTCTGGAGATATAAAATGATTTAGAGGCCAACACCGAACAAACACACGTACATACGAAAATTCACATCCGGAATTTTTCCATCCGGTTTTTTGGATTCCTCAGGTGTCGTCAAAACGTCAAGATCCGGTGAAAACCGTGTATTCCCAAACTGGACCGATTATTATACCTTCCCTTCTATGAATATATCTATATATATATCTAGTAAAAATAAAAAAATAAAAAACGGCTAATGAATTAAACAATACCCCGCTTCTGATCGGTTAATGGTTGAAAATATTAGGCTTTTGATTAGCCCACCGGGTTGGTCTAGTGATGAACTCGTCATCGCAAATAAGCTGATTTCGAAGTCGAGGGTTCTAAGGTTGAAATCCTAGCGAAGGTAAACTTTTATACGGATTTGAATACCAGATCGTGGATACCGGTGTTCTTTGGTGGTTGGGTTTCAATTAACCCCACTTCTTAGGGGTGGTCGCCTGAGAATGCACACTTCATTTACATTCATATATAATATCCTCATTCATCCTCTGAAGTAATACATTACGGTGGTACTAAACAGAAAAAGAGAGAGAGAGAAAAAGAAAGAAAGCTTTTGATTAGTTGAACATCTGTACTATAATGAAAATCTGTTTCATAATGATCGTCATTACGAAATAGGTTCCAGCCGCGTAATTCAAACATTATAATACGCGGTATGATAAAGATTACTTTTTATATTATTATTATTATTATTATCACATGAACTATTTTAATTTAAATAATCTAAAACAAAGATTATTTTTTTAAATTCAATTCTAACACGAGTTCACCCATTCTCATATAGATTTAACGAAGGGAATTTTCCATCAGATTTGTGATTACAAACTATTCCATTTACTTGTTAAATTAAAAAATAATAATTTTATTACTTATGATCACAAAGTTTTATTTTATAACATACATTTTAATATATATATATATATATATATATATATATTTTTTTTTTTTTTGCAAAAATTAAATAATATTATACAAAATAATCATAACAATTAGTTTTATTGATAAAATAAATGTTGAATCTATTTTAACAATTTTTTCTTTTTAACAATAATTAAAATTTAATGATCCAGGAACTGTTTTTATTGTTTTGTAATAATAATGATAACATATAGATAATAAAAACGTGTATATTTATATATAAAAATTAACTGTATCATGTGAGTAAAAGTTATTGTTAAAAGGTCAATTTAGAAATAAGATTTACTAAAAACTGTGTGTAAATAATATATATATATATATATATATATATAGAGAGAGAGAGAGAGAGAGAGAGAGAAAGAGAGAGAGTTTGAGAGAGATCCATGGTTACAATTCCTCCTTACCACCTCACAACAATACTTTTGTACTCTACTCAACCCTTTTCTTTCTTTCTACTTTCCCCGGTGTAGCTCTATTGTTACTGCAGTAGCAAAAAGATATAAAGGGAAAGTGCAATGATCAGCCAAAATTTTCGGTATCCCCATTTTTATAAATGTTGACGTTTCAGAATCTTTTTAGTTCAAAAAACAAAAAAAAAAAAAAAAAAAAAATTATATTACGTACGTGAATTGACTGGCAACAAAAATTATTAGAAGAAAGTTTAAAAAAAAATTTATACTCGTGGCATTTATTTTTATTAAATTTTAAGGAAATATAAAAATGGGGGATGAACGGGTAATTATCACTAATTTTTATTCTTTATTTTTTGTATAGCGAGTCATAGAAAACTGAATTTAAATCGATGAGAATTCTGATAAAATTATTTAAAATTCGAAAATCTTGAATCAATCAGATATAAAAATGGGGATATTATCTCTAAACAGTATTTTCCTCATATCACGATAACCGGTTGGAAAAAAAGGTAAAATTCTGGAAAATAAACATCGGTTTGTGTGTGGAACTACGTTTCGTACGAGATTTGAGCGTTATTGAACTACTTACTAGCTGCAGGGCGTGCCTATGGCACGGTTCCGCAGCTAGGTCCTCTGAGCGGGTTGCCCTGGCGGGCGTCGTCTAGGAATGGGATTTTCAGTAAAACTTTTTTTTTTTGAATGATAAAAATTGATTAAGGAAAAGCGAAAAAATAGCAGCAAATCTTGCCAACTAAATTTGGTTTAGATCGGTTTAGGCATCTTTTAAAGATTGCACACTCTCAACATTTTCATTAAGATCTATAATGTCCATATGTAAAGAGCTGGAAGCTTAAATATAAATTATATTAATTTATTTATTAGTTATATATTATACCCGGTTTACGAAACAAATTATCGTAATATGAAACTAATCTTCCTTGACACAATAACAAAAGAGAAGTTAGCTTCAAAATCAATAAATCGCTAAGGAGGAGAAATATAGGATTCAAAATTCTTCTAATTTTGACCATTATTGTTTACCGTTTGATTTGACTCGTGTGTTTTGCCTGTATGTATGTTTAGTTGTAATTACAAGGCCGAAAAAAATCATGTTTACGATTCTAAATGAAAGCAAGACCTCATTATTTTTATCTTTCAAAAGAATAAATAATGAAAAAATATAAAAGTAAAGTAATCGAATAATGAAAAGTATAAAAAAAAAATTTAAACCCTCATTATTTATACTTTTGTTATTTTCTATTGTGTTTTATTTATTATTATTATTATTAGGGTATTAGTGAATCCATAGTATTTTCAGTATCGATTTATTTGTATCGATAATAGTTGTTTTAAGATCTGCTACGATATTGAATGAATGAATTACGATAGTAAAATTTATTAATTTAATTTGCAATTATTATTACTATTGTTATTTATGATTTTTTGGCAGGCAGTATGTTCAACCATGTAAATATGTTCTTTCTTTTTTCTCATATTTGCTGGTGTTGCTTCTTCTTACTTATTGTTTAAAAAAGCTTGTTATCCTTATGAAGTAAACACATGTTTATTGAGAAACTGGTGTTGGGCTAGATGAAAGTACCAATTAATTAAATTCATCCATGATTTGGATGTTTTAAAAAATTACTTGTTTAAACAAACAAATTGAATCGAAACACGTTAATATTCCATTTTTCATTTCATTTAATAATAATAATAATAATAATTAATATTATTAATTTTTGCAGGTTTAAATTGAATGATTTGTTCAAAAATAATTATGAACAATTTGTTATAGAAATAAACTTTAATCATATCAATGTTGATAAAGTGTCAATTTAAAACGATGAAATTGAAATCATAAATCAAATTCATGAAATTGATGTTTTTGAGAAAGCCCGCCAGAACCTGCTTGACATGATAGTATATTCCATTGCACGACGGTTCGGCTCGGCTCAGGCGGAACGGGACAATTTTCGTGCGTGCTGCCGGCGTTCATTGATTTATAAGACGTTGTCAAGTCAAAATATATATATATATATATATATATATATATATATATATATATATATATAAACAGATATTTCTAAAATCGTGGGCGGGCTATATGTTTTCGGATTCTACTTGTAAAACTAAACAAAAAATATCCTTAGGAAAAATGGCGATTCTCCTTCGTTCTCCTGAACCCATTTTGTTATTTTTATATAAAAAATTAATTATTGAAGAACATAAGAAAGAAGCCGTAATAAGAAAGGAAGTCCGACAAGGATGTTCCCAATCACCGTTACTTTTCAATTTTTACATAGAACTAGCAGTTAACGATGTTAATGAGCAATTTAGATTCGGAGTAACAGTACAAGGTGAAAATATAAAGATGCTACGATTTGCTGATGATATAGTAATTCTAGCCGAGAGTAAAAAGGATTTAGAAGAAACAATGAACGGCACGGATGAAGTCCTACGCAAGAACTACCGCGTGAAAATAAACAAGAACAAAACGAAAGTAATGAAATGCAGTAGAAATAACAATGATGGACCACTGAATGTGAAAATTGGAGGAGAAAAGATTATGGAGGTAGAAGAATTTTGTTATTTGGGAAGTAGAATTACTAAAGATGGACGAAGCAGGAGCGATATAAAATTCCGAATAGCACAGACGAAACGAGCCTTTCAGTCAGAAATATAATTTATTTACATAAAAAATTAATTTAAATGTCGGGAAAAGATTTTTGAAAGTTTATGTTTGGAGCGTCGATTTATATGGAAATGAAACTTGGACGATCGGAGTATCTGAGAAGAAAAGATTAGAAGCTTTTGAAATGCGGTGCTATAGGAGAATGTTAAAAATCAAATTAATGGTTAAAGCGACAAATGAAGAGGTGTTGCGGCAAATAGATGAAGAAAGAAGCATTTGGAAAGATATAGCTTAAAGAAGAGACAGACTTATAGGCCACATACTAAGGCATCCTGGAATAGTCGCTTAAATACTGGAGGGACAGGTAGAAGGAAAAAACTGTGTAGGCAGGCCAAGTTTGGAATATGTAAAACAAATTGTTAGGGATGTAGGTTGTAGGGGGTATACCGAAATGAAACGACTAGCACTAGATAGGGAATCTTAGAGAGCTGCATCAATCCAGTCAAATGACTAAAGACAAAAAAAAAATATATATATATATATATAGTGTGAGAGAAATGAGAGAGAGAGAGAGAGAGAGAGAGAGAGAGAGAGAGAGAGAGAGAGAGAGAGAGAGATTGAATCATGTCTTACAGGACATGTTCTACTGGTGAAAAGAAGAAAGTTATATAAACATAGATTCGGAAACAGTTCCTGAGTCGTTTGGTCAGTTGAACCTCAAATACATATTTACACCAGTATCCACTGTCTAGTATTCAAATCCTCCTCTATGAATCATGAGACCTTGCCGTTGGTGAGGGGGCTTGAGTGCTCAGGGATACAGAGTAGCTGGACCGAAGGTGCAACCATATCGGAGAGGTATCTGTTGAGAGCCAGACTAAGGAATGATTCCTGAAAGAGGGCAGCAGCTCTTTCAGTAGTTGTTAGGGGCGTGAGTCACAATGACTTAAACGGCCGTATCAACATCACTCAGTCCTCTGAGTACTGCGCAGCTGAAAGCAATGGAAAACTACAGCTGCTTTTTTTCCAAGAAAATGTGGCTCTCTGCATTTTCACATAGCAACAATGGAGGCGCCTTCCTTGGTAAAATATTCCGGAGGTAAAATAGTCCCCCGTTCGGATCTCCGGGTGGGGACTACTAAGGAAGGGGTCACCAGAAAATTAAAAAATAACATTCTACGAGTCGGAGCGTGGAATGTTAGAAGCTTAAAAAAGGTTGGTAGGCTAGAAAATTTAAAAAGGGAAATGGATAGGGTGAATGTGGATATAGTAGGAATTAGTGAGGTTCGGTGGGAAGAGGAAGGCGACTTTTGGTCAGGTGATTTTAGAGTAATTAACTCAGCGTCAAATAATGGGCAGGCAGGAGTAGGTTTCTTGATGAACAAGAAGATAGGGAGGAGAGTGGAGTATTTCAAAACGCATAGCGATAGAATCATTGTAATAAGGATAAAATCAAAACCTAAACCGACAACGATTGTTAACGTTTATATGCCTACAAGCGCCCATGATGATGATGAGGTAGAGTGTGTATACGAAGAGATTGATGAAGCAATTAAACACGTAAAGGGAGATGAAAATTTAATAATAGTTGGAGATTGGAATGCAAGCATTGGAAAAGGCAAGGAAGGAAATATAGTGGGTGAATATGGGCTGGGCAAAAGGAATGAAAGAGGGGACCGACTTATAGAATTTTGCACAAAGTATAATTTAGTAATTGCCAACACCCAATTTAAAAATCATAATAGAAGAATATACACTTGGAAAAAGCCAGGCGATACTGGAAGGTATCAGATAGATTATATCATGGTTAAGCAAAGATTTAGAAATCAACTCGTTGACTGCAAAACTTACCCTGGAGCAGACATTGATAGCGACCATAATTTGGTGATAATGAAATGTAGATTGGGGTTTAAAAACCTGAAGAAAAGTTGTCAGATGAATCGGTGGAATTTAGAGAAGCTTGAGGAAGAGGAGGTAAAGAAGATTTTTGAGGAGGACATCGCAAGAGGTCTGAGTAAAAAAGATATGGTAGAAAATGTAGAAGAAGAATGGGAGAATGTTAAAAAGGAAATTCTTAAATCAGCTGAAGCAAACTTAGGCGGAATAAAGAGAACTGGTAGAAAACCTTGGGTTTCAGACGATATATTGCAGCTGATGGATGAACGTAGAAAATATAAGAATGCTAATGATGAAGAAAGTAAAAGGAACTATCGGCAATTAAGAAATGCTATAAATAGGAAATGCAAACTGGCGAAAGAAGAGTGGATTAAAGAAAAGTGTTCAGAAGTGGAAAGAGAAATGAACATTGGTAAAATTGACGGAGCATACAGGAAAGTTAAGGAAAATTTTGGGGTACATAAATTAAAATCTAATAATGTGTTAAACAAAGATGGTACACCAATATATAATACGAAAGGTAAAGTCGATAGATGGGTGGAATATATTGAAGAGTTATACGGAGGAAATGAATTAGAAAATGGTGTTATAGAGGAAGAAGAGGAAGTTGAGGAGGATGAAATGGGAGAAACAATACTGAGATCTGAATTTAAGAGAGCATTAAAAGATTTAAATGGCAGAAAGGCTCCTGGAATAGACGGAATACCTGTAGAATTACTGCGCAGTGCAGGTGAGGAAGCGATTGATAGATTATACAAACTGGTGTGTAATATTTATGAAAAAGGGGAATTTCCGTCAGACTTCAAAAAAAGTGTTATAGTTATGATACCAAAGAAAGCAGGGGCAGATAAATGTGAAGAATACAGAACAATTAGTTTAACTAGTCATGCATCAAAAATCTTAACTAGAATTTTATACAGAAGAATTGAGAGGAGAGTGGAAGAAGTGTTAGGAGAAGACCAATTTGGTTTCAGGAAAAGTATAGGGACAAGGGAAGCAATTTTAGGCCTCAGATTAATAGTAGAAGGAAGATTAAAGAAAAACAAACCAACATACTTGGCGTTTATAGACCTAGAAAAGGCTTTCGATAACGTAGATTGGAATAAAATGTTCAGCATTTTAAAAAAATTAGGGTTCAAATACAGAGATAGAAGAACAATTGCTAACATGTACAGGAACCAAACAGCAACAATAACAATTGAAGAACATAAGAAAGAAGCCCTAATAAGAAAGGGAGTCCGACAAGGATGTTCCCTATCTCCGTTACTTTTTAATCTTTACATGGAACTAGCAGTTAATGATATTAAAGAATAATTTAGATTCGGAGTAACAGTACAAGGTGAAAAGATAAAGATGCTACGATTTGCTGATGATATAGTAATTCTAGCCGAGAGTAAAAAGGATTTAGAAGAAACAATGAATGGCATAGATGAAGTCCTACGCAAGAACTATCGCATGAAAATAAACAAGAACAAAACAAAAGTAATGAAATGTAGTAGAAATAACAAAGATGGACCCCTGAATGTGAAAATAGGAGGAGAAAAGATTATGGAGGTAGAAGAATTTTGTTATTTGGGAAGTAAAATTACTAAAGATGGACGAAGCAGGAGCGATATAAAATGCCGAATAGCACAAGCTAAACGAGCCTTCAGTAAGAAATATAATTTGTTTACATCAAAAATGAATTTAAATGTCAGGAAAAGATTTTTGAAAGTGTATGTTTGGAGTGTCGCTTTATATGGAAGTGAAACTTGGACAATCGGAGTATCTGAGAAGAAAAGATTAGAAGCTTTTGAAATGTGGTGCTATAGGAGAATGTTAAAAATCAGATGGGTGGATAAAGTGACAAATGAAGAGGTATTGCGGCAAATAGATGAAGAAAGAAGCATTTGGAAGAATATAGTTAAAAGAAGAGACAGACTTATAGGCCACATACTAAGGCATCCTGGAATAGTCGCTTTAATATTGGAAGGACAGGTAGAAGGGAAAAATTGTGTAGGCAGGCCACGTTTGGAGTATGTAAAACAAATTGTTGGGGATGTAGGATGTAGAGGGTATACTGAAATGAAACGACTAGCACTAGATAGGGAATCTTGGAGAGCTGCATCAAACCAGTCAAATGACTGAAGACAAAAAAAAAAAAAAAGTATTCAAATCCGTATGCAAGAACTAACTTTTACTAAGATTTGAACCAAAGAACTTTCGAAAATCAGCTGTTAAATAAGAGATTTACAACGATGAGTTAACCAAATGTTTATTATGAAAATAAAAATGAAACGTTTAATGATTGAATTATAATGACTTTCCTACAAAGCAGTAAAGCTTTTAAAATTAAATATTTGTGCAAGTTATTCAAATTATTATAAAACTTGACTGGCGTAACCGGTAAAGTTTTTATAATTGTTATGTATTAAATTATTAGTCGTCGTAATTTGTCCATTAACTACTGGGACACTCTGTATTATACAATTAATGTATACAACAGGCTGTATGTTAATTATTGAATTTAACATACTATTATTTCAAGGCTTTTATCAATCAATTTTATTTTTCCCTTATCATAATATTATTATTTATTGACTTTCTATATTGTTTAATTAATTTTACAATAAAACGTACGCTACTAGTTGACCTACTGTCTAATCGCGCGCGCACACGCACGCACACAAACAGAAAAGCGTATAACATGCGAAGTGTTTAAATGTTATATAAGCTTAATAAACACATCCGTAAGTAATAATAATATTTTTTTAATTTAATCTACATATTTATAAATTCTTTAGATATTTATCAGTTATAATCTCTTTAGCCTTTTAATATTTTTATTATTTTTTCATTACAAAAGTTTACATAGTTTGTTTACTTAATTTATTGAAAAATGTAAATATTACGATTTCCAGTACAAAAAAAAAATCATTTTTCTGTTTATTTCATTTTTAACGCGATTAATTATTAAACTAAAATATTTTATTTATTTATTTACACATTTTTGTTATTTTTATAATTATTATTTTTGTAATTATATTATATATTGCTGTTATTACTCGTATATCTTTTAACATAAGTTTACGCTTCACAATCTGATTAGATAAATTGTAGTCAATTTGTATTTTTTATTTGAAAATCCTTCCTACCGATTGATTGTTTTTTCCATATGTTAAGGGGCGATGAAGGAATCTTAACTCCAGATTTTTAACACCCCCCTTCCATTGATTTTTGAAAAATTCAAAAAGTTTTTGAAATGCGTTTTTCTCTGAATCTATACATTTTAGAGAAAAATTTTACAAACAAAAAATGTAGAGGACATTTTCTTCTACAATTTATGTATTTGAAGTTATGCCGTATAATTTGAAATTGAAATACAAGGTGGCGCTGAAGTTGCAAAAAAACGTGTTTTTTTCGGTTTTTTCACCGAAAAAAATTGTTTTTCGTCTGTATTGCAATTGGAAAAGTAGTTAATCTCAAAAAACAGACGACTTTTATTCAAACAATTTTCTTGTACGACTTACCGTTTCGGAGCTGCAGCTTGTGAAATTGTGAAAAATGTTGTGAATCGGGCACGTGTTCGAAACCGGTCTAGTCGTTTACAACGTGTTTTACTAATTAATCGGAAAAATAATTAATTCAACACACGTCGATGTAAACGAGTAAACAAATCAAACAGGGCTTATTTACCTAGTTACCGTAGGATAATCTATTAAAAATAAATTTCTAAACGCGTAATATTATAAAATAACACGACGAAAACTGAAAATTAACTTCAAAAATACATAAAGTAAGTAAAATAACAGAACAAAACGTTCAACTAAATAAATGTACTACAAAATTCTACTACTGAAGGTGTCGCAACAAAAAAAAAACCAAAACTCAAAAAATAAAAACGACTGAAAACATCGTTAAACAGTTAAAAACGAAAAAGTAACAGAATTATTAACGAAAACCGCAATAATAACCACGAATACTCGGAGCAAGAAAAACGCAACCGCAATCATCAATCTAATCTAATGTTCCTCCCGGTTTTCTAAGTAACCAAAAATAAAATCACGTAAAATTATGTTAAAATTTAGAAAATAATTATGTTTCTTAATTTTACGTTATTTTTTTCTTTATTTTAATAAAAAATTTTAATTGTGATATAGTGTAAAAATTAACAACAAAAAAAAATCACAAATTTTACTTAGTATTGTAAAAAAAAAGTGCGTTAAAAACGTTTATACTCAGAATAAATGTGATTAAAGTAATAAGTGACATTAATTCATATATCGACATTATTCATATACAGAGTCATTCACGGGAACCTGATGTTTTTTAAATAATCATAAAAAATTGAATATTTACTTTAAAAAAGTTTTATCGGTACTGAAACGCTTGTTAAATCAAAGCATTTGTTACTTACTCGTGAACGAAAAATTATGTCCGGCGTTAAATTAAAATCAGGAGTCTTTTATAAATCTACTTGGAGATTTCTTCCTGTTTTTGATCCTTTGAAACTCTTTTTTTGTAAATTCTCAAGTAAAAATCAAAACATTGTTTACTCCATCGACTGGAATTTATTTCTTCAACTTCAATATTTCTGGCAGGTAATCATCTATTCCTGTTTTCTCCCGCATATGTTATTCTTCCTTTTTATTCTGGTTTCGTAGTAAAATCTTCTTGATTCCATTATTAGTACGCAGATAATACGATTGACAAAAATGTGGACGATACAAAACTGCAGTACGCAAAAAATAAACAAACAGGAAAAAGTGGAAATAGATAAGTACACACAAAAGGTTATAAGATTGACTAAATACATATTGAAGTTTTCTACAGGTAGTATTTCCCAGGTCATTATTAAAAAATAAAGAATTTGTTAACCTTAAAAAAACACAGTTGTAGGATTTTCCCGTCACGCGGCTACCCGCGTTCCGGTAAAATTCTGCAACTATGAGTATTTTCTGATGCACGCCTTGATTAGTTAGCTGGCATTCCGTATTTCATTCGCGCGAGTGTGGCGGTACTAACGGCGACGATCGGCACTCACTAAGCTAATGTAATTTTACAACTTACATGGATCGCTTGTACGGTCGGCAGCTGGTGTAGCCACGAGACTTAACGCACCAGATACCGAGTCCGACCGAGCGATCTAGTTCGAAATCCGGCCAGACCAAGTTACTTTTTTTTTATTCGTAATAAATATTATTCATTTATTTAAAGCCTAAGAAAAATAAGAACTTAATTAGGTGAAATCTCGAAATACTGAGGGTGACCTTACTCTACAGCCTCACCCCGTTGACCTTTTAAATTGAATGTACAGGATCATTCACGGGAACCGGATGTTTTTAAAATAATCAAAAAAATTTTATTGGTACTGAAACACATGTTAAATCAAAGCATTTGTTACTTACTCATGAACGAAAAATTATGTCCGGCAAGCGATGTCCATTTTGAGCAATACATTGTTGTAGCCTTTCACGGTAACCGGCCTCAATTCTTTGCAGCATGTCTGGGTGACGTGATGACGAATTGGTTTATCTAGGTACTTATTGCGAAACAAATCTTGCACTGCAACCACTGATTTCGTATTGATGTACGACTCAACGATGAAAACACGTTCATCTAGCGAAAACACCATCTTGTCTCTAGCATTACGCTGAACGTTATGATTGCATTGCTGTTACTATCGGTAGTGTTCTACTGCGTCGCCGCAATGTTCAGATGTTGGACGAATCCATTTCAGTAACGAGTAGGGGAGTAAGCTTGACTTTTGAAATTTCATGGATGAGTGATTGATGGGTTGCGATTTATATGAGACACTGTGTGTGTTATATATATATATATATATATATATATATATATATTGTTGTTTTTTTTGGATCATACTCTTTACTTTTTTATTATTAAAATTTATTTTTTTGTTCATCCCTTAACGGGATATTAAAATTAAAATAGCTTAGGCACATATATTTTATTCCGGACCCGAAACGAAAAATAATTTTTTTTTTCATTGCTTTCATACAAATTATACTTTATCAGTTTCCTTTTAAATAAGTTATTTGACATTTTATAAATAAATGTTTCATAAATTTTCCTCAGAGAGAAAGGAAGTCCCCTTAAATCCAAAATATTTTTAGTCGAAATTTGGAATTTTTTACTCTTAAATTTTATTTTGTTAATCATGAGATGACCGTCAGAGCCAGAAAAGTCATTTGGCAATACATTGCCAAATTTTTTAAAATGTATTTTTAATATTGCCGATCTCCTTGCAGAGTGATAGTGTCTTTTCCTTGAATTAAAAAAGTTCTGAGTTCGAGTCCCGGTCAATCGGTACTTTTTTTTTACACAAAAAATTTATTTTTTATCATCCAAAAATTAAAAAAAAGAAATACGAAAACTTTAACCAGTAGTTTTAAAAAAAAAATAAATAAATAAATTTTGTAAGGTTTATTTGTTGTAGGATGAGATTTTTTCACGTAAAAGGAAATATATATTTTTATTGTATTAATATATTATGTAACAATAAAAATTTTGAACAGTAAAAAAAGATTTATTGTTTTGGCAAAGACATAGAATTTTAAAAAGATAACAAGAGACAAACAGTAACGTAATTAAATCGGATTGCCTACTGCATGTAACTTAAATGTAGTTCATATTAAATTGTGTGTGTACAATCAACTTTATTTATAATTCACTAACTGCGTAGTACAATAATATTGGTAACTAATATCTATATGTATATTAATATATTTGTACACACAAAGGAAACATGCACAAAGCCAAACACATACACTCTCTCTCGCACACATAAAATCTCTCACTCATTCTCTCTCTCTCTCTTACTCTCTCTCACCCACACGAGTGCGTTCGTGCGGGTGTGTGTGTTTGGGTGCGTGTGCGCGCGCGCGCGTATGTATGTAAGAAAATAGAACCTATCATTTTTTTATTATTATTATCGTTAACCATTTGAATCATCTGTAATTCTTCCGGTTTATATATAAACAAGAGAAAATAGTATCCTGCAGAATAAATAGAAAACTTTTTAAAAAAATATTTTTGTTTAAAAAACATGTCGTGGGTGATTGATAATCAACGTCCAGTAAAAGCTACTAAAGATAAATTGATGAAAATTGAAATGCACGTTCTTCTTACGGTGTAAGTGCACAATAAGAAAGGATTTATTGAAATTCCGTGTTTATAGGGATAAAATTAAGTAATAATGAAATATACTATTTTGTTAATTTCTCGGTAACAAATAAAGATATCAACTTGATTTTTTTTTGGATGTAATCTTCATGTGAATATCTTTTCTTTTTTTTCCTGTTTAGCCTCCGGTAACTACCGTTTAGATAATACTTCAGAGGATGAATGAGGATGATATGTATGAGTGTAAATGAAGTGTAGTCTTGTACATTCTCAGTTCGACCGTTCCTGAAATGTGTGGTTAACTGAAACCCAACCGCCAAAGAACATCGGTATCCACGATCTAGTATACAAATCCGTGTAAAAATAACTGGCTTTACTAGGACTTGAACGTTGGAACTCCCGACCTTCAAATCAGCTGATTTGGGAAGACGCGTTAATCACTAGACCAACCCGGTGGGTTTCATGTGAATATCTAAAAACCAATTTCTGATATTTTCTTTTTTTAAATTCGACCTTAGAAATGGTGAAGAAAGGTAAAGAAATTTCGAACAATGATTGCAAATCTGCCCCATTTCCGAATATATTAAACAAGATATTCGCTCGATTTGGGTTTGAAAATACTATTCAGATAAATATGTAAAAATCACTTTTGGTTTTTTTCGAATTTCGATTTTTTAAGGGGTGCGACGGTACTGACCACCATTTCCGACTTAGTAAACGAGATATTCACTTGATCTGGACATGTACTCTTCATATAAATAATTAAAAACCATTGTCAGGTTATTTTGAATTTCGATATTTTAAGAGGTGCGACAGTGTATGGCGGGGCGACTCAACAGTTACTACCATTGTTTGTATGTGCGACGTGACTGGCAGCACTTGTTTTCGGTTACTTGAATAAAAACAAAAAATAAAAATTGACCGTGAGAGGAAACGAAAGTAGCTATATAGCTTAAACGAAGCCGCATGGGGTGCTATCTCAAAACAAATTCTCACAAGTTTTTTTTTTCTATCATTTGACCGGTTTAATGCAGCTTTCCAATATTCCCTATATAGCGCCAAACATTTCATTTCAGTATACTCCCTACATCCTACATCCCGAAAAATTTCTTACTAACACATAAAACGCTTACCTAACAGCGTAAACGGACTAAAAGCGGTGCCATACACCACCGGCTTACGTGTCCCAACTGCTCATTTGTCTTGTATTTACTAAAATGGGTATGCGCACCCCGTCAACTACTAAAAATATATATGACATCCATAAATTAAAATTTATTTTGTCAAGATAGCAATTCGCTGCCACGCCTAGGTCGCTGAACGCCAGCAAGTACCTGTCCACCATATTTAAGCGCTTGGAACCATAATTGGCTGGTGGTCAGCCGTACATCTTAAGGTTAGTTTCCCACAGCAGTAAACTATGTCGGTTGAACATAGCAACCGCATCAAGCAACTCCACACGGTACGACAATGCGGCTCTCGCCACATTTACTCGCCGATTTTCTCCTTGGCATCTAAGTTCCAGGGTGGCCCGGTCTCAAGAGCAGGGCAGTGAGACATCAGGTGTTCATTTTACTGGACCTCCCCGCAGACGCACAGCTCATCAGCTGCCAGTCGGAACCGAAACAGATATCGGTTTAAATTAACATGGTTGGTGAGCACCTGGGCACCCGTTGCCCTTAAATCGAGCTCGAGGCATACCATCCCCCCTGATCCCGTATAAACTTGTACAGGGATAGTTAAAAGAAGAGACAAACTTAAAGGCTACATATTAAGGCATCCTAGAATAGTCGCTTTAATATTGGAGGAACAGGTAGAAGGAAAAAATTGCGCAGGCAGGTAACGTGTGGAATTTGTAAAACAAATTGTTAGGGATGTAGGATGTAGAAGGTATACCGAAACGAAACGAATGGCATTATATAGGGAATCTTGGACAGCTGCATCAAACCAGTCAAATGACTGAAGACAAAAAATATTGTGACCTCCCAAAATGGCGGAAAAAGTAACTTTTTAATAAAAGGAAAAAATATGCATAAAACACGAGATAAATAAATTATATTAAATTGGCATATGTAGGAGCCCAATAGAGATTTATTAAAAACACAACAAACTCTTTTGCGTCATCATATTATAATTAAAATAAAATATAATAAAAAATAAAATAATTAAAATTTTGCGACATCATTATAATTTTAATTTTAAATTATAAAAATGTGTAAATTTTTAATCGAACCAGATACCGAAAAGGAATCGTATAAATAATAATGATAAATAAAATACGTGAAAATAAACATATTATACGAACATGTAATAATTTGTGTTAAGTAGAAGTCAGCGATAATAACTGTGTTAGAAATGAATTAATGATTGAGAGAAAAGTAATATCGATTAGAATATTCCTTCGGGAAACTCCTACTAGAATTTTTATTAATAACTGGTTTTATTGTATTTTTCAGTTTAATAACAAAGGAGAATGTACGCATAATAAGGTTATGTAATTCTATAAATTAGCTTACGAAAGTTATTTTTAAAGTCTTTAGAAATAGTGGAACAGGATTATTATAAAAGAAGCAAACTTGTGTGTTACATAAGTAAAAACATGTGCACCAAATAAACTGCCTTTAAAATTGACAGATATAGAAAAACAAGAAGATTTAGAATTTAACTTTATTGAGTTTACAAATTTTATTAAAAAAAAGGAGACAATTAAAGAGGTAATGGAAAGTAAAAAAGCATAAACAATTTAAAGAAATCGCCTAATAAAACATTGTAAAAGATATAATTTTTTTTTCTGAGATGACAAGACATCGCATCGACTGCTTTGGTCATTTTGCTCTATGTGAATGGAAATTTTTAGCGAATTAAAAATGCCATGTCCAGTCGGAATTCGAACCTAGGACCTCCGGATGAAAGGTTAAGACGCTACCACTCCGCCACGGATATCAGTATAGTATAGATTTATTTTCTAATTTATTTATTAATTTTTCCCTAAATTTTCAAGGAAGAGATCTCTCGTTTTCTGTTTATCCTCCGGAACCATCGTAAGGTATTATTCAGAGAATGATATATATGAATGAAGTGTAATTTGTACAGTCTCAGGTCGACCACTCCTAAGAAGTACGGTTAATTGAAACCCAACCACCACTAAAGAATATCGATATCGACAATTTAGTATTCAAATCCGTATAAAAGTAACTGCCTTTATTGGAACCTTAGAACTCTCGACTTCGAAATCAACTGATTTACGATAACGAGTTTAACCACTAGACCGACTCTGCGGGGTAAAGAAGAGATCTAATTTGTTTGTTTATTCCGTTCTTTGTTCTTTAATAACAATTTTTATTATCTTTAGTCATTTGACTGGTGTGATTCACCTCCCGTTAAAGCCCATCAGGGCTAGGAACGTGGGAATGGTGTGGCAACCGGAAGCGTCACAAAGCGGGTGTCTTCCCCTACGGGGTTGGGATAGCGTGTCGCAGAGTAAGAATAGAAACTGTCTACGGAAAAATGCCGGTGTATTGCCTTTACGGGTAGAAGAGTGCTAGAACCGTTCAATATTTCCATCAATAGTCATGCTATAGAAGAAGCGAATAACATCAAGTACTTAGGAGTTATCCTCCAGAAAAACGGTAGATACACCGAGCACATAGTCGATGTATTCAACAAGGCAGAAAGGATGATAAAAAGTCTAAACATCATTATGTCATCGCAGAATGCCCCTCGGGCCTGAAAGCGCCGTTTTTTGGCGACCACCGTCGTGTCTTCGCTTATGTATGCCGTTCCGGCATGGTGGCGCTCTATCGCCATCAGGCGCAACAAAGAGAGAATGGCGAGGACGCACAGGAGTGTGCTCCTAGGTGTTGCGTCCGCATACAGGACAGTGTCGTATGCCGCCCTGTGCGTGTTATCGGGTACACCTCCTATTGACCTAATCGCAAAAAAGAGGGTGGAGAGGGCACAAGGCAAGCCAGAACAAGAGGTCAGGGATGCCGTTTATAATATCTGCCAGGAAAGACGGTCGCAGAAAGCTGCGGGTCGATGGACGAGAACCCTCATCCCCAACATCAAGCCGTGGTTGTCGAGAAGATTTGGTGAGGTTGATCATAACCTATCGCAGTTTTTTACAGGACACGGTTCCTTCAATAACTACCTGCACAAAATAGGAAAGAGAGAAGAGCCGATTTGCAACTACTGCGACGAGATAGATGATGCTGAGCGCACCTTTTTTGAGTGCAATAGGTGGGATACACTTATACATAGTAAGGCACTCACAGGTATAACTCCAGAGACAACAATAGACTACATGCTAAGAAGCGAGTCAAACCGGAATAATTTTGCTAGTTTTGTTAGACAAGTTGTTCTACAGAAATACTCCGATGAGAGAAGACAAGGTGTTGGCTAGAATAGGACCGGGTGGACAGCCTTGCCGGTGAGGTCCAGCATGCTGCGGTGCGTCGGCACTGATGAGCCACCAAGGACTCCACGGGTAACAGCACACTGGATACTGAAGGGACCCGGCGCCGCGTCGCGGCGAACTGGGTCTGGCGTGGTGTCCAAAAGGACAATATTAATAAAGAACTCTCAAAAAGAGGTAACCGGTAGGCCGACCTGCCATGCCGGTATATAGCCGGTAGGTGGGGAGGCCTATTTGAGTTTAAAGACACTCCCCTGGGCGGCGTAATACCAACAAGTCGGTCCGGCCCAGGGGAGCTGAGGGGAAAAAAAAATAGAGTAAGAGTAGAAGGTCTGTCCACCTCTCCCTGGTAGACCAGACCGGAGTCCATAATGAAACCAAGTCAGAGGTATGAATTGAATTTCAGTTCGCTAAGGAAACTAGAAATAAATTTCGTTGTTGGGCATATCATTTTTGGTGGTATGTTATTATTCATTTGCCTCGAATTTACGAAACATTTACTCACGAATCGGCTCTATAAAATGTAGAATTAGGCGCGGGGTTCGTGCTTCCGCGAACTCGGTTAGCTAGTTCAGTGGGAAACGAAGTAGGACATTCAAGATGTCCGGATGAGGCCGAAGGCAAAAGCCGATTTTATAAACCGTGGATGTAAATGTCTACCGAGGCATTTACATCAGTAGCATCCCAACGAGATCTAGCTTATTACTATAAAATGTAAAATTTAGAGGGCGAAAAAGTCTCCCGTTAAAGCCCATAAGGGCTAGTAACGGGGGGGGGGGGGTGACGACCGGAAACAGGTGTCTTCCCCTACAGGGTTGGGATGGTGTGATATAACTCTCCAAGATTCCATATCTAGTGCCAGTCGTTTCATTTCGGTATTTTCCCTACAACCTACATCCCTCCCTTGCCGATGGTGCGGGGGCTTGAGTGCTTAGCGATACAGAGCAGTTTGACCGAAGGTGTAACCGTATCGGAGAGCTATCTGTCGAAAGCGAGACTAAGGAATGATTCCACCTCTTTCAGTAGTTATTAAGGGGATAGGTCAGGAGGACTTAAACGGCCATATCAACATTACCCAAGCTTCTGAGTACGGCGCAACTGAAAGCGATTGAAAATTACGACTGTTTTTTCCCTCAAGAAAATCTACCTCTGCATTTTCATGAAATAAAAATGGAGGCGCCTTCCTTGGTAAAATATTCCGGAGGTAAACTACTCCCCCGTTCGGATTTCCGGGTGGGGACTACTAACTAAGGGGGTCACCAGAAAATTAATAATATTGTAACATTAATTTTAGAAATTCTATACGATTTTTTTTTTGAGATAAAATTTTAAAAAAGATCTATTTTAACTATCTATAACCGTTTGATGAAAACAAAAATTACTGAACAGTAGTAAATTATATTTTTAATTCAAAGAATAATGTTGAATTTAGGTCCATCCGAAGTAAAATAAAATAAAAGAGATCTGTCCAGTTCATACCACAGATGGTTCGTAATACAATCAGTTACTTAAAGTATACCGCTTACTGGTTATCAAACCACGAAACCCGTATTCCTGATCGTTAAAAAACTTTTTCCAAAAAAAAATCATACATTTTCCCAACATTTTTTTCCATTATGTTATTATCAACAATTTTAAAACGATTAATAAATTAAAATATGATAAAATATTATATTTTAAACAAACCGAATGGATGAAAAGTAAGTAAAAAAAATAACTGGAAAATTATTGCATGACTTTCCCAGTCGTGCATCATTGCATCAACGTAATATTTAAGCATCAAAATTTCCAAATTTTAAATAAAGATTTTTTTGATTTTAGGAGCATACTTATTCTGTTAGGAAATTTATGAAAAATTTTATTTATAAAGAAGCAAATTTTAACAAAAAAATAATAATTTAAAAGAAAATTATTGTTAAATAAAGTACAACTTTTCTAAAAGTAATTAGAAAAATTGTTTTCCATTTCGGGTCCGGAGTATAATTTCCAAAGCTATATTAATTTTAATGATCATTTAAGCGATGAAGATAAATATGAAATAATTTTTAATAATAAAAATTAAAAGAATATAATTTAGTGTTGAGAAATAAATCACAAGAATATTTGTTTTAAGAAAATTCTATAAACTTAACAAATTTGCTAAGTAAAATTTTCTCTAAAACTAACATCCCCTTCAATAAAGGCTAAAATAAGAAAAAGAAACATTTCAAAAAACTATTCAGCATTTTAGAACCTTACATCATTTTTTTTTTTTTAAACTGATAACGCAGTCCTTTTTTTCTGATGCACTGCTTATACACACAACGTAATTTAAAATATTTATTATTTTATTTAACTATAAAATCTTTTAATTAATTCAATAATTCTAACTAAAGCGTGCAGGCATACCGCATTTTATTCGCGCGGGTATAGCGGTGTTAGCGGCCACTTTAAATATTTTTTTCTCTTTATATATTATGCACTAGCAGACCCGGCAATGCTTCGCTACTGCTACACACATATATATATATATATATATATATAGAGAGAGAGAGAGAGAGCGATAGAGAGAGAGAGAGTGAGAGAGAGGGAGATAGAGAGAGAGTGGGTGAGAGAGAGTTTAAATGAACACAATTGAAAGTTTGATAAAAAAATTAAAAAACTGAACCTCACAAATTTTACCTTTCACTTATTCTCCTTCCCCTTTTCAACTTCCAACTTCTCCCTTTCACCCTTCCCCCTCAGCCATCTCCCAGTTTCCTTTTTCCCTTTCCCGTTTTCCATTTTCCCCGCGCGTAAATAGGTCCATTAGTTTTTTGGTCTTTAGCGGACACACATATGAACATGCCTTTTATATATATATAATAAAAAAGTCTGTATATTTGTTTGTTTGTTTCGTAAATATCTCGACACAGGCGGGTATAGTTTTTGCAAAAATATTTCTTTTCACCTAACTAATATTCATATTCTTAATATGAACCAAATCGGCCCATTAATATAATTTTTCTAAATATCTCAACCCCAGCGCCATCTAGCGGGTTCATTTTTTTCAGAAATAATTCTTTCCATGTAAGTAACACGTATTCTGAATATGAGGCAAATCGGACCGTAAATACAATTTTTCGAAATATCTCGACGACAGCGCCACCTAGCGGGTCTAAACTAATACAGAAACGTTCCCTGACGTGCGTCCAACCGTTCCCTAAAGTTTCATCGCTATCGGATGAACGGTTTAGGAAGGCATAAGAAACATACAGACAGACAAACATTCATTTTTATATATATAGATTTATTTTTCAATTCTTCCGTTCACCTGTGACGTCACAACATAGCAGTCGATTACAACAGCTGTACGTCAGTGTTACATTAACTCTCCTTGTGGTGAGAAGGTGTACTAATGACACAGTATACCCACTTAGCCGCTAATTTATTTAAAGCATTTTTTTTTGGGTGGAGGTGCGATTTTACAAAAATTATTTATTCCAAATATTATTATTTTTTAATTGTTAACAAATGTGCCTAAGTAAAATAAGACCTTAATTAGACGAAATCTCGAGATACGAAAGGTGACCTTGTTCTACAGCCTCATCCCTTTGACCTTTTAAATTGAAAATTCAATGCGGTATTTATAAAAGTAATCAGACAAAATTTAGTCAAAATCGATTTAACAGTTCTGAAAATATAAAAAGTAGAAGACCGAGCACACACGTACATGTACATATGAATAACCTGAAAGTTTACACCCGGTTTTTTGGGTTCCTTAGTATCAAAACGTAATGATTTGATGCAAACTATATATGCCCAAATTGGACCGATTACAATACTTTACCTTCTACTATAGCACGCTAGACGGGTTAGTACAATTTTGTAAGATTTTTTCTAAAACGGTTAAAATTTTATTTCGGCCAACATACCCCTACCAATTTTTGCAAAACATTAATACCTCCCCAATATTTCCTCCCCGAAGGTAGTACCTGTCTGCAGTTTGAAGAAAATCGGTCAACAGGAGGTCCAGAATTAAAACTCCAAAGAATAGGCCAATTAACTTATATTAATAAGTTAATAAATATGCATAAATATGCATAAACTTCCGTCTGGCAAAGATATATGTTTTCGACTTTGAAGCGTTGGAATAAATTTTTTTCGCAGATTATTTACAATTTATTTAAATATACTTTTTTGTTAAAAAATTTTTAAAATGTCTCCTTAAGGAACAAAATTTGAAAAACGATCAATTTTTTTAGAATTTTTTTTTACGATTTATATGCTTTCCAGTCATATCTGTAGCTGGTTTATTACCTTCCAATATTGAATGAAAATACACAAAATATATAACTAAATGAAATAATAATGTAATTTTTTTTGTCTTCAGTTATTAGACTGGTTTGATGCACCTCCACAAGATTCCCTATCTAGTAATGTAATATAGTCATCAAATCTACCATGAGTAGAGAAATAACAAAAAGGAGAAAATTATTTTTTTTCCCTCCACCTCAAAGACTATATATCAATCAGATAGTATCTTTATCTCTAACTTATAGGCCACATACTAAGGCATCCTGGAATAGTAGTCGCTTTAATATTGGAAGGACAGGTAGGGGGAAAAAATTGTATAGGCAGACCACGTTTGGAATATGTAAAACAAATTGTTAGGGATGTAGGATGTAGAGGGTATACTGAAATGAAACGACAAGCACTAGATAGGGAATCTTGGAGAGCTGCATCAAACCAGTCAAATGACTGAAGACAAAAAAAAAGTATCTTTGCAACATAAGGAACATTTTAAAATTACGTGAGAAAAATTCTCACTACCTTTTGAATAAAATCTACCCCCTTGATCGATTACGATCAAGATAAAAACGGCATCAGTACCCAACACATAGAAATCATCGTACCAAATTTCATCTAAATCGGTACATCCAATTTGGAGATATCAACGGGAAAAAAATCAGATTGACACACATACATTCTTCTGCAATTTTTCAATGCTAAAATTATGTTTTTCTTGGAGGGGATAGTCATGAAAAGTGAACATCTGAAAAAAAAATCCGACACGAAAAAATTTTGTTCCGATTAGCATAATTTTCTTTATCTAGTGTACTGTATAATTATTTAATCTAACTATATATGCCATGGAAAGTAAAAAACAAAAAAAATAATAATATTCTATATTCTGTGCCAAAAATTGATATCTTCACTTGTTACAAAGAAATTTAAAATAATAGCCGGGTTTCAAATAGAATTAAAAATTCATTTTAACCCTTTGGAATTTAAAAAAAATCTAGAAATTAGTTTTTAGATATTGAGGTGAAGATTGCACTCACCAAAAATCGTTATTTTCATTTCTTAAATTAAATTAAAAAAAAAAACAGGAAATTTCATTTTAACCCTTTACTCTTGGAGTTTCAAAATAATCTATTTTATTTGCAGTTACACCGTAAAAAGAACGTGTATACAAATTTTCATCAATTAATCTTCAATAGTTTTTGCAAGACGTTGATTATGAATCAGTAACGGTTTATTATATATATATATATATATATATATATATATATACGATTTATTGTCTTGGTATTTATGGAAAAATTTCAACCAAATCTGTTGGTAAATAAGATATCTTCATTAAATAAAGAACTGTAAACCAATTTATGGGTAATCGTATTTTACACACGTACGTACGAGTAAATTAACGTAAATTGTTATTTTAATATCTCATTTATACATTAATGAGATAGAAATACCAATGGCTATTTATAAAAGCAAAAAAGATTAAAACTATTATTAATAAACATTTTTATTGTTATCTCCGCTTAGCAATTAATAATAAAAATTAAATAAATAAGAACGAATAAAACCAAAAAATATAGTCATCAACGGAAGTAGAGAAAGAATATGTGGTAATATACAAAATTAATAAAAATGTTATCATGCGCAAGTAAATAAATGTGACTAATATACTATTATATATTTTAATAAAAAAAGAAAAACGTATGCGCGCATACACACATAAATATATATATATACTGTATATTAAAACAATCAAAGCATGTTATTAAAAAAAAAACCACAACACAATGAAAACCGTAAAATGATTATAAAAATTTACACGCATGCCCATACATTACTATCAAATCATGGTGTTATATACATTGTCTATTTTATATTTATTAACAGACACACAAGCAACACCCTCCACGAATAAAGTGCATTACCCTTTCCAAAAAAACTAGGGGCCCTATCAGGTGTATTCCTATTAGACCAAAAGGACTTTACTGGACGGACTGAAAGGTAATTGCACGAGGAGAAATTTACAAAAATTCTCCTGATTTCCCAAGAAATACCGACGTAAAACAGGATCGGAACCCGATCCCAAACTCCGTTCACGTTAAACTAAAACCGGCATTACAAATTGAGTACTCGCCTGGTAAAATATAAAGACCCAACAGCAAATGTCTGATGTCCAGGCCTCTGCAATGACTAGGAAGATAAATTATCTCCCCCTCCCCCGATATCCTAGCGTTCCATTCTGAACTTCATTTCATTTGCGATAAATACGAGAGCGATTAGAAACGAGTGTTGCGGTAATAGTCGATCGTACGAGCGAATAGCTAGCAAGAAGGGAAGCTTGACCAGACGCCTTATCCCTGAGTTGAAGGACTGGGTAGGGAGGCGACACGGGAAGATTGACTTCCGTCTCGACCAGTTTCTGTCCGGACATGGGGACTTCGGCAGCTACTTAGCGAAGTTTCGGCGGAGTACAGATTTTGCGAGTCTGAGGACACGGTAGTACAAACCCGGTTCGACTGCGACAGGTGGTTCAATATCAGATCTCGGCTCTCAGTGGAGATTACCTTTGATATTTGAAAGGGTTGTTTATCACGTACTTCGCACTTGCTAGGGCTGATCCGAAGTGACAAATCTAGCTAACTGCATATTCATACTCAAGGGTGCAGAGGAACCAATACGGGTGTAGTATTAGTCTACCGCTTCATTTATTGTTTCTTATTGTCCGACCTCCTGTAATTTCTTAATAATTGATTTCCTTTCGGAGGTGCCAACGTATGTGTTTTGTAACTTGTGTATTTGATTTTTCTTGTGTTGTACGTACTGCTATTATGTTCTTGATTCTTTGTAATGTTTTATTTCCTATGTTTTCTTGTAACTTATTTTTTGACGAGTATCGTTCATAACCTTTGTGATTTTTGTGTACGTATCATTTACGGCTACTGTTTAACTTATTCTTCGGTGCGTACCCTGTGTGACTTTTGGGGTTATGTATACGCTTTATTCATATAAAAAAAAAGATTTCGAAACGCGGTGACGTCTGGGGCCAGGAAGGCAGCCTCCTTTGGCTTGCTTGCAAGCAAGAGCGGGGGAGCTGGGGTGCTTCTTATGATAGCATAGAGGACCGTTGAGGTATGAGAGGGCGCGCGTAGGGGTAGGATATGTGCAGCGCATGCCCGGATCCCGGTAGAGTAGAGCCGGGAAGGGTAGTTCCCCTGGGGAGGGACATTCCGGCTGTCCAGAAGGGGAAGTCGGTCTGTTCGTGTGATCCAGGGGGGATCCCGACGGGTGGTCTCAGTAGAGAAGGAAGGAAGGGGGGGGGGCAGGCTGCTGCTACGACGTAATGTCTAACGGTGGTCTCGGTCGCTTCTGGGGTGTTTAAAAAAAGTAAGGGAAGCTATTCGGTGAGTTCGTTGTGAACAGCGGATAAGGTTACATAATTGATTGAAGTTTGAACTAATTTCTCTTCTATAAAGCTAATTATTAATTTATAATTGTATCTTACTTTTAATTTTAATTTTGTATTACCTGCTAAAAAATTTATAGTAAAATCAAAATTATATTTTACAAATTATAACCGACTTACTTTACTCGTATAAATTTATTTAAGAAGAAATAAATTGTATTTTTAACAATATTTATACGGGCATTTCTTAATATCCTTGTCGAACCGCGAACATGTAACGATATTTAAATAGTTTCTACGCATTTCCTTCTTAAAATTTTATACATTCCCGGCGAATATAGGTAGAATACCTATATTAAAGGGGAAAGTATAGTGATCATGTCAAAATCGGAGTATCGGGTGTTTTTTTTACAAATCTCTACGGTTTTACGGTCCGACTAACGAACGTTTCAAAAAGGAGACAACACAAAGATTAAGATGGTAGAAGTCATGAATAGGTAAATTTTATTTCTCCCTACATGTCAGTTGGCAAAACTGTACTCAAGATTAATTTGTAACGATTGAAATATACTTCTTATGCACTAGTGCTACACAAGTATAAATTCGTCTCTCTATTGTGTTAATTATATTGCTGTCCAAGCAGGAACGTGTATTTATTATTGAGAATTATTGCGCGAATAAATCTCTTGAACGAGTGAAAGATGAATTTCGTATAAAATTTTCCGATTCTTCAGTTCCTAATAAGTGGACATTATCGCGTTTAATTAACAAATTTCGCGAAACCGGTAGTGTAACCGATCGGAAAATCACAGCTCGACCGTTATTATTAACGGTAGAAGTTCTGAAGGTTGTGAAAGAAAATTTGATATTCTCGCCCAGAAAATCACTCGGAAAGTTATCTTCACAGGCCAGTATTTTACTATCTACAGCTTTCAGGGCTAATAAAACATCACAATCGAATGCTTATCGCGGCGCTTTCGTTCAATAACTGAAAGAAGTAGACCGAGGGAAACGTTTACAGTATTGTCGTCGGTTTCAAACTCTTGTTTTTGACAACGGTATTGAAGTTTTGGATCGTGTTTATTTCGACGACGAGGCACAGTTTCACTCGGATTGTTACATTAACTGCCGATATGGAGCGCAGAAAATCCTCACGCGTTTCACAAACGATTACAAGCACTTAAAACTGGTGTTTGATGTGCGATCTCCGTTGTGTAATAGGACCTTTATTTTTTAACGAATCTGTAGTTTGGTTGATGTGTTTTATCGCAAATTAATCGAACAGTTTATTGCCGCGTTAGATTTATACGAACGTCGGTTCCAGCAGGGTAACGCAACGCGTCGTACTGCTAATGAAACGCTGGATATATTACGGGAATTATTTGGTCGTCGTTTGATATCAAAAGTGTTGTGGCTTTCAAGATTCCCAGAACTTACACCGGTAGAGTTTTTCCTTCGGGGATATTTAAAAAATGTATTTTTTAAAAACAATCCTCATACGCTTGACAAATTGAAGGCTAACATTGAAAGTGAGATTTCAAACATTACAGGAAGGGGTGCAAATGGTATTAAACGTATACGAACCTGCCTCGGGATTACAGGAAATCATTTTGAACATCTATTGTAAAGTTATTAAAAGCAATCTAAATATTGTTCAAATATTTTATTAACATAATATTTTTGTAATAAATTCACGTAGTCAAACAAAAGGGTCGAGTCCTTTATGAAACATCTTTTAATTCATCTAGAAAAAAAACATATGAATATATGACTTAGAGTGGTCCAAATAGGGCAAAATTTTTGTCGAAAAACGTGCACCCCCTGATTTAAAAGTACTCTCAAAAACAAAATTTTTGACGCGTTGATGAACCCTTTCCGTTCGAAAAAAGTCATCCTCCACTCCACTTGAATTTTAAAGGGGATTTAACATGGGTTTTAGGTTATTTTCAAGTCGTGACGATATAGCGCTTGCATGTTTCATCACAAAACTTCAAAAATAACGTATATAAGGGTTTTTGGGGTCGGAGAACACGAATTTGAAGTCAAAAACTTATTTTGACACATTGTAACTGTCAAAATCGCTGTCAACCAATTGAGAACTAGCGTTCTTATGAAGGAAAATCAATGTTTGACATTACAAACAACGTTAATTAGGGTTTTTGGGGTCGGAAAACACGAATTTGAAGTAAAAAACCTCATTTTGGCAAGGTACGCTAGCTCTTTTTGATGAAGAAATCTCAACCGAATTAAAACTGAAAATGGTTGAAAAACTAGCAATTTCGGGTGAAACTTACGAAAATTTATTATCTGCGACAGATGATGATTGTGATTATGATAACGAACCTGCTCAATTAGCAGAATTGTTAAACAAAGAAATCGACTTTTTGGTCAACACGGAGTCCTTGATTTTTTTTTAAACGATTCGAACTTGCGACTAGCTTTCTAGAAATTGATCCTTGTAAGTGGAGCGAAAACGAAGATTATTTGGCTGCTTTGAATCGTGTTAAAAATCTAAAGGTCGTCAATGACTGCTCAGAAAGAACGGTTAAGTCGGTGAAAGAATTTAGATGTAAATTCACTAGAGATGAAAGTCAATTGCAATATATACTACAAATTGTAAATGATCATCGCAAAAAACATCCAAATGTATATAATTACATTACATATGTAATGTAATACAATAATAGAAATAGAAATCGTAAAATTTTAACAACATTATTAGAATAATTATATACATGAATATAAAATTTTTTAAATAAAATGAGAGTTTATCGTTTGGAATCTATCCTTCAGATTTTTTTTAATTGACAACGACTTCAACAGTTTTAATGTGTCAAAACAATTTTTTCACTTAAAATTCGTGTTCTCCGACCTCGAAAACCCTTATTAACGTTATTTGTAATGTCTACCATTGATTTATATACATAAAAACGCTAGTTGTCAATTGACTGACAGCGATTTTGACAGTTACAATGTGTCAAAATAAGTTTTTGACTTCAAATTCGTGTTCTCCGACCCCAAAAACCCTTATATACGTTATTTTTGAATTTTTGTGATGAAACATGCAAGCGCTATATCGTCACGACTTGAAAATAACCTAAAACCCATGTTAAATCCCCTTTAAAATTCAAGTGGAGTGGCGGATGACGTTTTTCGAACGGAAAGGGTTCATCAACGCGTCAAAAATTTTGTTTTTGAGAGTACTTTTAAATCAGGGGGTCCACGTTTTTCGACAAAAATTTTGCCCTATTTGGACCCCTCATGTACGTACTTATGTGTGTCGTATTGCTTTATACCTTCAATTTCACAATCGACCGAACCGATTTATTACAAATTTGGCTCAAATATTTCTATATATGGGGCATTGATCGTATAATTTTTTTCAAATGTTTAAAGGGTGGGGGGATATCGTGAAAAACACAAATTTCGATTTACTTCATAGGAATTTTAGAAAAAACTTTATTAAAACAATTTTGTTACATAGAACGCATATAAAAAAAAAAAACAAAAGGCTCTTTTTCGAAAACCCCATATCTTAAAATCTATATATTTTTGTTTTTTTGCTCCATTTCCCTTCGGTTTAAATATTTTTTAAACATTTTTTGGTAGTTTATACTTCATATATAGAGGTATTAAGAAACATCTATGATTTGTTTTTAAATCTTTAGTCCCCGGACTTTAAATGCAGAAAAGGATTTGAAAATTTTATTTTTTTTTATTTTAGCATTTATCGAAGGGGTTTTAGATTCAGAGAAAATTTTACCTAAGAAAATTTGTTAAACTTAATCTATATATGAGTACTAACTAAAATTTTTTTTTCTTAAAATTTATTCTCCACCTCTATATATTGGTTTTTGATTGTAACTCTTTTAATTTTTATTATTAATATCCGGAAAAATTCACGTAATATTTTCCCAGTTTTTTTAAGTTAAAATAAAAAAAAACTAAAAAAACTTAATAATAGTAAAATCCTTTCCGGGAGTCGAACCCATTATATTGTTATTTGAAACAAATATATAAGAAAACTGTTACGCTATTAATAATCTAACTTTAATTATTATAAAATATCGATAATATCATTTTAACTTGCATATAATTTTTTCTCCTTTTTTTTATCTTCGGTCTGTCGGTTTACTTTTACTTACAAATCTAATCGTTAGTTTCTTAAAGTCAATTAATCTAATAGGATGATGAAAGCGACTTGCATTACATAATTTCCTTATTTTGTTACTACGTTCGCTTTTCTTTCCTTTTTTTATACTACTTAGTTCTTACTTTTTATATTCTTAACACGCGTTATTTTAGTCGACTTAATTCCATATTTTTTTAAAATGTTTTATTCCTTTACAGCATATACAAAACGAGTCAAAAGTACGGAACTTCCTAAACTTTAAAACCGTTCCAGGTAGAATACTGTAAATCTCAGGATAAAGTATAATAAATTACGTTACCTTTTGACGATAAATAGAATTTCAACCTCTTCATAAAGGACGACCCAAAAGTAGTAAATCAAATATTTTAAATTGTAACACCCTTCGTGCGATACATCGTTTTAAATATCGCTTTAAGAAAAGAAAAATTATATAAATAAAAGATCGGTAGGTACAATATCTGTACATAAAATGGCGGCAGGATAAATTTTGAATTTTAAAAATTACTAAATTTACTAAGTTCAAATTATCATCGTTCACTACGCCTTGTCGATGTAGCCACGTCACTCTCAATCGCCGCTTCTCTCTTCAAGTCATTTATGAACCAAGGCCCATCTCTTCTTTAACATTATCGATGACTCTCGGTCTACCTGTAGATTTTTTACCCAAAACCTTGCCCTCAAATATATTCGTCAAGAACCGGTCATGTCGTATTACATATACTATCAATTTCTCTCTACTTCTTCGTATAACATTTAGCAAGGACCTTATTTCACTCGCTTCTTTTAACACTTGATCGTTTCTTTTCCCAGCTTGTTCTTGTTATTCTCTTCCAAATCCACATTTCCATCGCTTCCAGTCTTTTTTTCTTTCTGCTTTCCCGTGCGTCCATGTATCACACTCCAGACATAAGTTCAAGTAATAAAATTAAATAAAAAGAAATTACATCGAATTAATTTATCTAATTTATTTTTGACTTAAATATAAATTTAAAAAAAAAAATTATTTTTTAACAAAAACGATTGTTTTTGTTCCAATTTAACGAGTAAAAAAACAAAACTATTGTCACCTAATCGTGGTGATTATCTGATCATGATGATCGATACCGTTGTTGCAAAAAAAGCTTACTTGATTGTCGCGTAATATTTCATTTAGAGTATTTTACTACTACACTATTAGTTTCTTATGAAAATTTATTGTCATCAGTCGGTTAATTGATTTTGTCTACATTTACCGGATTTATGAACCGCTTTTCTTATTTACATCTTTTTTTACCGTTTTTGTAATTTTTTTTTACTGAATTAATTGTTTCTGTGCTATCTACTAACACTGCTATTAACATATGTCGCTTAGTGAAGAGGAGAGGGTCACATTTTTAATAATGAGGAGCTTTGCTGATAATTAGGTCGTGAACTGTACAATACGACTTTTAGTAATCGTAACCGTTATTCAAAAGGTACAGTGTCAAAAATCATCAAACGATTTGAAAAAACAGGAACCGTAAATATAAGGGGAAAACCAGATAGGCTAAATCTACAACAGATAATAACAAATCGTTTAGAATTATCTAAGAATTTATTGAGAATCCTCATTTCTCGACTCGAACAGCAGCAGGAAAGGAACGCAAGAATGGTGAGAGTTTTATTATTTCTCCATACAGATCGTAGAGCCTGGACAATGTCCTTGCTGCTGTATCTTTCTATTATCGGTCGGGTTATTGGTTATTTAGTCGCGATTATAAAATTTAAGTTTTATTTATGGACGAATTTGGTTATTTGCGTTCCTATCCGTACGGACCAGCGTGAAAATTATTTACTGGGTAGACCGTGGGAAACTGAGCTTTTGAACCTCGTACTTCCATCTAGTGGTTAACCTCTACTTCCGTCTAGTGGTTAACGCGTCTTCCCAAATCGGCTGATTTGGAAAGTCGAGCGTTACAGCGTTCAATTCCTAGTAAAGCCAGTTATTTTTACACGGATTTGAAAACTAGACCGTGGATACCGGTGTTCTTTGGTGGTCGGGTTTCAATTAACCACACATCTCAGGAACGGTCGAACTCAGAATGTACAAGACTACACTTCATTTACACTCATAATATCATCCTCATTCATCCTCTGAAGAATTACCTAACGGTAGTTACCGGAGGCTAAACAGGAAAAGGAAAGGGTAGGTAGATAGGAGGATTTTTTATCTTCTTTTGTGGCTGCCCTTCGTGCTGTTAGCACCAGAATATAAGATTAGCCAAAGTTCAGCGATTCGAACATTAAAAAGTGAAAATTTCAGACCGTTTAAAATTCGTTTAAGTTTCAGAACTTAATAAAGATTACTACGATCGAAGACTTAAGTTCTACGAAATTATGATGAATAATATTTGTACAGATTACGCTTTTCAAATCATTATATGATCTTGAGCGTTGAAAATACTTTGTATATCGACTTCTGCTTAAAGGGGAAAATAAAATCGCCGCTTACAATAAAATATAAATGTAAAAAACGTGTAATAAATAAATTCGACTGTTTAGAATGTACTGAGATCGAACAACGCGATATAGTTGTAAATACTTAGGCGTTGTGTTAGATAGCGGTCTAACCTGGAAGAATCATATTGCGCTATTAAAGAAAAACATTTAAGCTATCTTACGATATTTTATTTTTTAAACAAACTATCCCCAAAAATAACCGTGACAAAACTTTATTTTGCTATTGCGCATAGTCGACTAGACTACGGCATCGGCTATCGGGGAAGAACATATGTTACAAATTTAGATTCCATAATCAAAATCCAAAAACGATTCGTTAGATTGATAAGTAAAAAAAAAAACTACGGATCATTCTTTGCCGATATTTAGGGAATTGTCTATATTACCGCTACGTTATTTATATGTTTATAAAGTAATGAAAATTTTCTTTATCAGAAGCGGTCATAGAGATAGTACGATAACCGAGTACGAACTTAGAAGTAAAAGGAATGTATATGTCCCCAGAGCAAATAAAACGAATTATATGAAGTTCTTTTCAAGTACTGCTCCTAGATTGTATAACGTACTTCCTAATCATATAAACACCAGTAGGAACCTAAACGCTTTCTTAAAGCTACTAAGACGATGGCTAATTAATATTGACGACGCTGAAAGTATGTTCCATGTAATCACATGATTTATAATTACATATATAATTAATTATGATAATTATACTATCGGTCTTAACGTAGTAATAGATCTTTTACATATACAACTTAGCGGGTAGCACTGGATGAAAGGTTTATTAGTAAACATAAATATTTGACGACGATTCATCTTCTCTATACTTAACTGCAGAAAAGATAGGTTTCCACCAGAGTAAATCATGAATGGAACCAAAACTAATCCTCCTATATAAGATAAAACCGTTTACTTTTCCCCTTACTCTAACTAACAAGATTAATAGAAAAGGTATGGTGCCACAAAACGGGTAAGACACTTGTAGACACCTAATCTTTCATCTTTTACAAATAATATAAATTAAGTATAATTAAGTTAAGTTAAGTGATAAATATTAAATTGAATTATAAAACGATGTTAAATTAAGTACGATTAAGTTAAGTAATATTATAATTATTATTAGGATTACTCCATTAATTATTAATTCTGTAAAAGTGAAAGAAATAAATAAAAAAAAGATCCTCATTTATTAAACAAAGTTCTTTAGTATGAGGCCACTTTTTTTTTTAAAGACAATGTAAATTGTCGATATTCTCTTTTTCCGTTTAGCCTCCGGAACTATCGTAAAGTATTACTTCAAAGGATGATATGTATGAATGTATTGTTGTACGGTCTCAGGTCAACCGTTCCTGAGATGTGCGGTTAATTAAAAAACCCGACCGCCGAAGAACACCGGTATCCACGATCTAGTATTCAAATCCGTATAAAAGTAACTGATTTTACTAGGACTTGAACGCTGGAACTCTCGACTTCCAAATCGGCTGATTTAGGAAGACGCGTTCACCACTAGACCAGCCCGGTGGGCTAAATTGTCAATACTGAACTAATATTAATCGATACTGCTATCGGGAGGTACATACACAAGTACAGTATCCAGTCAAGTAAATGTAAGGGCAAGTATCGTCGGTAGACGATTGATAAAGGCCTACTTATATTGATAGAAATTTAAATGCAATAAAATATGAATCTTTGCTTCTCGACTATATCGTTCCAAAAATTCGAAACGTGGTCGGTCCCAAATTTCCAAAATATTTGGTTTCAACAAGACGGTGCCCAGCCTCATTTCGATCTTCAAGTATGTGAAATTTTAAATGTATTTTTTGCCGGTAGATGGTTAGGCGGAATGTATAAAATATAATGGCCAGTGAGATCAGCCGTATTGTCACTATCGGATTACATTCTACGGGCCACTTAAAAAGTATTGTTTATCGTAATAAGCCCCAAGATATAAAGAGATCTTTAAAATGATGTATCACACAAAGGGTTTTACCATTTAAAATATTTGAATTACAACCCCTAAGGCCAACCCTGCAAGACGGGTTGAAATTTTAATTTTCGTCAAACAAAACGTAAAGTTGTTGATCGATATGTTATTCTGAAATTTACAGTATTCTATCTGGAACGGTTTTTAAATTGTTGAGGGATTTTCATACTTTTGAATCACTCTGTATATATATATATATATATATATATATATATATATATATATATATATATATATTTAATTTATCTTTCAATTACACGGTAAAAAAAACTAACTACACGGAAAATTACTTTAATGATTAATATGTTGTAAATCGAACGCTAAATAAAATAATAATAATAATAATTACATTAATACCTACTTACGTTATAAATACTTAGTAAAAGAATAAATTACTTTATTCTTTTTTATTAAAAAAAGCTTTTTAAGAAATCGAATATTTTTCTTTACCTTTCTCTATACAAAATAATAGTAATAATAATAATACTTAAACATTATATAATTTATACTGAATGAAGGCAACTTCTAAAAAAAATTGTTTTTCCAAGTATCGTTAAAAATGAATAAAAAGGAATTCATTCCGTAAAATATAATTCCAGACAAGGTATTGAATAATTGATTTACGGTCCGTGTTTACTTCCTTGTATGAAGTAAAGGATGTATTGTGATCGCGAAAAATTTCGGTTTTCAGATTTTAACGGAAATATCCATTTAGACCATCCCTAAATCCATTTTGACTAGTTTCGGCGTGACGTCTGTACGTGGTGCGACAATAAAGTAATGAGACTGATGTGAAAAAAAATGTTGCTTACCGTTTTACCGGAGTGTTGTCTCCTTCAAAGTAGTGCCCCTCAGATTGCACACACTTATTCCAGCGCTTCTGCCATTGACGGTAACATTTCTGGAAGTCATCTTCTGTAATATCCTCCAAGACCCTCGTCACAGCTTTTTGGACATCTTGTGTTGTTTGAAAATGGTGTCCCTTGACCGCCATTTTGACTCTTGGAAATAGAAAAAAGTTGCACGGAGCGATATCTGGTGAATAAGGTGGCTGTGGTAGTACTGAAATTTGTTTTCAGGTTAAAAATTGCTGTACTGACAGAGCAGTATGGAATGGCGCATTATCGTGATGCAGAATCCGATTATCAGCGATGTCGGCACGGACACGAAGAACTCGTTTACAAAGTCTTTCTAAAATTTCTTTGTAGAAATATCGGTTAACTGTTTGTCCAGTAGGCACCCACTCTTTATGAACAATCGATGTGCCGCTTGGACTAGAAGTAGCTTATAGACCAAGGTCAAAGATGGTGTGCCTACGCAAGCTGCAGGGTTGCCACATCTTACAAAGAAAAATCAGTCTCATTATTTTATTGTCGCACCTCGTATGTACGTATCTCGCATAACTCAAAAACGATTAGCCGTAGTATGTTGAAATTTTGGATTTAGGACTGTTGTAACATTTAGTAGTGTACCTTCCGCTTTGATTGAAATTCCCATTTTGGAATTTCCGTTTTTCCCCGTGGGAAATTACCTTTATCCTCGTCCACTTGGACCGGGAAATTTTAAATTCCACAGTGTTGCCAACAAAATTATTTTTCATACTTTAAATATTAATTATTTATTTTATTTAGTTAATATTTCAAAATTTGATGGCACTGACGTACAGCTGTTGTAGTTGCCCGCTATGTTGTGACGTCACACGTAAGCAGTAAAATTAAATAAATGAGTATAATTGAAAGTGTAAAAAGGTAACTCGGTTTGGCTGGGTCTCGAAATCGATCGCTCAGTCGATTAGGTATCTGGTGCGTAAAGACTCGCGGCTACACCGGGCTGCCGACCTTACAAGCGATATTTGTTCTATGTAAGTTTTGAAATTACATTAGTTTAGTTAGTACCGATTGTTGCCACTAGTACAGACACACCCGCGCGTAAAATACGCGTTAAATACGGTATGTGCGTGCGCTTTAGTTAGAATGATTTAATTAAATAAACGAAAAAATATTATATTTAAATAAAATTAGAAATATTTTAAATTAAGTTGTATGTGTAAGCCGGGCATCTGAAACAACCCACAATTGTAGAACTTTCCCGAAGAACTCGCTGACGGAAAAGTCCTACAAATCTGTTGTCGTAATTTTTTTCTGGATCAGTCTATGAACAATATAATCTAAAGAACTTGTTTACAATATTAACAGAATTTCTCTCGGAAGTGTATATACACAAATTGTTCCTACACCTGGAGCAAGCCGGATACATTTGCCTGTGCGAGAAGCATTGACTCTCCAAATGGAAACCGGTCGCTTTAAATCAATTATTTGATTTAACCACCGGTTTGGCCATAGTTAAGTTGAATATCGATTAGGTATCGGTTGTTAAAACCCACCGGGTTGGTCTACCGGTGAACGCGTCTTCGCAAATCAGCTGATTTCTAAGTAAGAGTTCCAACGTTTAAGTCCTAGTAAAGGCAGTTACTTTTATACGGATTTGAATAATAGATAGTGGATACCGGTGTTCTTTAGTGGTTGGATTATAATTAACTACACAGAAATGGTCGACCTGAGACTGTACAAGACTACATTTCACTTATATTCATACATATCATTCTCAATCATCCTCTGAAGTAATACCACACGGTGATTCCCGGAGGCTAAACAGGAAAAAAGTACAGGTTATTATCGTAAACCATTAAAACACGGAAACATTTCGTAACGAAAATAGTGTGCTATGTTCTTCCCAAATATAAAAACCATGATAAAAGGGTTAAATATGATCATGTCAACAAAAAACGCTCCTAGAGCGTCCAAAAGAAAATTGACAGCATCGGCAGTTGTATCATCTTTATTGTATGCAGTGGACTTCATTACGAATCAAGAAAAACAAAAATAGACTTGTGAGAACGCATAGGAGGCTGTTGATGGTTGTGGTTTCCGCTTACAGAACAGTCTCCTATCAGGCACTTTGCGTTTTGGCTGCAGTAACTCCAATCGACTTAATGGCTCATTACAGGGTAGAGATATCGCAAGGACTGGAAACTCAGGAGGCTAAGCGTAGGCTGATAACTAGGTGGAAAGATAGGTGGAGAGAGGTAGGACCTGCTAGCAGGACAAAACAGCTAATCCCTGACCTTGAGAGTTGGATTAATAGGAAACACGGGAAGGTGGACTTCTTTTTGTCGCAGTACTTTACGGGCCACGGTCATTTTAATTATTACCTTCACAGAGTTGGGAGAAGACAAACGCCGGCCTGTATTACTGCGGCATTGAGGACGATTCAGACCATACCTTCAAGGAATGCATCAGATGGATACAAAATAGACGGGACACAAATTTATCAACGATGAGACCTGAGGAGATTACTAGTAACATGCTACATAGTGAGGACAATCGGAAAAGAATTGAAGGAACTACCAGGAATATCTTAACAGTAAAAAACGAAGACGAGAGGAAACCGGGCTTCTGAGTGAATAGATTAGGGTAGGGTGGATAGCCCCAGTGGTGAGGGCCGGCATGCTTAGGTGTGTCAGTTCCAAGGATCCACTGGGGACTCCGAGGGAGAATAGGTCTATACAAGTGTAAAAGACCCATCGATGCGTCACGACTTTCCAAGGTATGGCGTAGCGATACAGAAGGGCAAATGAGACTCAAAAGACCTGACCGGTGGGCCGACCTGCCTTGCCGGACATACAGCCGGTAGGTGGGGAGGCCCATTAGAGAATAACAGGCACTCCTTTGGGCGGCGTAATACCAACCAGTTCAACCGGCCCAGGGGAGCAGAGTCAAAAAAAAAAAAACAAAAAAAAAATGTATAAAAACCATGTTCATGAAAAAATTCAGCTCGATCGGTTTAGTTGTTTTAGCGTGAAAAGGTAACAGATTCATAGAAACCACTAAATTTATATATATATATATATAAAATAGATTTATAATTTTTGACCAGTGTTAAGTAACAAAAAATTACAACAAAATTGCTAAAATAAAAAACAGAATTTAAAAAAATAAAATATAAACATGTAGATAATACCAAAATCCCCTCCACCTACTACGATGAAGTCATTTTAAAATACACAAAAATATTTGGATATATAATTGTTTAAGTTACTTCCAAAATGACAATGTATTTATATAATTTAAAATAAACGTATTAAAATGTTTACTTTAATTTAAATAATAATAATAACATAATTACTTAGGTTATTTGTTTCACAACGCCAAAATGTCAATATTTATTCAGAAATTACCAACAGTAAACACCCGGCTTTACCCAAAAGCTGTTCCGCTTTACAACCAAAATATACAGTTGTCGACTACACATAAATCTTTGTTTCAACGAAAATTTAACAGAAACTACATAGATACAAACATAATTATTATTATTCATAAAATTTGTAAAAGATTATGGAAAATTATCATAAATAATTCTACATATAAAATTTAAAAATATATATATATTTTCAAGAGAATATTAGTTAAAAATGTTTCGTTTTCCGCTTATTTATCTTAAAAATAAATAAGTAAATAAAACTAAGAGATAATATATAGTTCATCACGTATATTTTATCATAAAATAATAACAGACATAATTCGTATGTTACAGTATAATTTATTTATTTAAGTCTTTCAAAACAAACAAAATGTTCACTTCGTCTAGACTACAAAAATACGTTTCATATTTGTAAGAGAAATAAACATCGCTTCGCAAAAATACTGAAATTAGAAGAAATTTTGATTCACGATTAAAAACAACGAAGTTAAAAAGATAAATAAAAATTCCAAAAAGAGCATTTTTGTTATACTTTTATAATGTATAACTTATATTTCTAAATACTTTAATTTTTTTTATTATAATTTTTTTTTCTTTTTCATAATTAGCCTGAATCGAATATCATGAAAAAGAATTTTTACCACTACCCTTAAGGCGAGACTAAAATTTTCCTCAACCAAATTACATTAATGGCGTTAGATCTTGTCTGCGCATCGGAGAAAAAATGGAAGATTAACGTGAATCAGGATAAATCAAACCACATCGGATTCGCAAAGCGAAAGAGTGACTATCCCAGTGGATACATGGATGGTGTCTTGATTCCAGAAACAGAGAGTATGCGGTAAGTAGGATTTCATGTAGATCGACGTTTGACCTGGAAGTGTCACGTAAGGATAAAAAGGAAACGACTGAATTCGTAGTATAAGGAACTCCAATGGCTGCTACGGAGAAACTAACGTCTCAGGTTGTCCGATGAAGTCCTGATTTACAAAGTTATCCTACGACCGATCTGGAATTATGCTGTAGAGTTGTGTGGAACAGCGAGTAATAGTAACATAGATATCCTACAACGCTTTCAAAACAAAGCAACGAGAGCAGTTGTGGAGACACCGTGGTTCGCATGGAATGATGAAATTCATGAATATCTAGAGCATCCGATGGTTCGTGAGATAGTGACACAGCCAAGTGTTAAATACAAGGAAAGACTTGAAAATCACGTCAACCACTTTCTTATCGATCTGCTTGATAACAGCAGGGACGTCCAAAGGTTGAAACATCTCCGTGTGCTTAATTTACAGGGTACTGAATGACAGTTTGATAAATGATAATGCTAAATCTAGTGATATTATTCTTATTTATTTTTATTTCATTTTTTTGTTTGACTTTTTATTTCTATTTAATATTTTGATTTTATGGACTATGAACTGTCGGCAAAAATATTTTTCTAATGAACTTTAGGATTACCGATAACCATTATTATGAATTACTTATTATGGGAGTTCCTTAAGGACCTCTTATCATGTGTTTCTTATCGAACGATTTATTTACGGTTCCACTTAAGGGGCCGATTATAAATATACTGGTTGTAGAAAAAAAATTATAATTTTTAAGAAAACCTTTGAATCTATTTTTTGAGAAAGATTTTTCCTACCTTACTTTTCTCTTTTTTCCCCCGCAGCCTTCCAGGTCTGGACTTGAAACCAAGCATCACGCGGTCCTGGGAGATGCTTCGCCTGTAACCACTCAAGAACCCCCGGCGCGACCGGCTATGCTATTCACGCCAGAGCAATACAAGAGACCGAGACTCGGTCTTCTACGCCACGCCTAAACTGAAGGAACCTCAAAAGGGGTTTCCCGACGGAACTACGGTCGGCCATTGCCGTGCTTCTAACGGGGACCCCCCAGGGGATCCCCATCCGGACTATAGTCTTTATGCCTTGCGTCAAGTCGTAAATCCCCAAGGGACCACAGGGATACGGTCTTAACTATCCCCTCCTAAACAGCCCGCCTAAGTCAGAGGCTTTACTTCCAAGACCCTCGGGGTCCCCGATTACTTATCGAATGCGGTCCGCCTAAGCGAGCCACCACCTCCTGATTAGGGCTGCCCGCCCTTCCCCTAACAGTAATTCCCCGATCTGCTTTCCAACCGCGATACTCCTACTGTTTCGACTTCAGGATCCCATCTGCTAGCTCCTCAACAGCCCGTCACTCATCCGCACCACGCAACATGTAATCGACGGTGATTTCTGGCACTCCAGGCGTAGTCTCTCCTTTACTTCTCCCTACCTGGGGCACACATGAAACGTATGATCAGGAGTATCTTGTTGCCCGCAATAAATGCACTCGGGAAATTCTCGCCTTCTGAAGTATATAAATAATTCGTAAATCCCCTATAACCAGAGAGCAGCTGGGAGGTATAGTATCCAACTTCACCGTGCTTCCTCCTCAGCCAAGGCCCAAGCCTAGGGATCAACCGACAAGCCATGCACCGTTATGCGTGGGTCCCAAAACTCTTGCTATTCCTGCAGAAAAAGGGCGGCGGAGACGTCCTTACTTTCTACTTTACTTCTCGATAAACTATTCCCTAAATATCAATTTTAAAAAAGGAAAAAAAAAATTATAAAGTATTGTATGACTTTCCCGGTTATTAATAACAAAAGTTAAAAGAGTTAGAACTACAAAACAAAACAGAGAATACTATATTTTTTAGAGGTGGGAAATAAATTATCTAAAAATTAGGTTAAGGTTAACAAATTCGCTTAAATAAAGTTTTCTGGTAGTCTAAAAAAAAGGCTAAAAAAAAACGTTTCCTATACTTTAGGTCCAGAGTCTATAACTTAAAAAGACTGTGGAATATATATACAGGATCATTCACGGGAACCGGATGTTTTTGAAGTGGGTTCTACTCGGGCGTTCGTGGTGGGAGGGGCACGTGGCTGGTGTCTGACGTTTCCTTTGTTCATAGCATTTACATTTTAGTCGTCGAGATGGAGCCGTGGACGCTAGACCAACGCCTGTACGCGTACGACAGTTTTATGCGAAATGACGAATCCGTAACTGCTGTTCAGCGAGATTTCTGCCGTCGGTTTAATATCCATCGTAATGCAAGCGTCCCTTCTCGTAACACATTATTGTGGCGGGTAAACAACCTTCGAACAAGCGGTTCAATATTGAAGAAAAAACCACCGGGTCCCCGACGAACCGCTAGCACTCCGGAGAACATCGAACGAGGAAGGAAGCCATTGTCAGAAGCCCAAGCCGCTCTATTCAGAGGCACTCAGTAGCGCTTCAAATGAGCACAAGACGAATTAAAGACGAATTCTGCATACAGACCTGCATTTCCATCCTTACAAGATAGCCGTCGTGCGGCAGTTAAACGAGCAAGATTTCACGCAGCGATTACAATTTTGACGACAAATGCTTACCGTTTTTGAAGAAAATTAAAATTTGTTATCGTTAATGAGTGACGAAGCCCGTTTTCATCTGAACGGCTTCGTCAACAAACAGAATTGCCGGTATCGATCAGAAAGAAACCCGCATCGGCTTCACGAGAGACCACTTCATAGCCCAAAGGTGACTGTCTGGTGTGCAATAGGAAAGGTCGGTGTTATCGGACCGTATTTTTTTTAAGAAAATGACGCTGCCGTAACTGTAACAGCTGATCGTTACATTGCGATGATGAATACGTTTTTCATCCCTGAGTTACGAAACCGGGGAATCGATTTTCAAAATGCGTTATTCCAGCAGGACGGAGCTACAGCGCACACAGCGAGGACAACGATGGCTGTTCTCCGTAACTTCTTTCCTGGACGGATCGTTTCCAGATTCGGCGACATTCATTGGCCCCCCCTCGGTCCCCCGACTTGAGTAGTTGTGATTTTTTTCTGCGGGGGTTTCTAAAATCGCGTTTGTACGGCGATAAACCCCGTACATTGGAGGACCTAAAGATCGCAATTCGTCATCACGTCACCCAGATTGATGTAGTCATGCTGCAAAGAATTGAGGCCGGTTACCATGAAAGGCTACAACAATGTATTGCCCAAAATGGACATCACTAGCCGAACATGAGTAAGTAACAAATGCTTTGATTTAACAAGTGTTTCAGTACCAATAAAACTGTTTTAAAGTAAATATTCAATTTTTTATGATTATTTTAAAAATATCCGGTTCCCGTGAATGACCCTATATATATATATATATATATATATATACTACCTTTATATATGAATGTTCAAAAAATTATGAAAAATAATTAAGCCGAACGATATAAAGCAAAAAAACACAAACATATTTTTATTTTGAAAGGTGGAGGTCGATATTTCTATTATTTTTTTTAAATTTATTCATTGTAAATAACAAATTTTCTTTAATAACGTTTTTTCTGAAAATAATCTAATCGGGTTTTTCGCGATATTTCCTTACTCCTTAACGAATATTGAAAAAAAAAGAACAAAACAATTTCTATGCGTGGAAATGTTTCAACCAAATTGGAAGAAAAAAATTTCGATAAATCCTTTGATCTAAGGCCAGAAGCACATACGTACATATGTTTTAGACTACCCTACCGGGCTGGCCTACTGGTTAGACCCGTCGTCGCAAATCAATTGTTTAATATCTGATATTTTAAATCGAAGGTTTTCAAGTTCGAATCCTATTAAAAGTCGGTTGCTTTTATACTGATTTGAATACTAGATAGTAGATACCGTGATATTTGATAGTCGGGGTTTAATTAATAACACATTTTCAGGAATTAACGGCCTGAGTCTGTACAAGACAACATTTCATTTACGTATCATCAACTTCTGATTTGGGCCGGGAGGGGAGATTGTTTATTGTTAATTAGTTTACTCCCGTTAAAGCCCATCAGGGCTAAGAACGGGGGGGGGGTGGGGGTGGCGACCGCCGGAAGTGTCACAAGGCGGGTGTTTTCCCCAACAGGGTTGGGATGTTCACTAGTTGAACAGATTGTCAACGTGCAAAATAAGAATAATGAAAAATGTTTTTTTTTAGTATTAATGAACTAGTTGGACCGTAAAGCGTACAGATTTCCAAAAACACCGATACCTCATATTTGCTGTGAAAGTAAAAATAACGGGAAGAGATACTTACAGAAATACTGTGACTTATTAAATTTACATAAAAATAATTCAATACTTTCAGGATTTGTGTACCCGCGGAAAGAAATCGTAGTCTTAAACGTATTTTCCGATGAAAATTATTCTGGATTACTTAATTTTATATACTATAACTTCTTAACAAAGTAATTCTAATTTAAACAAAAATTAAACAAAATTAAAATTATTTTTAAAAGCGATAAATATATATTCTGTTTTTAATCAAATACAAAAAAATACTTGCGCAAGAAGATTGGTTTTTCATTTCCGACGCCCTTACATTTTGAAAACTCACTCGCCACTGTGTCTCAATGCATAAGCCCGTATGAAAAATACACCGCTACACAGTAGTGAGAACATAACTTAAATTTCAGGTTATGTTGTACTGTTACAGACATTAAATCGAGTGTAACTTGACTTGACCAATCTTCATAAAATTTTCACACGTACATCAGATAAATTATCTAAATTTCAATGAAATTGATTGAGTATTTTTTTGAAATTTTCGACCTATAAAATTTTAAGCATGGGCCTATCTATAAACTTATTGTCCACGAAGAGGTTATACGCTTTTGATTTAGTATCACTCGCCCATTCCCCCACTAATTCTTTTTGAACTTAATACACATTTTAACGAAGGTTCGAAAAATTTTTTATGAAAATTCCATCTATCTTCTAGGATTTATAAAAATAAACTGGCGTCTTTCAAATAAAAACATTTAATATCAGATAAACCACATATTTTATTCATTACAAAACAGCTGGAAACAATTATTAAAAATATATGATAATTAGAATCAGAATAATTAAACACAATTAGATAATTAGTCATGGTTATGTTTTTTTTTTTTAATTTGAACTGCTGTTTAACAATACATTCTGTATTTTTAATCATTTTTACCGGCTATTTTCTAACGAATAAAAATATAATTTATCTGAAATTGATGGTTTTATTTGGAAGCCGCCATTTTGTTTTTATAAATCCTAGAAGATTAGGTGGAATTTTCATAGAAAATTTTTCGAACCTTCGTTAAAATATGTATTAAGTTCAAAAAGAATTAGTGGGGGAATGGGCGAGTGATACTAAATCAAAAGCGTATAACTTCTTCGTGGTACTACTGTATATGTAAGGAACCCCCAATTTAACTGAATGGTATTTTCGTATTTCTCTTTCCTCGAAACGTAAAGAAAATTCATTTTTACCTTCCCCCACCTTCCATATACCACCATACGACTGAAAGTAATACCGAACGTTTCTAAGAAATCAGTAAAGAAAAAAAAAGTTATGACCTAGAAAGACAGGAATGTAATCCAACCTTCTGTTTATTTAATAATTAGAAATTCTTGTCACAATAAAACTGTTTTTCCATTATTTTCCTTAATCAACTTCTTGTAACCGATGGGTTATTAATATAGTTGTCCTATCTTCTTCGAAAAATGTTTTACTTTTTAAACATTAGTTAATAAAATCTGTTAATAAATATTCTTTGGTAAATTTAAATAAACCGATTTTAAATTTAAATTTTACATATTAAACTTAAAGAAAAAAATTGTTACTATGATAAAACGTTGTAAAACAAGAAATCCCTTTCCTGGAACGCCAAACTAAGACGCTACCAAACGATAGTTAGACCAGAAGTACTATATGCGGCAGAAACGCTGAAACTACATAAAGTACAGGACGTAGAGAGAATAGAGAAAATATTAGGCCTAAAAAACAACACAGGACTAGATTATAAACAAAGATCAAATCAAGAGCTATATTCCAAAATAACAGATGTAATCAGGAAAGGAAGACTGCAATTCTACGGATACATATACAGAATGGAGAACATCAGACTAATAAAACAGATCTTCACCCTACTAAACACTCACAAGAATAAGATAACCTGGCTTAAAGAAATAGACAATTTAATAGACTACTCAGACATTTTAAAAGACAGAGCAACATTCAGAAAAACAAAACAGGAATTAAAGTTTCAGGAGAGGAAAAAACTCAGGAGAAAATGGACTCAAGAAGACAAAGAACACCGCTCTAGAAATTTGAAAGAAGCACGGGCTAAAAAGTTGATTAAGCATGCCCTCTAGATGGGCTATTCGAAAAAAAAAAAAATTTTTTTAAAGATTTTAAAATGAATGGACGATAAAAAAACATTCAAGAATTACAAATAATACAAAGTAATATGTTTGATTAGAATAACAATAAACAGATATTTTTTTAATTTTTATGTTTTTTTATTGTAATCGCGAAAAATTTCAGATTTCAACAGAAATTTGCATTTTGACCATCCCTGAATTCATTTTGACTAGTTTCGGCGTGAAGTCTGTATATACCTACGGTACGTATGTATCTCGTATAATTCAAAAACGATTAGCCGTAGGTTGTTGAAATTTTTTATTTACAACTGTTGCAACATCTAGTTGTACATCTCCCCTTTTGATTGAAATCGACTGGACCAAAAGCGTCCAAAAAGCCCAAAATCCAATTTTTTTGGATTTTGGACTTTTTCTTAACTCCAAGTAATAAGCCCTCAAACATAGCTTTTCAACGATATATCATAAATGGTACTTATTTTCACTGGTTCCAGAGTTATAGCCAAATAAAATTTTAATTAATGAAATATTTGGATCTTAGTGGAAGGCACATCAGTTCTAATCCCACATCACTTCCTTTTTTTTAACTTTTTTTTTTTTAATTTAAATATACCGATTTGTTAATAATTATTAACCTCTGATTGTAAAAATCTTTTTACAATAAATAATAATTCAACAATAACAATTTAAAAAAATACGACAAAATATCAGAAGTTATTAATGAAATAAAATTTTATGTACTTATTTTTAAAAAAAATGTTTATATATAATTTAATAGGCGTACAAGGAAGACATGTGGTATCCGCATGATATTTTTTAATTATAATTGAAAAAGCGAGAAAAACAAAGAATTATAAAGAAGTTTTTCAACCGTATAAGGTCAAAACTTATTTGTTTGTTTAATACAGAAAAGAAAAATCAGGTTACCCCAATTTCTGGGTCATTGATTTGAGAAAAAGAGAAACCGGGAAAAACGGGAAATTGATTTTAAAAAAAAGAAAAACGAAACCTTGATCAAATTACGCATAAAAATTAATAAACAAATATAAACGATAAATTATTATTATTAATTTAAAATATACGTACTTGTAATTCAAATAATTTATAACATATATAAACTATTCTGAGTGGCTGACTGATTCATCAATGCCCATCAAAAACTATTAAAACTAAATCGATGAATATTTTAATAATAAATGTTCTTACGGTATAAGTACGCTCGATGAAAGGATTATTTTGAAATTCCAAGTTTAAAGGATTAAATTGGAGTAACAATGAAATTTACTACTCTTGACGTAAAACATCTTTAAAATTACCCCGAAACATACGGATCAGAACAGAAATTTGTAGCGTAACGAAAAGGTGTACATCGTCCTGTCTTAATAACTTCCTAAATATTAGCCATTTTATAACTTACACGGTCAACTCGCCGATACGACTTTGAATTTGCGACACCGGAGAGCGGGTTAGCGGGAAGGAGGCACAGCACAGATCGGCCAAAACTGACGTTCTCGCTCATTTCCATTCAGTACAGTTCACGACTTAGAATTCACTTCTAAGTCGTGAACTGTGCTTCTAAGCGCTCGACAAACTCTAAACACAAACTAGTGCGTTTGCGTTTAAAGTTTGTCAATTTAGATCGATTTATGTAATAATAAATGTATTTTGAACAATATTTACGTATAAAAAATTAAAGTAAACGTGTAAAAAAGTATAAAAATTCAATATGTCAGCCTAAGATCGCGCAAAAGCCAACTGGAAATATAAATCGCGCATATCTTTGGAAAGGGTAGGTTATGGGCCACACACAGGTGCCGAGCGAGCGAGACTGTTTCGGGAACGTCGCAAAGCTGGCACGGCGCGAGCAGCGCTGCTTATAATGCCTTATGTCTCTTACTTCTCATATCAAGGACTGATTTTAAACAAAATTGTCGTCGAATATTAGTCGAAATAAATATAATGTACCATTTAGTGTCTGTTTTATGTTAAAATTAAATTTAGTACGCAATCAATGTCTCGTTTTTATTTAAATCCGATACCCTTAAAGCGACTCGCTGACGTACAGACCGACCAATTTATCTTTACAATCGGTCAAATGAGAAACTAAAATTTTCTATTGGAGACTTTGTTTTATTAAAAAAAAAATACGACGGTGGCTCTCCCATCGGTCGGTCTGTAGCTCGGAGTAACTTCATCCAAAGTCTGTAACCTTTCACGTTAAACCAGCGGTTGTGCGCCCCAAGACAGCCCCATCCGATTTTTTTGTTTAATTTCTTTCGAATAAATGAAGATAAGTTGAATTTTTGTGTGTCTAATCTTCGTTTGTGAATGTCTAAAAATTAATTTCGATATTTTTAGAAATTCGACCTTGAAAGGAGCGAAGAAAAGTTAAAAAAATAGTTTGAACAATAATTAGAAATTTTAAATCATTATAACGATGATTTTTCGTCGATTATAGTCTATTCTTTCTATGATTATAATAAAAAAAATTTATTTACAGTTTTATATGGATTTAAGGAAAATCTAAAAACAGTATTGTTGATTAGATAATGTTTATTTATAAATAAATAAGTTTATATTAAAATAATATTACGGGTGAAGCCGCGTAATATTTGTGTGCGAGTGTGTGTGTGGGTGTGTGTGTGTGGGGTGGTGGGGTGGGGGTGTGGGTCTAAAAAGTTTGTGGATCTGTCTGTTGATTGCAAAAGCATCACGCAAGAACCGACCGACCGACTGCTGTCAAATTTTCAGGATACATTCCTGTTATACCAGGAAAGATTTTAAGCCATAAATCAAGGCCCAAACCGCCTTGGGTATTAACACATTAAAAAAACAAAAATTAATCCTTTTACTTCATTGTTATATTTTTGTCGCCGTGACAACAGAAATATAATGAAGTAAAATAATTAATTATTTTTTCTTTAATGAATATCGGTGAAATATTTAAAATTCTCACAACCATGAGGTTAACGAACCCGTCAGGAGTCCAAGGCTGGTCTAGCAATCGAAGCGAGCCCATGACCTATATATATATATATATATATATATATATATATATATATATATATATATAAGTGGTTTCTCTGACTACCTTAATTTTTCACTCGAAAACTACTTAACTGATCGACTGAAATTTTTCATGATTTTAATTTTTATACCTGGAAAATATATCTGATTATTCCTATTACAAAATTTTTCACAATTTCAAGATGGTGGGCGTTTTAATGGCTGGCGGTAACAATCGGATTACGGTTCTAACCAATAACCAACTTTATTATGACCAAAACCTTGATTAAATTGTATCGGAGACAATTTGCACTGTTTAAAATTAAATTTTTTTACAACAAATGTCTCTTTCTCTTTTTCAATTATCGATAAAAATATTTTTAAAGGTGCGACAGTGTACGGTTTAGATTACTTTAGATTGGTCCTTCACTTTCAAGTGTTTCCGGTTTGTAATTAAGTTGTTATTTTTTTTTACGACAATAAATAAATCATAAGTGCAGACGTTTCAAGTGGCTGGTCTCCATTTGTATTGTCAGTGCTTCTCGCATATACAACTGTATTTAGGGTTTGTTCCAGAGTCTCCTGAAGGAACTTATAAATATATAACAGAGAGGAAAGCTGTGAATATAATATATAAGTTTCATTCTTTAGATTAAATATGCTGTTTATTAGCTGTTCCAACATAAAAAAAAAAATAAAAATGTAAATCAAAAAAGAATCTAAGTACGGTCATCTCCTAGTGATGTTTGTCCAGAAACGCTTAGAACCGGGCGAAATACTTCTTCCCCGTACTAGCACGAGTATCCGGCACAACTACTCTTTTTAAGATGGGGCCGACTATTTTTAAATCAACATACTTCAGATCACTCAACTTTTGAGTGGTGTGTTGACACAAATTGTTTAAAAAACGAATAGGTTTTATAAATAGAACAGGCTTTAATTTCTGTTTATTAGTGTTATTTTCATAAGCATTAGAATAATGAATACAGTGGGAGTCCAGGGGGCGGAGCCGACTTGTTTAAAAATCTAAACGCTTTTTCTTCTATAGAATTGTATCCCCGCCAAATATTTCTCTTTATATAATATTGTCGTTTAGTTGAACATTTTCTAAAATTACGCGACTATTTATTTTTATCTCTTTTATCCATTATTTTTTATTTTTTATTTTAATGCACCCTTAGCGAGTAAATGCCAAAATCTATTTTTTTTTCTTTATGTTAAGAATGATTATTTGTAAATATTTTAATTTTAATAATTATCAAATTATTTTTATTTTATAAACTTTCTAGCTGAACTACATAATTCATGTTTCCTTTTTTACGGGAATTATCGTTTACCTTAATATTTTCAGATTTTATGAAACTATTTTTATGAAATTTTGTTCTATGACATCTGATTAAGGGTTATTTTTGCCGTTTCATTTTGATCGTAATTAATCTAGGACGTGGAGAAAAGTCTATCACGGTTCCAATAACTCAAAATTTTCGTCAAAGAAGAGAATAGATAATTTTCTGTCATAAATCTCATAGGAGGCTTATATATTGTAGGTAGATTCCATAAGAAAACTACCTATTGTAAAGGGTACCGTGATTCGACTTCCTGAAAATTTCGACATATCTTCGCGTTTCACATTCCCCCAAAACCCAAAACCAGCGTCACCTCAAAAGTTTATATATAAATATATGTGTATATATATTTCACTTTTTTATGAATTCGATAACTGCCGTAATTTTGCGCCAATTACTTTTAAATTGATACATAAAATATAACGATCCAAAATCTCGGTCAAGTTCATTAATGGGCAAAATCGGATCATAGGGGTGGAAATGAGGGAGGGCTTTTTCGAAAAAATAAAATATCGCTATAACTTTCTTTTTTTTGTCTTCAGTCATTTGACTGGTTTGATGCAGCTCTCCAAGATTCCTTATCTAGTGCTAGTCGTTTCATTTCAGTATACCCCCTACATCCTACATCCCTAACAATTTGTTATACATATTCCAAATGTGGTCTGCCTACACAATTTTTCCCTTCTACCTGTCCTCCCAATATTAAAGCGACTATTCCAGGATGCCTTAGTATGTGCCCTATAAGTCTGTATCTTCTATAGTTAAAAGACTCCCTTTCTTATTACGACTTCTTTCTTATGTTCTTCAATTATTACTGTTGCTGTTTGGTTCCTGTACATGTTAGCAATTGTTCTTCTATCTCTGTATTTGAACCCTAACTTTTTTAAAATGCTGAACATTTTATTCCAGTCTACGTTATCGAATGCCTTTTCTAGGTCTATAAAAGCCAAGAATGTCGGTTTGTTTTTCTTTAATCTTCCTTCTACTATTAATCTGAGGCCTAAAATTGCTTCCCTTGTCCCTATACTTTTCCTGAAACCAAATCGGTCTTCTCCTAACACTTCTTCCACTCTCCTCTCAATTCTTATTAAGTAACTTTCTTATTAAGTAAAATATCGAGCTCGTTTAAAGTTCCTACTATTCTTTGGAAAGGGCTAAAACTTATCTAAGTAAAGTTTTTTGATATCAAAAACCATTGGACCAGGGGTTAGAAAAAATGGGATTTCGAAGATATAAAAAGAAATCATACCTCCTTTTATAGTCACAATATCGAATCGGTTTAAAGTGTCGTTAGTCCTCTAAACATCATCTAAAACTTTTATCTGAAACAATTTTTGATACGACCAACCCTTACGGCAAGGGATGACCAAAATGTTGCTAGAATTTTAAGACGCTAAACATATGAAACTTTTTTCACATGCAACCGTTGCCGTATTGAGTAAATTTGAAGTTTTTCTTAACTTTAATGTGGAAAAATCTTTTTTATTCCCTTCTTAGCACCGGTGAAATATGCCTTCGCCTTCGGGGAATGCAGAAAGGGATTTTTTGATTTCTGTTATGTCCCTGTCGGACCGTATATTAAAGGGTAAGGGCAAAAGAAGGCTTTTTCACAAATCGTATATTTTTTTATATTTATTATCTTAAAAAGGAGCAAATTTAACAAAAAGAATATATATATATATATTGTAATCGCAGATGATTCCAAATTCCATGGAAATAATTTTATAGCTAAAAATAAGAAAAAAATGTTCATTTAAAAGTAGATCAGTAAACGGTTCGTTAGCAAGTTTCGGCTAGCGAAACATTTATTCCTGCTTTATGCTTCCTCTACGAAATTAAACCTTACTAAAATTCTTGGGGTACAAATCGAGGGATAAATTTGGTGCTTCTATATAAATTTTGATTTAAGAGATTGAATAAAAGTGGTCCGAGACTTCTATCCCGCTTAGATTTTAAGAAAGAAAATTGTCGGAAAGTAGACTTTCTTAGATTTGGAATAAAATAACTTTGTTAATTTGCCGTTAAACAAATATTTCTAGTTAACTTTATAGAGAAATTAATTCTGAGAAAATTGATGTAAATAGCGTCTATTAAAATCGAACAAATATTTCAGAAGTTCAGCTTTAACCTTCTTTTATTCGGGTTCCTAGTATTTCAATATGGTTTTATTAAATTCTCTGCCCAGGAATCAGGGCGAAATCTTTCAGTAGCTGTAACTCGCTAACGTAGGTATTCTGTAATCTTGTTTATATAAACGTTTATCATTATTTTCGATATTAGAATAAGCGCAGAAAGGGCCGATAATACTACGTGAATCACTCTGTACACACAATTAGTAATAATAACGTCATCGGATGAGACAATCGGGTTGAATTCCAAAACACACAGCGAAATCAGTTTTGAATCGGCTCAGTGATTAGAAATGTAGTATTTTAAATTGCCGTATATTATATTAATCCCACAAAAAAATTATTTCCCCTATTAAAAAATATTCTTGCGCAGTTCCGTACAAGAAGGCCGACGTTTCGTTATTTTAATTTTTTTCTTCTTGAAAAAGTATCAAAATTCTAAACTAAATTTTACAACAAAAAAAAACCTTTGATTCATTGAAAATAGTTACACGTAAAAAAACGCACATTAATAAAAATTTCATAACGTGGAAAAATATGTCATGTTAAACTCATCAATAGATATTGTAGATAAAGAAACGTCAAGGTCCCAACTTACAGCATCATAAAGAAACCGGCGCTTTTAACTTTACCGCTTAAATTTTTTCGACCTTGAATTGAGAGTAACGCTCAAGAACGACTACCAATCTTCATAAAATTTTCATATCTACTACTTCAGATACATTATTACAGCATATCTAAATTTCAATGAAATTGATCTAGTAGTTTTGGAGATTTTTATGCATAGGCCTACATATATAGGAAACCCAATTTAAGTGAACGGTATTTTCATACTCCTCATACCTCAAAAAGTAAAGAAAATTCGTTTCACTCTCCTCCACTATCACAATGCGAGCGAAAGTAGTACTATGTTTTTCTTTAAAAAGCTTCTACTTTTTATTGAAGCCACCGATATCGATTAAAATTTTTTTGTAATAAAATCAGAGGGCAGTAGGATTCCATAAACAAAAATATTTAATCAAAAATCTGTCAAAGGTATTCCGAAGAGAATCTATGTAAATTAAAACCGCTCTCTTTTTCTGTTTAGGTTCTTGAACCACCGTTTAGGTATTACTTCAGAGATGATATGTACGAGTGTAAATGAAGTGAAGTCTTGTACAATCTCAAGTCGACCGTTCCTGAGATGTGCGGTTAATCGAAACCAGACCGCCAAAGAACACCGGTATCCACGATCTAGTATTCAAATCCGTATAAAATTAACTGCCTTTACTAGGATATGAACGTTGGAACTCTCGACTTCGAAATCAGCTGATTTCCGAAGACGCGTTCACCACTAGACCGACCCGGTGGGTTAACATTCATATATATTTAGGTTAGTATGTGTACGATAGTCTAAAGAAAGTAATTGATAATATTGTATATGACACGGATTTTAAATTTTAAATGTATGACGCTTTAATAATAAGTGAATTTTAATAATTAAAACACAACTGGTAGTTTTAAAAAAATAAAATTTTATTAATTTACTCGTTTTGTATTTTAATATTTAATTAATTAAAAGGCGGTGTGACGAACTCGTAACAAAACGTAAATGTAAGGCGATGAAGTATAACACCAGTATTCGATAGTCAGTATTTACGATCTAGTATTCAATTCCATAGAAATTAAAACCACTAAATTTACTCCTTAATCAGACTACCAAAAATTACAGTCTGGTTTAATTTTACCGAAATTTTTCACCGGCCGACAATTGCAAAAGTTGCGTTTCCGAATATATGTTTATATGAACTTTTTTCTTTATTTTCCCCATTTCAACATGTCATGAATTCTTCATGAAAAATAGGTTCATGTAATGAACCCTTGAATTCATGAAATATTAATTCTTCATGTTACAGGGTAATTATTCGTGAATTACTCTGTATAAGTCTGACCTTATCCTAGATTTAGTTTATTTTACACGGTATCATAGTAAATATATATATATATATATGTGTGTGTGTGGTATAATATCCTTTGTATGGAAATATAAGTAAAATAATTTTATCATTATGTAAGTTATTTCTATTTATTTACTTAATTATTTATCCTCTCTCTCCCTCTCCCACTCACTATCTATCTCTTTCCGGTAACTCCGCTGGCCTTCGCCTGATTACATTTACCTTACTCTACTTTTTTTATGATAAGATATGAATTTTGTAGCGTACAAGAATAAAACGCTAAGATCGATCGGAATTTGAACCCAGTACCTTCCGGATGAAAATTAAAGGGAGATCAGCGATTTAAAAAAGAAAGAAAGAATAATAACTCTGAAATTATTTATAAAATTTCAAAAGAATTCTTTTTATGAAGCGTTACAAAATCAAATTATAATTACTGTCGGGAATCGAACCGTACACTAATTAATTGAATAACTAATATTCTACTTCTATAATAAATTATAAATAAAACCAAATTTTGTTAACATAATAAAGGTAATTATATAAATTAAAACTTTAGTTTTTATATTTTATAAGCTTTATCAAATATTTTCTCGAAGTATATTTTTTATAACAAATTTATTAATTTATCAAACCGTATGTAATTTGGTTAGGAATTATATAATTTAATGGGAGAAACCAAAATAAAATGCTTCGTAAATCAGGTACTTTTTTTGTCTTCAGTCATTTGACTGGTTTGATGCAGCTCTCCAAGATTCCTTATCTAGTGCTAGTCGTTTCATTTCAGTATACCCTATACATCCTACATCCCTAACAATTTGTTTTACATATTCCAAACGTGGCCTGCCTACACAATATTTTCCTTCTACCTGTCCTTCCAATATTAAAGCGACTATTCCAGGATGCCTTAGAATGTGGCCTATAAGTCTGTCTCTTCTTTTACCTATATTTTTCCAAACGCTTCTTTCTTCATCTATTTGCCGCAATATCTCTTCATTTGTCGCTTTATCCACACATCTGATTTTTAACATTCTCCTATAGCACCACGTTTCAAAAGCTTCTAATCTTTTCTTTAATGATACCAAAGAAAGCAGGCTTTGTTATCATTCCTATAACACTTTTTTTGAAGTCTGACGGTAATTCCCCTTTTTCATAAATTTTCACCCCTCTGATTTTTAAAATTGTCCTTTTGTCCAAGATTAAAAACTAACGGAGATAGGGAACATCCTTGTCGGACTCCCTTTCTTATTACGGCTTCTTTCTTACGTTCTTCAATTATTACTGTTGCTGTTTGGTTCGTGTAAATGTTAGCAATTGTTCTTCTATCTCTTTATTTGAACCCTAATTTTTTCTAAATGATGAACATTTTATTCTAGTCTACATTATCGAATGCCTTTTTTAGATCTATAAACGCCAACTATGTCGGTTTGTTTTTCTTTAATCTTCCTTCTACTATTAATCTGAGGCCTAAAATTGCTTCCCTTGTCTCTATACTTTTCCTGAAACCAAATTGGTCTTCTCCTAACACTTCTTCCACTCTCCTCTCAATTCTTCTGTATAGAATTCTAGTTAAGATTTTTTATGTATGGCTATTTAAACTAATTGTTCTGTATTCTTCACATTTATCTGATCCTGCTTTCTTTGGTATAATGTTTATAACACTTTTCTTGAAGTCTGACGGAACTTCACCTTTTTCATAAATATTACACACCACTTTGTATAATATATCAATCGCTTCCTCACCTGCACTGCGCAGTAATTCTACAGGTATTCCGTCTATTCCAGGAGCCTTTCTGCCATTCAAATCTTTTAATGCTCTCTTAAATTCAGATCTTCGTATTGTTTCTTCCATTTTATCCTCTTCAACTTCCTGTTCTTCCTCTATAACACCATTTTAGAGATGGGAATAAATTTTAAGAAAGCGTTTTCTAAAAATATTCATATATAGGTAAACAATTTCCTAAAATAAAATTTTCTCTAAATCTTCCCCACCCTTCAAAAAAGGTTAATATAAGAAAAAAAAATTCAAAAACTGGGGGTCTACAATTTTTTAAAATTTTATACGTTTTTCATAGCTATATATATATATATATACATATATATGAAGTATGAACTTTCAATAAATTTTTATACCGAAGGAAGATAAAACGAAACAACAAAAAAAAATTAATTTTAAGAGGTGGGGGTTGATTTTTTTTATTCTTTATATATGCGTTGTAAAAAACAAATAAATTAACTTCAATAAAGTTTTCTTTAGAATGTCCCTACAGAAAATAGAAATCGATTTTTTCGCGATAATCCCGTATTTAAAAAGAAATTAATATGATCAAAGCCCCGTATATATAAATGTTTGAGCTAAATTTGAAAAAAAAAAATTTGGTACGGTCAATACTGAGACATAAAAGGTCAAAAGCAGTGCGACACACATACATGTTTTTTTTTTGTCTAAGTGAAATAGATGGGCACGTAAAGATTTTCAAAAAAACCTCAAATACATGATTTTTGATACGACCACCGTGCTTTTTAATTTAATACATTTATTCTAGTTATATTCGTCGGAAAGTAAAAAAAAATTATTTTAATAGCTCTATAAATGTTAATATTTAAAAAAAACACATCTAGTGTTAATATTCAAAATAAATTACATGAATTAATACCTATTTTTTTTTTTTTAATTTTATAATTAATTGCATAGTATTTTGTGGTGCTGCCTTAATAATACTGTTTCCCTTGATCCATCCAGGAATTTTTTTTTAATTTCAGTCATGGAGTAGAATATTTAGCAATTTCTGATTTGATTAGACGGGTAAATACATGCTGATCAGGATAAAAGTATATTAATTTATTTAATGAAATAAGAGCTTATCTCAAACGGTCCAATTTTTTGGTTTTTCTTGCTTTAATCTGTAGTTTACAACAAATTTTCCTAAATTTTCAAGCAAAAAATCACTTTAAATATATTCAAATTATATAATATATCTTACAATGAGAGCAGTAGAGAAGATTTTCTATAAAATAAGTAAAATTAAAAAAAAAAAAACCATTGAAATTGGTCAATTTTCTAAAAAAATAATATTTTTAACATTTAAAAAAAAAATTAATCAAATAAATAAGTTGTCTTTTTTTTAAATAGATATATAAAACAAATATAAGATTAATAATAAAACGAATAAAAATTAAATAATAAATTTTTTAAACTTACCTTTTGCCCAGCCGGTGATAACGTTTCCTAAATACGCAACTTTATAACAAGGGTCGTATTCGGTAATGGTGACTGAACGACGTTTCCAAAATTTTCCCAGACCTTGTTTTAAAGTTCGAAGCGTTCTTTCTTTAAAATCTTCTTTGCCACCGACCTCCATTTTATTTTAACAAAATTTATTATATTTAATAAAAAATTATTAAAAAAAATTACACCACTAGTAGTTTTTCTATCGATGATATAAACGCACTCATATTTACTTTTTTTACGCACACAACAATATAATCACTTTTATTTAAAAAAAAGAAACTAATAATAATAATAATAATAAAGAAATATTTAGTAAGTTAACACTATTTAATAATATATATTTTTAAATAAATATTAAAAAAAAAAAAGAAACAAACGGTGAAATAACTTTATCTCAGCGGAAAATACGACATCAAGACGTGCTCACAGCCAATATCAACGGCGAACTGATCTTAACATTAGTGTGTCGGTGGGTTCAACATCGACGTAGAGTGTGTTTGTGTGTATCTATTTATCCCCACCACAACATACTTTGACCGCCGCCAGGCACAGCAAACATGACTGAATAAGCGAGTAAAACGAACAACTATAGACGGGACGATACTGCTGCTCCAAACGTTTTAATCATCAACTACCACCACCAAACATTAAACGACGAACCTGCGCAAAAAATTTAATACCAATTTATATTCAAACCGTGACTTTTCCTGTCAATTAATAAATCTATAAATAACAACTAAAAAAAAAATTCTTAAATATTAAAATAATCCATTTTTATTAATATATATAAATCTATATTTAGATTTTTTTAAATTTAATTAAAACGTAATTTAAAAATTGAATCGGTTTGATTATTAAAAACGAATACAAACATACGTTGTTGAACTTTCCCAGACTTTGTATATAGGCTAAATATTTCATCTTCTGCACAAAAGAATTAGTAACGTTTATTTTTCTTCGTAAATTTACTTTATTACAAAAAGAAAATAAATAAAACGTTTTTATAAACTAATAAAAATTTATAAAATTTGTTTCAACAAAGGGGAAACTTTTGAAATTATTTGTTTAAAAAAATATATTAAACGATATTTCAATTGTTATCTACGATGAAAAATTTTTATAAGTGGAAAAAAAAGAAAAAGGAAAATAAAAAAAAAGCCTAACCTTTTAAAAATGCCCAGCTCCACCCTACAACCAATTTTATTTTTATTTTGTCCATAATTCTTATAGAATTTTTTGCATTGCAATAATTACTGAATTTATAAAATAAATACTCAAAAAATTACGATGTTAATTAAACAAGGTTAGCAAGCTAACGAGCGTAAGTTAAATTTGGTTAAATTATATTTATAAAATAAATAAATATAAATAACCATTTATTATAATTAATAAAGAGACTGTTCATTTTCCACCGAAATCCGATTGACTACTTTGTTTTTAAATAAAGCTGCAGCTGCGGTGAGGTTAATACGTAAGTACCGAAATTTTGAGCAGAGACTCGTTTATCAGTATATAGGGTCAATTTCTCGGTAAAATTTTTGGGGAAATATCTCCAGGGAGTGGGATAGACAATTTCTTTGGGATAATTTTTTCATGATTTTGAAATAAACATAAGCCCACTTTATATTAAGCTTAGTACATAAGCGCATTCTTATTTTACCATTTTTTTTTTTTAAAGTACCACAGAATTCTTTTTTGTTGCCCAGATATCGAAAAAAGATATATTTTTATTTATTAAAATTTGTTTTGTCTTCCTAGGCATAATATTTGTGCAAGTAACCCAAAAAAATACTTTGGGCAATATTGGGGAAGGTGGAGCCGATCAAAGTTTTAAAATATCAATTTCTTTTTATTTTTTGATTTAAATCAAGAAACAGATTTACGAATTTAATAAACCTCTAATGAAAACATACCCTATCTCTCACTCTCTCTCGCTCCTCTGGTCCGCTCTCGGGTGCGAGTTCAATATCTACACTCTCCCACACCGCAACTCCATCACAAGTCGATCTGAAGTGCGGCTGTAAAACAACTAAAGTACAATTATAGTTGCTTTTTCTGAGAGTAATGATGTTCATTATACAAAACTGCCTTGCAGTATACAGTTTGAAAGTGATATTTCTAAATCTGAGTGCCCCTAGTCGAAAGTAATTTTTTACGATATATGAAAAGAATGAAGAAAATGTTCTTTTTTTGCTTTTATCCATTTAATTTAGAGTGACGGGACATAACAAAAACTGTAAAAATCCTTCTAAACTATTTATTTAAGAAAATTATTCTCTTCTTCGATTAAAATTTTGTGTTAACGGAACCATGATGAATGTCTGTCCCCCCACGTCGTAGTAGAATAATTGTAATTAAATGTATGAACTATATTTAAGTCGATACAAAATTTCAGAGAAACCGGAGAAGCCTGTTTGAGAATATTAGGAAAAATGATAACCAATGGATAAAAAATCAAAGAAATTAGGCTATTATTTCCTAACCGTTAACAAAATCGCTGAAATACGAAACCAAAATGATATTAGAATGTCATGGAATCGTCTAATTTGTTCAAGAATCTGAAGTTTTTGCCCAAAAGTGACAAAAAAAGGGTCTTTTGCCCTCCACAAACTTTTTATCGGGGCTGGTTCATGAAATATCATAAAAAACTATTACAGGTAAATAAAAGACATAAAATTATGTGAAAAGATTTATTTACCGCAAATAAAAGTTTGGAATAAGGAAACCATTTTCGATCAATATCTCTTTGCCCTTTTGATTAACTATGAGGAAAATTAATTCGTATCAATTACCCGAAAGCGTCGTGTCAAACTTCATTTGAATCGGTCGTCCATTCAGTGTGGAAATATCAACCTACCTTTTTTTTTAAGCACCCCCGGGGGCAACTGGAACCGCCGTTAAACATTACATCAGTCGTTCCAAGGTGCCGTGGCAGTTGAATGACCCCCTATGAATTGTCCCGTTGGACTTAACCCATCGAGGTCTCCCCCGCGATATAGGAGCAATTCGACTACCTGTTCAGGACGGCAACGAACTCCTCGGCGGGGGCGCTGTCTTTCCCGGTCTTAACCTATCTGGCTCCAGGCATGCTTTGCGCATACCCTTTGACTCGCGCCCTTCGTACACCCTCGAGGATTTCCCATGCCATCATCGGATACGCCCCGATTCCCCCACTCTTGCTTGCAGGCGAGTCCGGGGCGTTCTAGGCAAGAGGGCTACCTCCCGTCCCTATAAGTGTCACGCTTTAAAACACCCTTTTTTTCTTTTTTTTCCGGAGGTTCCTCCTCGCCCTTGATAGTTAAGATGGGATCTACCGAGTTGGCCGATTCATTCCAACCCCCCTGATGACGAAGCATACGGTCAAAAACCATATCAGGTGTAATCGCTACCGACAGCCTTAATCTGACGTTTGTTCAGCTATCACAATCGAACCAGGCGCTGGAAAATATCATCTAGTCCGCAGTACCGACACGCCGAATATTTCCTCCTTCTCATCAAGTAACAACCAAAGTCGCCATGGCCAGTGATAAACCGGGTGAGACGGAAGTCGACCTCCCTGTGTCACCGCCTCACCTAGTCCTTCACCACGGCAATAAGACGTCCGGTCCAACGACCCTTCTCACCGGCCTCCCATCTCCTCTGCCGGCTGACCGTGATCGTTTCTCTCGCCTCAGGTTTCGGCATCCAATCGAAGCGAACAGCCCTCTTCTCCACCAGCAGGTCTATCGACGGGATACCCGCAAACAAACAAACCGCATCGAAGGATACCGTTCTGTACGCGCACGTAATCCGTAAGACCAGCTGCTATGAATCGACTGCATCACGGTGCGGTATTTTTGTACCCTCATGACTCCGCTCCATGCCGGAGTCGCGTGCAGCTTCACTCAAGTAACTATCGCACCGATAACTCTCCTCTTCTTCATCGGTCAGAACCATTTATAACAAGGCAAATGTCCCGTAGAAGCCTCCTACCGGAAACGACTAGGACCTCTGACTTTTCCTGGACGATTTCGAGTCCCCGAAAAGTCAACTATTCGTAAAAAATCCGAAACGCCACGTCGCCTCTCCTCTCCATCCGGTCCTCGTCGACAACCCTCACCTGTACCGCCAGATCGTCGGCGAACCCAACCACATCGACTCCAATCACTTAGCTCCATATGCAAGGTCTTAGACTTCTAAGACCTTGTTCCAACAAACCCCGCGACCCGCCGGACCGTAGCCTCTCATTTAGTGTCAAACCCCTTTCAAGAGGCTTCATCGTATCCCCGGGCCGACCAGAATCGGTCTAGATTACAAACAGCAGAAAATTAACAATAAAAACAGTAAATTAAATTATGCGGATAGATAATGAAATAATAAATCGATTAATCAATTAAATCCACACCGAGTCGGTTAAATTTAATGTAAATTAAATCACAATTAATTACTAATTCAAATTAATTACAAATTCGACTTAGAAGTCTCCGTATGTCGAAGTAAACAACAATTTAATTAAATGAAACAGCTGTGGCCGTAAATAAACAAGTCTTAGCAACCGTAGGCTGAATTCAACAAAATCGAACTTAAAACTCGTAATTAACACAAAACGATAAATAACAACAAAACAGAAAATAATATCACAAAACAGAAGCGAACGCAGGGAAAAACTACCAAAAGCGGAAAAAATAACGGTAAATTAAATTTCAACAAAACGAACGTAAAATAATTCAAAACCCGACTAAACCAAACAGAACAAGACAAACAAAACGAAACAGCATTAATCTGACTCGCAAAACGGACCGCTTGTGCTAACTAAAAAATCCTTCTGGAATTTTCCAATACTAAAATTCAATTTTTTGGTTAACGTGAATCATACAAAATACAGATCCGAAAAAAAAGTACCGCATGCAAAATTTCAACGGTTTAGCATATTTTTTTAAATATTGTATACCGTATAGCTTTACACAAAAAATTAAAAAACGTATAAATAAAAAGAATTCTTGCGTAGATGTACGCAAGATGACCGACCTTTCGTTATTTTATTTTCTTTGCCTTGCTCAAATATTTTCGACCTTAATTGAGAGTAACTCAAGAACAACTCAACCAATCATCATTAAATTTTTACTACTATAGTATGTATAAATTTCAATGAAATTGATTTAGTAGTTTTGGAGTTTTTCGAGCCACAAAATTTATTCATAAGCCTATAAGGAAACGTATTTTTGTACTCCTCGTACCTTAAAACGTAAAGCAAATTAATTTTCACCCGTAATTCCACCTTGCGACGGAATGTAATGTCGTATTTTTTTCGAAAAGCTGGTAATTAACCTTAAATTGAGGGTAATTTAAGAACGACTCAAGCAATCTTCATAAAATTTTCATATGCCCGACTTTAAATATATTACTACAAAATATTTAAATTTCAGTGAAATCGATCAAGTAGTTTTGGAGATTTTTGAGCCACAAAGTTGTATACATACGCCTATAAATAAATAAACATTAAAGGAAACTACAATTTAAATGAGCGATACATTCGTATTCTTCATACCTCAACATATAAAGAAAATTAATTTTCATTTCCCAGTCCTACCGTGTAACCGAAAGCAATACCGTAAATTTCTTTGAAAATTAGATAAAAAGTAAAAATTAAACAAAAAAGGCTTAATTTCTTTTAATAAATTACCCGCAACAAATTTTGTTTTTAATTTAGTTAAAAGGAAATTATAAATTATATAAGATAAAATATTTACGATTACACAGACAAATTTTTTTTCAGTTTAGTCTACGGTAACATCGTCAGGATTACTTCAGAGTATGCGTGTAAATGAAGTGTAGTTTTGTACAATCTGAGGTCGACCGTTTCTGAAATGTGTGGTTAATTGTAATCCGACCGCTAAAGAATACCGGTATCCACGATCTAGTATTCAAATCCGTATAAAAGTAACCGCCTTTACTAGGATTTCAACCTTAGAACTCTCTAAATCGAAATCAGCTGATTTGCAAAGAGCGCTCATTTCTACACCGACCCGGTGGTTAGTACACAGACAAACTGGTATGCTTTTACCTCTCTTCCGGGTACTACTGACTTAATATTCCAGTTATTTTAAGAATCTTTTTATATATCTATTTCCCGCATTAAAAAATAAAATAATTGTAATTTGGTAACGGTTTGAAACGATTAGCTTTCCAAATCCATTTTTTATATCGGTTTGAAACGATTAGCTTTCCAAATCTATTTTTTAATTTTTTTTACTTCGTACAAGGAAGTACTGTGATCGCAAAACATTTCGGTTTCCAGATTTCGACGAAAATATACATTTTGACCGTCCGTAAATCCATTTCGACTAGTTTCGGCGTGACGTTTGTACGTCAGCCGGTCTCAGTGGCGCGAGTGGTAGCGTCTCGGCTTTTCATCCGGAGGTCCCGGGTTCGAATCCCGGTCAGGCATGGCGTTTTCAAACGCGACAAAAATTTAATTCGTATCATCCTCTGAAGCAGTACGTAATCATAGTCCCAGAGGTTAAAAAAAATGCATTGTACGTTTTTACGTACTGCTTTTATATCTTGCATAATTCAAAAATGATTACTCGTATTATGTTGAAATATTGAATTTAGGACTGTTGTAACAACTAATTGTGCATCTTCACTTTTGATTGCGATCGACTGAACCAGAAGCGTCCAAAAAAGCCCGATATCCAAAAATTTTGGATTTTGGACTGTTTCCTAACTAAAGTAATATCATCACCATCATCGAGAGCTTTTCAACGATATATCATAAGCGGTACTTATTTTCATCGGTTCCGTAGTTATAGCCCAATGTAATTTTAATTAATGAAATATTTGGATCTTACAAGGGGAAGGCACATCGTTTCGAATCCGACTTCATTTCCTTTTTTTTTTAATTTAAATATATTGATTTATTAATAATTATTTACTTGTGATTATAAAAGAAAATTATTACGATAAATAATAAATAATTCAAAAATAAAAAAAAGAAGAAATATGAATAAAAATCATAAGCTATTAATGAAATAAAATTTTATGTACTTTTCATTTTTAAAAAAAATTTGTATATGTAATTTAATCGGCGTAAACGAAGTCATATGGTGTCCACATCAGATTTTATTTTTTTATTTAACTTCTCTCTTTAACTCTCCTCATTACATGATTATTCAATTTTTTTGCACATTTAATATTATCTAATTTTTTATGTCTTTTATTCTACTTTTTCTTTCTTTTTTTTACATTTCACGTTCCATATATATAAAGAGTTACGCAAAAAACTTTTTCAGTTTCATTTCTATCTCTTTCTAGGTAATTTTTTTATTTTTATTTATTAAATACTTCTCTCAACACTGTTTTACCTTTCTTTCTATTTTAAATGTTTTCCACTACACTTGCTTTTTATTTTATTCTCACTTTCATAATCTTATATTTATTTTTTATAAACCTTCCTATTATTCCCTTTATATTTATTGGTTTTATCATTTCTTTATTTTATTAAAGATAATTTTCATTCCATAACATAAAATAAACAAATATTGTTAATATTTTATCGATCTCTATAACAGAGTGGTTAATGTTTCTGTTTTTTAATTCCTTAACCTACAAGACACCAGGTTCGAATATCATTGATTTTTATTTTCCCGGTAAATATATTTAAAGAGTTATATTAAAAGAAGAGGAAGTTGAGGAGGATGAAATGGGAGAAACAATACTGAGATCTGAATTTTAGAGAGCATTAAAAGATTTAAATGGCAGATAGGCTTCTGGAATAGACGGAATACCTGTAGAATTACTGCGCAGTGCAGGTGAGGAAGCGATTGATAGATTATACAAGCTGGTGTGTAATATTTATGAAAAAGGGGAATTTGCGTTAGACTTCAAAAAAAATGTTATAGTAATGATACCAAAGAAAGCAGGGGCAGATAAATGTGAAGAATACAGATCAATTAGTTTGACTAGTCGTGCATCAAAAATCTTAACTAGAATTCTATACAGAAGAATGAGAGGAGACTGGAGGAAGTGTTAGGAGAAGACCGATTTGGTTTCAGGAAAAGTATAGGGACAAGGGAAGCAATGTTAGGCCTCAGATTAATAGTAGAAGGAAGATTAAAGAAAAACAAACCGACATACTTGGCGTTTATAGACCTAGAAAAGGCATTCGATAAAGTAGACTGGAATAAAATGTTCAGCATTTTAAAAAAATTCGGAAAGATCGTAGAAAAAAAAATTGATGGTGCGAGATCGGGTTTGGGATTATGTGACGGTTTATTCCTCTGACCAGAGTTTTGAAAAGCATCCCGTGTCTTTTGAACGGCGAGCATTATCGTGCAGAAGCATCATAAAGCCTTTTGAAAGGAAACCAGGACTTTTCTTCCTTTCAGCGGGTTTCACTACGTTTTATAACACGATAGTATTCACTGTTGACTGTACATTATTCTTTCAAACATTCGTAATAAATTCAACTTTTATAGTCCCAAAAGCCTCTTAATAGGATTACTTTACCGGCTGATGCTAAGGTTATGAATTGTTTCCAGGCAAGCGAACTCGCGTGTTTCCATTCCAGACATTATGTTTTGATTTCAACACAAATTAATGAATCTGAGTTTCATCTCAGATTCATAATGCGATTTTTTTGTTAAAAGTTTTCGATTAAATTCTGTAAAAATGTGAATATTGGCGTCTTTGGGAGTTTTAGACGATTATCTCGGTACCCATCTCGATCGTGATTTGAGGTAAGTTCAGGATAACATAGAAAATGGAATAAACAGCACCTATATTCGAACTACAAATTTCATAAATTCCCAAATTTTTACGATTCTATCCTCGCAAATAAAATCATTAGTCGTCAGTCAAATTTCAACCGGTCTTTCGATACGATAAAAATTGCCGATGATTATTCTTCTCGATTTAAAATGTTCGACCCACCGATAAAAATTTATACTGTTTAACATCTGCCGTTGAATTTCGTCCGGTTTTACAGAAGAATTAAAATCTTTTAATATATCTTTTCTTGATATATTCTCCAGGAAAGTAATGCATAAATATTTTTTTGAAAAGTTAAACACAATCTTCTCTTTTTGTTATACCAAGAGAAGGTGACAACAGTTTGTTTCTGATTTTTCATTTTTTGGGTTTTTTTTATTTTAAATTTTTTAGTCAAATAACCGGAGGCATATGTAGCAGGTTATATATACATTAACGATGACAGTGGCTGTGATGGTTGAGCCACAGCGCCGTACACCGTCGCACATTTAGAGATACTTTTCTCTACAACCGCAAGAGATAACGAAAAAGACAAAGAAAGATTTTTTTGTAGAGAATTTAATTTCAAACAGTGCAACGCTTCTCCGAATTCGATTTGAACAACATTTTCAGTATAATAAAGTTGAATATCGGCAAAGAACATAATCAAGAGTTACCACAAGCTATTAAAACGACCACCATGATGGTAAAATATTTTGTAATGATAAATAGTCCTATGTTCTTTCCAGATATAAAACTGTGTTAATGCAGAATTTCAGCTGAATCGGTTGAGTAGTCTTTGCTTGAAAAAACCACATATATATATATATATATATAACGGGTGTCCCGTATAAAACGCAACCCATCAATCACTCATCCATGAAATTTCAAAAGTATACTCCACTACTCCACTACTCGTTACTGAAATGGACTCGTACAACATCTGTACATCGCGGCGACGCAGTAGAACACTACCGATAGTAACAACAATGCAATCATAACGTTCAGTGTATTGCTAGAGACAAGATGGTGTTTTCGCTAGATGAACTTGTTTTCATTGTCGAGTCGTACTTCAGTACGAAATCAGCGGTTGCAGTACAAGATTTGTTTCGCCATAAGTACCCAGATAAACCGGCTCCTAACAAAACATCAGTATTAAGGTCAGTCGCAAAATTTAGAGAGACCGGTTCTGTTAATAACAAGGAACACAAAAGATCTGCGTCGGTGTTGAATACAGATACAGTCGCTGAAATCAAAGACCGATTACTCGCCTCGCCAAATAAATCGATCAGACGTTTGTCTGCTGAAATTAATTTGTCTTATCGACTTGTTTGTCTTATCGATTTGTTAATCGACCGTTCATCGGGCGACCAAACTATTACAATTACGACCTTATCGCATTCGAACGGTTCATCGACTTCTTGAGCCCGACAAAGAAAAACGGCTACAATATTGTCGACGGTTCCGTCGATTTCTGCGCGAGGGAATTAACGTTATGGATTCGTTATTTTTCACAGATGAAGCACGGTTTCATTCGGATGGCTACGTAAACCGCCAAAACAATAGAATTTGGAGCACTGAAAATCCCCACGTTTATCACGAAAAACAATTACACCCGCAGAAGTCGGGCGTGCGGTGCGCGATATCGCGGAAGAAAATAATCGGTCCTATTTTTTTCGAGTACACCATTAATGCAGAACGATATCAGGATATTTTATTTCAGTTTATCGCACTTTTGGAAGAGGAAGACAGACGCTGCTGGTTACAACATGACGGTGCGACATCGCACTACGCAGGTTCAACCTCTGATTTCGTCGAGGAATTCTTTGGTAATCGTGTTATCGGTCAAAGCTTGTGGCCACCAAGATCTCCAGATTTGACTGCGGCGGATTTTTTTCTACGGGGTTACCTCAAAGAAAAAGCCTACAGCAACAAAACAACGAACACTTGAACGATTGAAAATCAATATTGAACAAGCTGTATTAAATATCCGGCCACAAACTTTGAAAAACGTTGCAAGAAACGCTGTAAAAAGAATCGAAGCTCGTATTCAAGAAGATGGCCGCCACTTCCAACATTTACTCTAAATGTAAGGTAAGGGATGGTAATAATAAAAATTACATTTACATTTACACATGCCTTTTTATTATTTCAATACCTACCAACATAAGGTTGGGTTGCGTTTTATATGGGACACCCTTTATATGATTTTATACGTTTTGAACGAATTTTTTTAAAAATTCAAAGATGAAATTAATTGAAGGGAAATAAATTTTACAAAAGCTTTTCGTAAGTTTTTTGGGGAATTTCAACAAAATGTTCGTTTCAGATAAAAATAATACCCGTAAGATCATGACATAAGTTTCGTTTTTTACATTGTATATTTATTAAAATAAATATGTTTGTATATTCCGTACACTTCACCTCTGCTGATATCATTATTACTTTTATGTTATTTATAAAATTTTGATCTTGCGGTTGTTAATATCTTTGTATGCATATCCCGTTACTATGTAAAGCGGTTTTGCAAAGGTCATTTCTGTTATAATGTGGATTACTCAGTACATCCTTTATATCTGTGGTTGGAACAACGTTTGGTTTACTTTTTTTAGTCCTAAGTTAGAATGTTTATCTATGTATGCTTTGTTATCATATTGTGTGCGACCTTATTTATTTTATTTGTGGTTCTAAGTAAAAACAAAAGCATTGTTATTTAACAGTATTAACAATTTTCTATCCATCTTTATTAATATTATATCGTATTCATCAATTTGCATCTTCTTACGCTAAACTCGTTATACAGAAAAATTCTAAATCGCATGGAAATCTCTCAGGAAATGATTTACAACCAAAAATAAGAAAAACGTTCACGTTAACATAGATCAGAATACAGTTCGTTAACGAGTTTCAGAACGCGAAATATTTAGCCTTTCTGCTGCCTCTGTGAAATTCATGAGATACAAATCGAGAGGTAAATTTTGTGGTTAACTTAAGAAATGGAATAATCCCAGACTTCTATATCACCTAGATTTTAAGAATAACGGGGTAAAAAGCAAAAATGTTTTGTCGAAAAATACACTTTTTACTTCCTCGAACGAAGTAAAAGAAGAGTTGTGATTGCGAAAAATTTCGTTTTTTACAGAATTCAATGGAAATATTAATTTTGACCATTCCTGAATCCATTTTGACTAGTTTCGGCATTACGTCTGTTCGTACATAGTGAAGATCGTTGGATAGATTTATACAGGATCTAGAGGGGCCTCTCCTTCGTTTTTAAGGGCAACGGGAGCCCCGAGTATTCGCTAACCGTGTAAATTTAAACCAATATTTTTTTCGATTCCACCTGGCAGCTGATGAGCTGTGCGTCTGGGAGAAGATCCAATCAAACGAACACAAGATGTTCGACTGCCCAGCTCTTGGGGGAGCCAGAACTCAGGCCATCCTGCAACTTAGAGATAAAGAAGAAAATTGGCCGCTCACAAGCGGCGAGTCAATGTGGCTAGAGCCGCATTGTCGGACCGTGTGGGAGTTCCTTGATGCGGTTGCTTTGTTCAACCGACATCAGTAGTTTCCGTAAGGAAAAGACTCCTATCGCGCTACTGTAGGAAGCTAACCGAGAGATATGGCTGACTACCAGCCAAATTAAGACTCCAAGCGCTTTAATGGTGGACAGGTACTTGCTGGCATTCAGCGGTCTAGGCGTGGCAGTGAATTGCTGTCATCGACTGGATAAATTTAATTATTGATAGTCATATATGTTTTAATAGTCGATGGGGTGCGCCTGCCTGTTTTAGTGATATATAAAAAGTGGGCGGTGGGACACGCAATTGAATGGTGTATGGTATCGCGCTTATTCCGCTCACGCTTTTAGGTTAGCTCTAGAACACTGCTTATGTTAACTCTAGGACACTAGCTCTAGGCTAGTTATGACACTGGTTCGAGGCTCAGTAGCCATTTGTGGTACAGACATTCAGTCTTATTCTTTAGAGCGACGGAATGGGGTACTGGCGGGAGAAATGCCAAGCAAAGCAAAAATACGTTCGTACGTATGTATCTCGTATAACTCAAAAACAATTAGGCGTAGGATGTTGAAATTTTGGATTTAGGACTGCTGTAACATCTAGTTGCGCACCTCCCGTTTTGATTGCAATCAACTGAGCCAGAAGTATCCAAAAAAGCCCAAAATCCAAACTTTTTGAATTTTGGACTTTTTCTTAACTGTAATAATAAGCCCACATTGAGAGCTTTTCAACGATATATCATAAGTGGTACTTATTTTCATTGGTTCCAGAGTTATAGCCAAGTAAAATTTTAATTAATGAAATATTTGGAGAAGGCACATCGGTTCGAATCAGAGATCATCTCCTTTTTTTTAACTTTTTATTTTTTTTTTAATATAAATATATTAATTTATTAATAATTATTAATTTCCGACTGTAAATAAAGTTTTACGATAAATAATTCAATAATAACAACAACAAAAAATATCACAAATTTTAAATGAAATAAAATGTTATGTACTTTTCATTTAAAAAAAAATGTGAAACGTTAATAGGCGTACAAATAAGTCATGTGTTGTCCTCATGAGATATTTTTGGTTATATGATCTTCTCAATCATATGAATCAAAGAATTTGGATTATTTTAACATAATGTAATTTTATTTAAGAATTTCGTTCTAAACATTATCTTTTTTTATATTAAGACGTAGATAGAACATTAGTTATATATGACTGTATTTATGATACGTAAGATAAATTGCGAAAAAAATTGTTGGTTTTATTACTTTATTTACATAAAACATTATCTTCAGTTTTATGCTTGTTTTTCTTATCACATGTGCATTTATTACATTTTTTATGATAATTTTTTTTAAAGTAATAAATTTATGACAATTTTTTAATTAAATTTTTTTCATGAAATATAAATCGCATAACCGGTTTTATGTAAATTACATTCTACACTAAAATATATATATATGTATACACAAGGCAAATTGATACCTTACCAAAATAACCTGTTTCAAATAAATTAAAAAAAATATCTAAAATTATTAAAGATTTCCAAAGAAATAATTTTGTCAGACAATCTTTAAAAAATTAATAAATGAAACTAGATTTTTAGGGAAACAGAGAGGCAAGGGAAAAAATAGAACGAAGCAAGGATATAAAAGGTAAAGTAAACGATGATGAAATCTTGGAAAAAAGGCAGGACAATGTATGCGTGTTCGTTACATAGGAGGTCCGATCGTTAAAAATTAACTGTAACAAACTACTGAAGTACCGATCATCGAAAGGTGAATGTAAAAGGTTACGAGGCTCGGCTGATAAATTTTGCACACTAGCGTGGCTACACGGAGACAATAGGTACTATCGAGTCGGGCGTGGCAGCTCATGACAGCTAAAATCCCCCTCTACAAACCTGCAATAATGCGTTGAAATCCGTTTACCGGTTTGTTTTCAGAATCGGTTAAAATGGAGTCGAGTACGGCCAATATGTCAACAAGGTTAAAACAGCGCGCAGTTATCGAACTTTTAACAGCAGAAAATGTGAATCCTATGAATATTTTTCATCGTTTAAAAGTGATTTGCGGTAGTGAAACTGTTGACAGAAGTACTGTGGGCGAATTACTATATCATCGGCAAATCGTAGCATCTTTATCTTTTCACCTTGTACTGTTACTCCGAATCTAAATTGTTCTTTAACATTATTAACTGCTAGTTCCATGTAAAGATTAAAAAGTAACGAACATCCTTGTCGGACTCCCTTTCTTATTACGGCTTCTTTCTTATGTTCTTCAATTATTACTGTTGCTGTTTGGTTCCTGTACATGTTAGCAATTGTTCTTCTATCTCTGTATTTGAACCCTAATTTTTTTAAAATGCTGAACATTTTATTCCAGTCTACGTAATCGAATGCCTTTTCTAGGTCTATAGACGCCAAGTATGTCGGTTTTGTTTTTCTTTAATCTTCCTTCTACTATTAATCTGAGGCCTAAAATTGCTTCTCTTGTTTCTATACTTTTCCTGAAACCAAATTGGTCTTCTCCTAACACTTCTTCCACTCTCCTCATTAATATCATTATGAAAAAATATCAGAAATTATTAATGAAATAAAATTTTATGTTTTTTTTTAATTTAAAAAAAAAATGTGTGTATATAATTTAATAGGCGTACAAGGAAGTCATGTGGTGTCCACATCAGATTTTTTTATAGCCTTTATTAAAAAAGGTGTTAGATTTAGAGGAAACTTTACAAGAAAATTTGTTAAGCTTAACTTATAAATATATTCCCCCACCTCTACATTTTTATTTTTTGGCTCTAACTCTTTCAATTTTCATTATTAAACAATTTCTTTTTATCGCTTAAACGGTTATTACATTTTAAGTAGTTTTGACCCCTAATATTATATTCAAAACACAAAATAAGAAGCAATATTTTCATTACTATCATAAAAGTTATAAATTTTATAAGTTATAGAATGCCGGACTGGGTGAGAACAAAGGAGAAATTGTCATTTTTCCTAAGTATATTTTTTGTTTAGTTTTACAAATAGAATCCGAAAAAGTATAGCCAGCCCACCATTTTAGAAACATTCTGTATAATTAGGATTCGTTAATAAAATTCTGGAAATTTAACAATGTTTTTTCTTTTGACATTTAATTTTAAAATTTTTGTAAACAAATTAATTATTTATATTACACACATATATAAATTAAAATTAATCTGTTTTTACGTCTTATTTATATAACATTTATATATATTATTATTATTATTATTTAAAATACTTTATATACATAAAACACGTGATTGTTTTGTTGCATATTTTAATAAATATATGTATTAAAAAAATGTATAATTTTTTATATTATCTATCACATAACTTGTCCAGTAGGCCTTCATTATATCAGGTTCAGTACAGTCTTGTTGAAATTAAACTATTTCTTAATGTCTTAAGGTCGTTTACGTATATATATTTAATAAATAAATATTAATTTTTAATATTGATTGTAGTAAATAAAACTTGATTATTATAAATACAAGGAAAAAACTTTGTCAAACGTTTTTTAGCTACCGAGAACTTTGGCCTCAAAAGACAATTATTAAAGAAGAAAAAAAAGTGGAACTCTAATACAAGTAAAAAGAATTATCTAAAAAATAAAATTATTAAACTTTAATTCAAAATTAAACTTTTGAGGTATGAAACCCGCATGTTATCCAACCCTTGACCAGTTGTATCCTAAATTTAACGTATTAAGTCACCGTTCCAAACTTTATAAAAATCCAATCAAAAGATATAAACCAAAACGATAAAATTTAGTTTTATTCTCTAACCCTGAACCCGTATGCTCGATATACCAAAGTAATGGTATCAACTAATTGATACAAAAATGTGACACGAGTCCGGAAATTATGAAAAAACCGGTTTTGTTTTGCTCTCAACCTTTTATAAGAGTTTTTAAGTGAAAACATCAAGAAAAAATATCTTAGATAATTAAATGCAATTAAATTATACGAAAATCTACCACTTGTGTAAAATTTTGAGAGACGGAATCGTAAATATTCCCTATAATCATGACATACTTCATCTTAATCAATCCATCCAATTTGTAAATATCAAGTAAAAAAACAAGTCTATATATACTTATATACATTCTTCAAAAGTTTTTTAGTGCTAAAATTATGTTTTTTAAGTTACAGAGGGGTCATTAAAAATGAAAATGTGCCAAAATCCCGATGTATTAAATTTGTCCCAATTAGCTTCATAATTTTCTTTATATAGAATACTGTATATATATATAATTCTAATTGAAAAAAATTCAACTTAACAATTTAACGAAGTTTTCTTACGTTAAACGCAAAAACGTGATGTTTTACCCCCAATTTGTTTTGTTAGAAATCTTCAAAACTAATGAATATACAGTTCTGGGACCCATTTTTTAAAATATTTTTGTTCAGAAACCATAAGAAACAATTAAATTTGCTTCTTAATTTACTTTCCCAGAATTTCAAGAAGTCTTCATTTCACTGGGGAAACTGAAATCTTTCGTTAACGAAGCGTTTTTCCTATGTTTATATGAAACTTTTTTCCCATTTTTACTACACAATCAGCTCCGAAGAGATTGCCGTATAGTTTTAAATATATATATATATATATATATATATATATGAATATTAATTTAAATGTAATTTATTTAGATTTATTTTCCTCTTAATTGGATAGAATTAAACATAATAACAAGACATATTAACTTTATTAATTTCTTGGGTAAACCAATCAACTATTCGAAGTTATAAATTAAATTCATTACATTTCACTTAGAATTTTCTAAGCTTCTCCCCGGCATACACCCAGGGGCCGGGAATGTAAGACTTCACCTGCGCCATAAGATGCGACATCTGCTTAGCGCTGTTGGGTGTCTGTGGAGCCAGACCCGACCAGGAGGGGTGGGAGGCTCCCACCATCAATGATTGGCCTCCTTCACAGGGCCTTCGGAGAGAGAATATAAGACCGTAGTCCCGGTGGGGGATCCCTTTTGGGATTCCTTATTAGAGGCAGGGCGTAAAGACCGGAGTCTCCAATGGGGTCCCTTCATTTAGAGGCATGGCCCCAAATAAATACGGCTTCCCGGCTACCTGGATGGAACTTTGTTTCTACCGAGGTAGCTTGAGGCGATTGCAACCCCCTTGGAGCTGAGTTTATGCTTGGTTGCGAGTCTGTTTCCGGTGGCGGTGAAAATACAGTTGTAAAAAAATAAAAATAAAAAAAGAGATGAAGTTATAAGAGATGGGGACAGTGGTGCCCCATCACAAACATCAGAGGAGAATGTTCAGCGTCACATGGCTTGCTCTGCCAAGACCGACTGTCCTCAATGTGCTACACAAGCGCCTTAAGTTTATGCATACAAACTGTAATCTTTACACCAAGTAACACACTTATATAAGGTTTTTTTTTATTTTTATTAATTCACCATTTACGAAAAAAGGGAAGTTACATCAGACTTCAAAAAGAGTGTTATAGTCACGATACCAAAGAAAGCAGGAGCAGATAAATGTGAAGAATACAGAACAATTAGCTTAACTAGCCACGCATCAAAAATCTTAACTAGAATTCTGTACAGTAGAATTGAGAGGAGAGTGGAAGAAGTGTTAGGAGAAGACTAATTTGGTTTCAGGAAAAGTATTGGGACAAGGGAAGCAATTTTAGGCCTCAGATTAATAGTAGAAGGAAGATTAAAGAAAAACAAACCAACATACTTGGCGTTTATAGACCTGGAAAAGGCATTCGATAACGTAGACTGGAATAAAGTGTTCAAGTACAAAGATAGATGAACAACTACTAACATTTACAGGAACCAAACAGCAACAGTAATAATTGAAGTACATAAGAAAGAAGCCGTAATAAGAAAGGGAGTCCGACAAGGATGTTCCCTATCCCCGTTACTTTTTAATCTTTATATAGAACTAGCAGTTAATGATGTTAAAGAACAATTTAGATCCGGAGTAACAGTGCAAGGTGAAAAGATAAAGATGCTACGATTTTCTGATAATATAGTAATTCTAGCCGAGAGTAAATAAGATTTAGAAGAAACAATGAACGGCATGGATGAAGTCCTACGCAAGAATTACCGCGTGAAAATAAACAAGAACAAAACGAAAGTAATGAAATGTAGTAGAAATAATGTAAATGAACCACTGAATATAAAAATAGGAATAGAAAAGATTATGTAGGTAGAAAACTTTTATTTTTAGGAATTAGAATTACTAAAGATGGGCAAAGCGATATATAATGCCGAATATTACAGGCGAAACGAGCCTTCAGTCAGAAACATAATTTGCTTACATCAAAAATTAATTTAAACGTAAGCAAAACATTTTTGAAAGTATATGTTTGGAGCTTCATATAGAAGTGAAACTTGGACGATCGGAGTACCTGAAAAGAAAAGATTAAACGTTTTTGAAATGCGGTGCTATAGGAGAATGTTAAAAATCAGACGGGTGGATAAAGTGACAAATGATGAGGTGTTGCGGTAAATAGATGAAGAAAGAAGCGTTTGGAAAAATATAGCTAAAAGAAGAGACAGACTTATAGGCCACATATTAAGGCATCCTGGAATAGTCGCTTTAATGTTGGAAGGACAGGTAGAAGGGAAAAATTGTGCAGGCAGGCAACTTTTGGAATATGTAAAACAAATTGTTAGAGATGTAGGATGTATAGGAGGAGGTATACTGAAATGAAATGACTAGCACTAGATAGGGAATCTTGGAGAACTGCATCAAACCAGTCAAATGAGTGAAGACTAAAAAAAAAAAAAATTCATCTTATAACCTCTAAGCTTATACATGGGAATATAAAATGTATATATTATAGCGAATGAAAAATGTCAAGCTTGATCGGGATTCGAACCCGGATGAAAGGCCGAGATGCTACCACTCCACCACGGAGATTAGCAATATTACAAAAAAAGAAAAAAACCCGCCAACTTAAAGGTTTTTGTTCAAAATATTGAAATTTGAGCGATCGTTACAGGTTTATTGGTTATTGTTACGAAAAGTGTTGAAATTAATATTTTTTAAAAGTCTTTTTAGGTTATTTATTAAAAAAAAAAAGGAATGGTCAACATAGTTAACTTATTGATAGTTGAAGTAAGACTACGTAGTCTAGTAGTTTTTGTAGGCTACCGTTTATTTTAAATATATATATATATATATATATATATATATATATATATATAGTAAGCCCCTTACACTATGAGTATTTGTAGGACATACACATTTGATAACGGACTTTTGTTTGGTGAGCTACATTACAAACCAGTTTTGATGATAAGTTGTTAGTCGTAGAAGAAATCCTCCTTTTTGTATTATTGAGGCCCAGTAAGCGGCAGCTTGATTAAAGAAAAAATTGTACGCGCATGTGTGTGTGTGTGTTTGTTTGTGTATATATATATATATATAATAATAATTTATATATATATATATATATATATATATATATATAAATTAAATTTTTTTCTTTATTATTTCAAAGTAAATATTTTACATTCCATACAGGTCTTTATATATTTATATACACATCTTTCTGAATCACTCCTTCCCTCGTTTCTGTGGATTACTTTTCAGTTATATTAAGAACTCTTCCGGTTTCCTTTTTTAGATTTTATATTATTCCACCGCTTTTATCCTTGATGTTTTATTAATAAATAATGTATTACTTAAATTAAAAAAAGACGACCACCTGAATTTTTCATTTTTTTTTAATATTTATTTTTGATATCCTATTTTTCTTTGAATTAAAAAATTGTGTATTTATACTTCTATAAACAGTTATACTTTATACTTTATACTTCTATATGATGAATTTTAGCAGAGTGTAAAAAATGTAAACCGTAATTGAGATTCGAACCCAGTATCTTCCAGATAAAATACAGCACTTTGAGTACATTTTAATAATAATAATAATAATAAAAAGATACAATGGTAAGAAAAAATAATATAAAAAAAATTGCATAACGGAAAAGTTATAAAAAAAATATCTGATGTGGACAACACATGACTTCCTTGTACGCCTATTAAATACACATTTTTTTAAAAATAAAAAGTACATAAAATTAGATTTCCTTAAAAACTTCTGATATTTTTTCTTTTTCTTTTTTTGTTATTGAACTATTATTCGTCGTAATTTTTTTTTACAACCGTAGGTTAGTAATTATTAATAAATCAATATATTTAAATTAAATTAAAAAAAAAAAAAGGAGATGAAGTCTGATTCGAACTTATGTGCTCTCCCCTTGTAAGAGTAAATATTTCATTAATTAAAATTTTATTTGGCTATAACTCTGGAACCGATGAAAATAAATACCACTTATGATATATCGTTGAAAAGCTCTCGATGAGAGCTTATTACGTCAGTTAACAAAGAGTCAAAATTGAAAATTTTTTTTTTAATTTGGGTTTTTTTGGACACTTTTGATCCAGTTAATTGCAATCAAAAGGGGAGGTACATAAATCGATGTTATAACAGTCCTAAATCCAAAATTTCATCATCCTTCCGGTTAATCGTTTTTGAGTTACGAGAGATACGTACCAACATACAGCCGTCACGCCGAAACTAGTCAAAATAGATTCAGGGTTGGTAAAAATGGATATTTCCGTTGAAATTTGGAAATCGTACTTTTTCGCGATCGCAATACTTCCTTTACTGCGTACAAGGAAATAAAAATAAAATGGAACATTAAAATATACAAATGTGCAACTAAAGAATTATATAGAGAATTAAAGTATTATAAGAGTGGTATCGTCTCGGCCTTTCATCCGGAGGTAACGGGTTCGAATCCCGGTCAGGCATGACTTTTCCTCACACGCGAAATTTGTCATTTATCTCATGCTCCAAAGCAATAACTAACGGTGGTCCTGGATGTAAAAAAAAAATGAATTATATAAAAAATTTATTCTACTCTTTGAATAAAATTTTAAGATACAGGACCCATGCGATGTTTTATAGTCTTGGATATATAAGTGGTGATTTAAGTTTAATTCGCTTTTACTATTTGGTTTTTTTATTTATTTTAACTGTATTTTTTTTAATTTTAATACCTCACACCTCTTTGACCCGTTATATTAGAAATTAAATAGCATCAATGATGAATATTCAGAAATCAACGGACAAAATTTAAAAAAAAAAAAGCGTTTGATCAAAAAAAAGAAACGATTACTGACAAAAAAAACTGACCCGGCCTAGCCAAGAATTGTAATACACTCGTATATAATTATTTTTACGTATAATTATTAATTTCTTTTCTTTTCGTTCCGATTATTACTGACCATGTTTGCATAGTTTTGATTTCTTTTTCTTTTCCCAAAAGATTTTCATTCTTTTACTCGGTTGTTGTCGCCTTTCTTCCGTTCATTTATTCAGGTTTATACCCGTCGTTTTCTTCTCTCTGGAATTCTCGAATCACTTTTTTAAATTTATCTCTTTCTTTTCACAGATCCTTAGAAATGTTTAACGTTTTTAGATCTATTTCTACAGAGTGATTCAGAAGGATAGGGCAATACTTTGATAACTCATTGTAGAGGCTAAAAATAAGAAAAAAAGTTCATATAAACATAGGTCCGAAAACGCTTCGTTAGCGAGTTATACAGGGTGAAAGATTTCGCCCGAGTTTCAGTTCCTCCGGGTAAATAAAGGCTTTCTGAAATTCTGGGAAGGTCAATTAAGGGGAAAATTCAATTGTTTCTTATGGTTTTTGAGCTGGGAAATCGAAAAAAAATAGGTCCCAGAACTGTATCTCTTTTAATTTCTTCATTAAAACGCCAAAAATATGGTCAAAAAACACATTTTTTTTACGTTTGACGTACAATAACGTTGTTAAATTGGCAATAAATCATTCAATTTTTAAACATAAATTGTAAAGAATTTAACTATAAGAAGATAATGTAAATAATGTCAACAGAAAACAAATAAAATTTTAAACACGTCGACTTTTATTAACAACAAAACCCACGAAAACTTAGAAGAAAATGTTACAAAAAAAAACGGATTTGTCTAGGAGGTACAATAATTTTAGACCTACGGAAAACAAGTTGGCAGCACTGATTTTTTTTATCACAATTTGTTTAAATACTACTCACTGTTGTCAGTTAATTGCGGTAATGTGTTAAATAACCTTTCACTGATCAATCGTGTTTGCAGTATTACGTCGAATTCTTATCGTAAAAATTTTTAAGTAATGAATTTATTATATTGCTGGAAAATATCCCCTTAGCAAAACGAATCGAAATGTATTACCAACTTAATGGAGCTCCTACATATTTCACTAATGAAGTAAGGCAATGACTTGATGAAAAGTTTGCTGGTAAATGGATAGGACGTGGAGGGCCGGTTAATCGGCCACCGAGATCTCCAGACCTCACTCCGTTGGATTATTGTTTGTGGGGACGGTTGAAAAATGAGGTTTACAAGCAAAAAGTAGACACACGCGATGAAGTGATCGCTCGCATTCTCAACGCAGCAGCTATAATCAAGGAACGCAAAGATACCGTTAAACTGGCCACACAAATCTAGTACAACGCGTTGAAAAGTACATTGAACACAACGGTGGCATTTTTGAAAGTTATTAAACCGCATGAAATACTACTTGTAAGCAGCATTTTATCATTATCATAAAAAACAGTAAGTATTCTTTCTTCCTCCAGTTATTTTCTACTGTACATTACGAAAAAGTTTTTTCAATCTGTTAAAAATTAATCTGTTTTGTTGTTAATAAGAGTCGACGTGTTTAAAATTATATTTCTTTTCTGTTGACATTATTTACATCAATCTTCTTATAATTAAATTCTCTACAATTTACGTTTAAAAAATGTATGATTTATTGCCAATTTAACAACGCTATTGTACGTCAAACGTAAAAAAATGTGTTTTTTACCCTATTTTTGTAGTTTTACATGAAATATCTTAGAAACTAAGCAAGATACAGTTCTGGGATCTATTTTTTTCGATTTCCTAGCTCAAAAACCATAAGAAACAATTGAATTTTCCCCCAATTTGAATTTTCATAAAACTGTAATCTTCTATTCCGGATTAAATCCCCTATACTTTCCCATTTACTTGTATAGCATTGTAATCGGTCCAATTTGGTCATCATATGTAGTTTTCACCGGATATCTAAGGAATCCAAAAAATCCAGATGGAAATTTTCCGGATGTTCACACTCTAAATCATTTTATATCTCCAGAAATACTGGACCGATTAAGACCAAATTTGATGGGGAATTGATGCCATTAAATTTTCAACTTGAAAAATCAAGGAGGTGAGGCTGTAAAGCAAGGTCACCCTCCGTATCACGATATTTCACCTAATTAAGGTCTTAGTTTTCTTAGGCACATTTGTCAACGATTAAAAAACAATATTTGCAAAATCGCACCTCTACCTCAAAAAAAAAAACTAGTGGCTAAGTGGGTATACGACGTTAATAGTACCTTCTATCACCACAAGGAGGGTTAGTGTAGCATTGACGTGCTAAATTAAGTTGTATGTATATACGTGTTTAAGCCTCATGACGGGAACGACATACAGCCGTTTGTCAGCTTTTTTCTTTTATTAAGTATTCGTACATAGCTGAGAAAGTAAACGATTATGTAAATTTATTATTTTTTTAATTAATAATTAAATAATATATTTGATTAAATCATCAACACTTTTGAAAAAAATAAATGATTTAAAAAAATAAAAACGGCTTAAAAAATAATTCCTTAAAAGGTAAGATCTTCTGATTCTATTAAAATTTAAATAAAAGGAACAAATAATTAAGTAATGTAATTTAAGTATAGGGAATTTTTATTATAAAAAAAATAAGAAAACCGTATCAAAATAAATTTAAAAAAGTAAAGAAAAAACTTAGAATGTATATTTATATAAATTTATTTATAGATATATTAACCCGATTATAGATCGATCGACCTTCCATCATTTGTGTATATATATGTACAAGATATATAAGGAGAGATATTTCCATTTTATAATCGGTAAAACAAAGCGAATGAAATAAAATCTATAAATGGTACTAGTTCTATTTATATTTATATATATTCTCAGTATGAAATATAAAAAAATAAATAAATATTTAAACCGTTTTAAAATCCAATATAGTTAAAAATTTAGTTTTTATTAACAATTTGTATTTTCCTTAATTAAAATGAATTACCTTGCATTTTTTTATATTTATTTATTGATTTTTATTAATTTTATAATTAATTTTCTTACCAAAAAAAAAGTAATATTATATTTACTTTTATTATTATCAAAAAATACTCCCACAAGCAGAGAGGAATGGCCCTTACCTGGATTAGTTAAGGGAAACCACCTTTAATCCTTCATCAGAGCAAATTCGCGGAATACATAATTAATTATAAAATAAAAAAATACTGCCAAAAAAATTGTTATACTTTCCTGGCATTGATTATTTATTATTATACAGAAAAATAATGATACGTGAAAAAGTTACCAAATATTTCCTTTTTGGCGATGGGAAGGCTGAATTATAATGAAGTTTTACGGTAAAATTATCATTGCGTATTTAAATAAACCAAAAAATAATTTTTTAATTAAAAAAATACATTTGTATAAGGCGTACAAGGAAGTCATGACTTCCTTGTAGGACTATTTTTCTGTCACTCTGTAGTTAACTTTAATGTAGATAAAATGCCGACCTCGGTGGCACAAGTGGTAGCGTCTCGACCTTTCATCCGGAGGTCCCGGGTTCGAATCCGGGTCAGGCATGGCGCATTTTCACACACGCTACAGATCATTTATCTTATGCTCTGAAGCATGCCTAACGATGGACCCAGAGGTTAAATAAAACAACAAAAAAATGAAATTCCAGAATAATTAAATAAAGTTAAACAGAAATTAAATTAGAAAATCCAAAAATAATACGATTCTAAATTTATATTAAATAATCAGGTGTTTCACCTGATCTATTACATATACACATATGTAATAATATATGATCGGTTTAACATTGACAAATACAAAATCTAAAGTGAAGTTTCGTGGCGAATTTTCCGAACCTTTTTACATAAAATCCGGACTGAGACAAGGCGACGGACATTCGCCTTTATTATTTAATCGTGCTTTAGAATTTTTGATGCGCGACCGGTTTAAAATTAATCCAAAAAATATACACATAGGATACAAAAGAGATAACTTAAATTTAAATCGCCTAGGATTTGCAGACGACTTAGCTTTATTAGCTGATAGTATCGCAGAAGCCAGAATACAAACAACAAGTATAGAAGAACTTGCGAATAAAATTGGACTTAAAATTTCTTACGAAAAGACTAAAATGATGGTTATAGATCCTTTAGTTATTAATTCTGTGAATATTAATGGAAACAAAGTAGAACTTGTAGAAAGATTTCAATATCTTGGAGAGATCATTACTTGTAATCGTAACGAAAAACCAAACCGGACCGAAAGACTTAATAAATTATTTAAAGTGCTACAAGTAACCGAGATTACTTACAACAAAAAATCGCTCTCGATTAACACTAAAATAAGACGTTACAAAACTGTGGTTAAACCGGTAATTACTTACGCGAACGAAACTTTATTTAGATTAAATCAGAAAATACGACTGAACCTTTGCTTAAAGTTGAACGCAGGATTCTTAGAACCCGAATAAATGAAAAATATAAACACGAAAATCGGTAGAGATTATCGCCTAATAAATTTCTGTACGAAAACTTGGAATCCTTAATCGATACGATGAAAAAGAAGCGAATTTCTTTATGCGCACACTCGTTAAGATTACCGCAGGATAGGATTACTAAGAGAATTATCGATCGATTTTGGTCTTTAAAAAATCCGCCGCTATGGATAAAAGACATGCGAGAATTAAATTTGACTTACGAAGATTTACTTAATAAATCCGAAAAATTAAAATTTGTTATTAAAGATCCGAATACCGACTTTAAAGTAAGAACTTTTAATTATACAAAAAGGGTTTATTCAGAAGAGGATCGTAAAGCAAGATCGTTAAGAATGACTAAATATTAGGAGAAAGTAAAAGCTAAGAACTTAAAGGCCAAAAGATCGGCAAAAAAGACGATTTATTCTGACTAAAGTGGTCCTTTGCGGCCTTAAAAGTAAAAAAAATTAATAAATACAGACCAAAATCCAAGGGTAATAATTATTAATAAATCAATATATTTATTTATTTTTTTAAATATAAAAAAATTCAGTTAAAAAAAAATAAGATAGTCAGATTTGAACCGATAATATGCCTTCCCCTGTAAGACCAAACATTTTATTAATTACAATTTTATTTGGCTATACTCCGGAACCGATGAAAATAAGTACCTCTTGTGATACATCTTTGAAAGGCTCACAATGAGGACTTATTACCACAGTTAACAAAAAGTTCAAAATCCATTTTTGTTTTGGATTTTGGGTGTTTTTTGGGCACTTTTGGTTCAGTTGAGTGCAACCAAAAGGGGAGATACATATCTAGATGTTACAACAGTCCTAAATCCAAAATTTCAACATCCTATGGCAAATCGTTTTTGAGTTATGCGAGATACGTAAATAAGTACGTACAGAAGTCACGCAGAAACTTGTCAAAATGGATCCAGGGATATTCAAAATGAATATTTCTGTTAAAATCTGAAAACTGAAATTTTTCACGATCAGAATACTTCCTTTACTTCGTACAAGGAAGGAAGAAATATGAAAAAATATCTGAAATTTTTAATGAAATAAAATTTTATGTACTTTTCATTTAAAAAAAAAATGTGTATATGTAATTTAATAGGCGTACAAGGAAGCCATGCGTTGTCCACATCAGATTTTTTTCTTTTTGTTTTAAAGAGGTCTATCTACATATATAATTAAAATTTTATCTGTAGTGTTAAAAAAATACCACTTATATTTACATTATCTTTGTATTCCATACCAGATAAAACCAAAACGACTTTATTTTAATTTCTACAATTATCTCAAAATTTATGTCTGTTTTTGCAAATATTATGAAATTATTCATAAACTACACATAACATGTTTTTTTTGTTTTTTGAGCTTTGCTAATTATAATTATTTCATACTCAAAAATTATGCTACAACTTTTTTAACTTTTAAATTAATTTTCTATTTAATTATATATTATTTATAATTATAGTTTATTTATAATTATTATTATTTATATATACATAAAAATGTTAAGTTCGTTTGTGTACGTCTTCAAAAACTCAAAATGTTCTGCACCGATTGAGCTCAAATTTTAGCACAATATATAACCTGCATCAAAGATTGTTTTTATCTATTTTTAATAAATCTATCTATCTATTTTTAATTTGGAAATGTAATCAAAGGAAAACCAATCAGATCAATGCAAGATGGCCGCTGTCAAACACAACGACCAAATTTCTTTAAATTATATTTAACAGCTAAAACATCTGTATTTTATTTTTTAAAAACACGATAAAAAAAAATTTTAGCACGATATATAACCCGCATCAAAGATTGTTTTCATCTATTTTTAATAAATCTATCTATCTATTTTTAATATGTACAGTTTTTTAATAAATAAGAGGCTAATAAATCAGATCAATGTAAGATGGCAGCTGTCAAACACAACGACCAATCACAAAGAGCCCGTATGGCCGTTGCCAATGTAAACAAAATCACAACTGATTAAGTAACAAATTTCGTTGAATAATATTTAACAGCTAAAACATCTCTATTTATATAAAAAAAAAAAAACAAAAAGAAAAGCCACCAAGAAGGATGACTTATAGCCCAGATAGACTTAAGACTATGCAAACAAAAAAAGTCGAAATAACCAAATACACAGAAAATAATATCCCTACATAATGACCAAAAAATACTTTGTTAGGTTAAATATTCACTTTTGTCTGAATTAAATATTTACTTTAATCGAGGTACTTTTGTGTGATCGTGTCGTGATTGAGCTGCGCCTTTCACCAAGCTCTGAATTTATTAGAAAACTACCAACAGTGGGATAAATGTATTAATGACGCGTGCAACACTGCACATCTAAACCAAATTCGCGCATTATTCGCAATTATATTGACCGCTTGCTTCCCTTCATCTCCCAAAGAGTTTCGGGAAAGATATCGATCGCATATTACTGAGGATATTTTGCATAGAGTACGCCTAGAAAATGCCAATATGACCGTGGAATTTACAGAAGGCATTTACAACGAAGCATCGATAAATATTGAAGACAAGCGCTTAGCTAATTCAAATAAAGTTCTTAGTCGATCGGGAATGCCAGCACTCACCGGAGCTGAGATTGCTTCATTTGATGTGGATTTACGCCGTGAACAGAGTTACAACATCGGTGATCTTCAGTCATATGTCCGATCAAACATTCCCAAATTAACGCGTGGGCATTTATGATCGCATAGTGCAAATGATAAATGACGGAGTTGGGGAGGACCTTCTTCTTGGATGCGCCAGGAGGAACTGGGAAAACATTCCTCATTAGATCGATTCTAGCAACGGTTTGGCCATAGTGAAATGGAGTATCTGAAAAAACATAATCCGGTTGTTATCCAAGACTGCAAGCCATTAAAACGGTCAACATCTTGAAACGATGAAATATTTCGTAACGACAATATCACTATGTTCTTTCAAGGTATAAAAATTATACCTTGAAATAGTTGAATAGTTTATGCGTGAAAGAGTAATACTCTCGGAACAGAACGGAACGCAAGGATGTCGGAAGGTGTAATACCCTCCTACTTTTCGCAGTATACGGACTTGCGTCCTTTGCTACTGAGTGATTCTACTATACTGGCGGGTTATATAAATAGGAGATGGCGTCGATTTGTTTTTTTGTGAAATTTGGACTGCGTTCCGATCCAATGGAGGATTTAAACGGTAGGGGCCCGGCGGAACGATGTACTAATGAGCATATCTTCCGTGACGCCCTCCCTTTCAACCGAGAATGAACTAAAATCCTTTGTTTAAGGGATCGTCCCCTTAAGGAAAGGGAGCCGGAGGAGATTTTGTGGGCCTGTACTTGTTATAATTTAATTTTAATTAAAGAAAATGAGTTTGGGCGGGTAAGTTCTGGAACGTTGTGTCCCAGAGCTATCCCGGTCAGCGGGAAAGTAGGTTTGGGATGGTCGGTAAGGAATTTGGTGTTTGGTTGTCGTGTCTGTCACTCATACCTTCTTGATAACCTTATAAAAGATCTGTTAGTTCTGGAAAGAACTAGACGGGCGTGAGGCAGACTGTTTTCTTGTGATCTTTCTTCTTTTTTTTTCTTTCTTCCTTTCTTGTAAGGATGGAAGGGTGGCGAGGAGGTGTCTTGGGTTCATGGCACCAGCGGTTTTTTTGGCAAGGGTGTTATTATTGATATCGTAGTTATATGGTATAAGTGAGAACGTGTCGGATCTGCAACCGTGGACACTCTCGGAAACCACACGTTTATATATATATACAGAATGAATCGTGAAGTTCCTCCGGGACTTTAATAATCTATTATACTCGTGAAAATAAACGAAAAAGTTTATAAAAAGATATGTCTTAAAATGCTTCGTTTGTGAGTTAAAACGTTTTTTTTAAAACGTTTTTGTAAATAATTTGCGAAAAAAATGTTCTTTCCAAGTTTATTTTTTTCAGACGGACGTTAGTACGAATTTAGGAATGTATGTTGTCCTGTACTTTAACTCTGAACCAGTGACCGATTTTCTTCAAACTTGGTAAACATATACCTTCAGGAGAAAAGAATGTATTAAATTTTTCCAAAAATTGGTGTAAATTTGTTTTGGTTTGGTTATTGGTGTTAAATTTGTTATAAGTTGAGGTGTTTTGACCAAAATAAAATTTCAAATCTTCACTAGGACACTGCAAAAAATATTTTTCTTTTACAAAAGTTGAAGTTTTTTTATCTAGAAATTAACAAAAGCTTTTATTTTAAAGTTTACCTGGTTCAAAAAAATTATTATATATTTTTATTTTACTTTCCCGTCAAGTGACTTTTCTTTTCTTTTCTCTAAGCGAATGAAATTAGGTGCGCGCGCTTTAGTCAGAATCATTGAATTAAATAAACAAAAAATATTATGTATATAAATAAAAATGTAAATGTTCGTTTCTTCAAAATCTTAAATCTCCGAAAGTTCTTCACCGATTGCTTTGAAATTTTGACACAACGTTGCATTCGAATGCGCGCGTGTTTTTATATACCTCTATATATATATACCTAAGATGTCACACCTGTGACAGAAAAAACATGCTATTTTTTTTTTTTGAAAACAGCGCTATTTGTTGGACGTAAAAGCAACGCATGCTATACTAAATATTTTACGATTCCATTTCAATGTTTCCAATATGTATGTCCGCTATATATTAAAAACTACTGGACCGATTTACGCGCTGGGAAGAAGAGAAAAAGGGAAAAATCGTAAAAGGGAGAAAAGGAAAAATCGACAAATATAAAAGGGAAGAAGGGGAAAATGTAAAAAGAAAAAGGGGAAAACGGAAAAAAGAAATGGAAAGGAGAAAGAGGGAAAGGGAAATAAGGGAAATGAAGGGAAGAAAAGGGGGATAAAGGTAGAAGATTGTGGAAAAGAGAAAGAGGAAAATATGGGAAAAGGGAATGTGTTAAACTAATTGTTCTGTATTCTTCACATTTATCTGCCCCTGTTTTCTTTGGTATGATGACTATAACACTTTTTTTGAAGTTTGACGGAAATTCCCCTTTTTCATAAATATTACAAACCACTTTGTATAATCTATCAATCGCTTCCACACCTGCACTGCGCAGTAATTCTACAGGTATTCTGTCTATTCCAGGAGCCTTTCTGCCATTCAAATCTTTTAATGTTCTCTTAAATTCAGATCTCAATATTGTTTCTCCCATTTCATCCTCTTCAACTTCCTCTATAACACCATTCCAATCAGTATCGCTCATTTTTGTTAACGCACAACAAAAACTCATTTCAAGAAACATTTTGTTTATTATTAATACCTAATATAAATTACCAGTTCATATAACCAAATATTTACTAATAATTTTGCCATTTTAGCTTAGAAAAAAAAATAAGACTCATTACTTTATTTACAGACCTGGTACGTATAAATATTTTAATGAAATAAATCTGTTTTTAAGAACCACATTATTCCTCTCTACTGTTACATTATACATAGTTCTATTAAATAAATCACAAAGTACAAAATATTGAAATAACACATATCTATTCAGATTTATATATATATATAAAACAAGTTTATAAAACAATTATACAATTTTGTTGGCATAAACAACAACATTAACTACAAACTGACATATGCCAACTTATGCATTCACAGCTGAATACAAAAACAATCTTAGTTTGTCATGACAATTTTATTTAAATTACTTTTTTTAATTTGTAATTTTTATTAAAATTAAATTTAAATTCATTCTTTTTTAATCTAAATTAATATAAATTGTAAATAGAATTGTAATTGTATTAAAGAAAAAAATGTCTAAAATTAAAAAAATATTTGACTTACTTCAAGTAAATGGTGATCTTGAAGGCTAGGTCTCTTAGCATGAAATACAGAAGCAGCATTATTAGATGATATTCCACTACCGACAACACTACTGGAAACATTAGCCACCACAGGACCATGCTGTACATGATGTGTTGATATACCGCTAGCATTAGTTCCAGTGGAACCAGCCGTAATACTTATTCCAGAATTATTGCCGGTACTAGTGGTCAATGAGCTACTGGCATTTCTATGAAATTGTACTTGTCTTGGACAAGGACCAGTAGGTGACACGACACACTGCGGAAACCTTGAACCTGGTATCGTGGCTCTTATTGGAAGAGATGGTTGAAGAAATACATTTTGCGGAAGGTATCTTAATGGATCTGGCCTCCTAATATAAAAAGAAAATTACAGATAGTTCACTATAACGTTTTTAAAAATAACAATACGATATTAAAAAATAAACATTTAACAAACTCATTCAGGTTTAACAAGTAACAAATTTCCTTACAAAACATCAAGGTAGTTCACAAAGGAATGAAATCCAAAATACGAGTGTATATTCTACTGATGAAAATAAAAAAACGATTCATATAAAATAAATGCTTTTTTATTTACCCCAGCCAGCCAGAAGGTTTGCTCAGACTCCTGCTTCAATGACAAAATGAGGCTACAGTGAAATTCTTGGGACAAAAATTATGGATAAAATTAGGATTTACAGTAAAAAAAAAATTGAACCTAGAACTGTAACTCCATTAATATTTCCCCAAAAGAATTTTAAAAACCAAATTCTTTAAGTCAAAAAGACTACTTCAACAAAATTTTTAGAAATTTAATTTAAGAATGATTTAAGATAACGTCAAAACTGAAAATATTCAAGAAATTTGACTAATTTAAAATATAAATCTTCTCAGAAAATATTATAATTTTAAACCAAACCAAAAATCTTCCTGAAAAAAAAACACCTCAAAATTAAAAGAAAAAAAAATTATTTACAACTGAAGAATGAACATTTGTAAATAACTTATAGAAGCGTACATAAATACAAAGATACTAATCACAATAAGCAGCATACTGCATAGAATTAACTGAATAATGTTTTGCTCACTAAATATTTCAACACTCCTAAATTGCAAAGAACTGACAGAACTCCTAAACTTCAACTCCAGCACCCCAATAACAACACCACTGGAAAGCACCAACCCTCCCACAGTAAATTAAGTTTACCAAGCACTGACTGAAGAATTACAAAGCAGTGGGAGAAGATCAAGCCTTTGTAGAGATCTGGAAACATGAAGGAAAACTAGAAAAAAAACACCCTTCATAAACAACTTAAGAAGAACTTCCAGAACACTGGTCGACAGCACTCATCCACCCGCTACACAAAAAAAGGGACAAAACAGATTCAACAACTAGGTATGATAGAAATCTCACACCTAGACACAACAACAAAATTCTTTCATGAATCATCCTTAAAAGGATCGGTTTACCTTTTTGAGAAAGAACTAGGAAAATACCAGGGAGGTTTCAGATCCTGGAGGAGCTTGTCCAGATCAGATCATAAGCCAACAGAAGGAAAAGCAGAGACATGGTAATAACGTTTGCGAACTTCAAGAAAGGATATGAGTGCATACTCTGAGAATTCCTATTTAAAATACCAAGATACCTCTGACTACATACCAAATTAATAAAAATTATAAAACTGACCCTCACAAATACTAAGTGTAAAGTGAAATTCAGAGGCAAACTCTTGGAACCATTTAAAATTAAAACAGGACTGCAGCAAGACGATGGACTCTTACCGCTTCTATTCAACTGCATTCTGGAAATGATGAGGAAATGGCTAAAAAAATTCCCCCAAAAATAAAAATAAATAAAGCCAAAAAATCAAAACTAACTGCTTTGGTTTCGCCGATGATTTGACACTGCTAGCAAACGACATGGATGAAGGTAAAACCCAAATATTAGAACTTCAAAATATTGCAAATAAAACTGGCCTCAAATTAAAGAAAGAGACTATGCCCCAAAAACCATCACAATTAGAAGAAGTAAACATAAACAGTAATAATGTAAAATAGTAATCCATTTTAAATACTTGAAAAAAATAATAACAACTAAACGAAAAAACCTAAGTCCGAACAAGAATAAACAAACCAAAAATAAAAATAAATTAAAGCACAAAAATTAACCTGGTACACCTACAGTAAAAAATATTTACCCATAAATGGAAAAATAAGACACTAAAATACAGTTAAATACAGCTTCATCTATAATATTGATGAAGCTTCTTCATCTCCTCTACTACAAATCATTAACTGTGTACAGACTACAATAAAAATGAAAAAAAAATATTATTCATTATATAAATTCATCAGACAAAATTAATGTATATAATTACACTATATTTATAATAATTTTTGGTTTCTTTTAATATACTTGTTTATAAAAAAAACTAGTATAAATACAGTTATAATATGTGAAAGTTATTATATGCAGATGAAACAATTTTCCACCTGAATGAACAATCTAAGACAGACAGACTCCAGAAACTCGAAATAAGAATTGGAAGAAGCTGCATCAACAAAGAGTAACAGAAAGATGGGCAGTGATGGACTCTGCCCAACAAAGTCATGAACAAAGAGTTAGAACCCATCCCTGATAGCATGCATATGAGGAGATTAGGATTCTTTGAATCCAATGAGGATACAAGATTGAAGACTTTTGAAACAACTGGTGTTGTACGAATTAAACTCGAAAAACACCAAAATAGGATGCAGATGGTTTAGAGAAATAACGGAAGATCCAAAGGAAAAATTACCTTACACTACAAACAAGATAAAATTAAACGAAAAATCAAAGACAAAAACACTTGCTCACAATCACGAAACTTAAAACACAAACATTTTCAACACCAAAAAGGGCACAGAGAAGAACATATGAGAAGTACTGGGAGGACTGAAAATCCCAAACAGTCCCTTCACAGAGACTTCGATAATAGACTGAATAAAGTGATCCTATGGAATCATAAAATATGAAAAAAGAATTATAATTTACTTCTGATAATTTTATTGTGATACATTTTTTTTTATAAGAACTTCCTAATAAGAAGCAGTCCTCCTTCTAGTTATTTGTTTTTAATTTCCAATCACTGAGAACACTAAAAAATTTTTAATTCTGTCTATCTTTCTGTTTTACAGAACTCCTTAAGTTGTGATCACATAGTAACATATAAAATGTATACTGTTCAAAAATAATAAATTGCAGTTGCAATAATATTAAAATGAAGTAAACAAGATTTAATGCAGTAAGCAATAGTTTTATAAAATTTTATTAATAAATTTAACAACTAAATGGTAAACAAATTATAAGTTTACATTTGTCTTAGCTGCTGTTTGAATTGTAATCTCCATGATGATACTTTTCTTTTTTGTTGAGATGTGAAACAATCATGATGGTAAGTTTTATCAAGAATTGAAATGAAACAAGATAAAGCTTCTTCATCTGCTCTATCGCTAGCAATTAACTGCATACAGACTATAATAAAAATGAAAAAAAAAATTTGATTATATAAATCATCAGACAAAAAAAAATTTATGTAATTATACTATATTAATAATTAATTTTTTGTTTCTTTTAATCTAACATATTTTTTATAAAGAAAATAACACAAAAAGCAAAGCATAAGCTGACCATTTCCTTCATGAAATGAGTTAGGTAAATCTTAACATATTTACAGCATCAGTATATCTCTTGTTCCAAAATTGTACGCTTGCATCTTACAAAACTTTTGCACCAACTATAAAACAATATTTAAGTAATATGATAACCACACTTGCTGCCAGCATATTCTTACACCAGAGTAATTACAATAAAAGTATCTTTGGATTATTATATTTACAAATACGAATGTATTATCTACTTCAATCTGTATTCTTTGCTCCTTAAAATAACAATAATATAATAAATTTCAATATATCAATTTTTATTTGATTTATTTTGATTACATATTTTATTTACTTAATTAATTTTTATTTACTTGAGTTTTTTATTGTTTCTTTGAATACACAAAGAACCACCTTTTTCATAAAAATATATTTCATTATAATGCATGAAGAAATGGAAGTTTATCCACCCAGCCCACCCAACAAAAAAGTACACAAAAATGTTCTGCTCAAGCAAATGGAAAATGCAATAGCTTTAAATAATAATAATATGAAAAAACAATACTGCCTTGATATAAAAATAAAAATAATTTGTATTAAATAATTTTTTGATCCTTATAAAGTATACAAGTAAAAATAGCATACTACACATAAAAAACCAATCTTGCTTTTTCAAAATAAATTTTGAAAACACAGATATAAATAAACCAATACATTCCCATTTTTGCTTTGATTTAATTATAAAATACTAGTCATGGATTTTTCTGAATGTTACATTGTAAAAACACATTCATAATTTGCTGCACCTCACCCTGTACAGCGAACTGAGTGAGAATAGCTGAAAAATTATCAAGCATAGAAATTTGGAAACAGATCCGTATAGCCCACAGAATCTAGAAATATCAATGACATGTTAATTAGATGTTTTATCAATAGCACTGTAAAACTAAAGCATATATTATTAATTATATTAACATATCATGACAATTGAAATTGTGAAGTAATATTATTCAATGAAAAATAATTTACAGGTACCTTTTCCTAATACTTTAGTAAATTGAGCTGGTATATCATCAAGAGCTGTCTGCTGTCTATTACCACCACTAGAGCTACTGGTATCATCATCACTGGTTGCTGGCTTAATTGGAGTGACCAACACTGCTTTCAGCATATCCATGGCATTCAAAAGATTTCCACCATTTGTTACATCCTAATATAAATAAGAGATAATGTACTAATCATAAATATTATGAACAACAATAATAAATTCATCAATTGTGTTTTATTTGCAATAGGAAAAAAATTAATTACTAGTTAATCAAAGCTTCAAAAGTTCTTTCTTTCTAAATTTAAAATAAATACTACCAGTATTACCTAATTAGAAAATAATTAGTTATTATTTGGAAGTTGAGCTGGCAGCAGACCTACTCTCCCTTAATAACAACAGCAAAATATGTTAAGTACATAAGGTTCCAAAGAGCAGTTCATTTTTTTTTTTAAATCATTTAGGTTTGGCATTACAAAAAGGGCTATCAGCTATCACTAGACTGAACAAGCATTTCTGATTAATTTACTTATTTACTGTACTCATAACAAAAATACATTTTTAATAAAATTAATGTTCACATAATAATTTTCATTTTTTTTTTTTTTTTTTTGCCTGACAAATCAGTTTACTCCAGATGCTTGCAAAAGAATGCTTGTGAACAGGAATATGAAAATGGAAATGTACAGCATATGTAAAACGCCAAGCCTGACTCAAACCTAGGACCTCTGGATGAAAGGGCAAGGAGGTACCACTCTGCTATAGAGATTGGAAAAATTTCATAAAACATTTTTTAAACAACTTGGGTCTAAGACCAACATTAAAAAATCCATCAGAGATGGATTCAAACAAAGTCTGAAATTAATTAATTCCTGTAATTTTTAACAATTTTTTTTTTTATTATTTATTTAATATTTGTCAAGTTGTAATATAAGTGACTACACAATTTGTGATTGAATAAATCAAAGAATGAACTATTAATCAAATACTTTTTTTTTTAATTTACAAATTTCATGAAAAAGAAAAACTAAGACATACTGACCTGTTCTAATTGACATAGTTCACGTAGTTTGGCAATAGAGCGTATCACTTTACGTCGAGCACCTTGCGTTACTGGACCAGCATCAATTTGTTGTAATACAGAATCAAATGTTTCTTCACTCAAAGATAACATCTGTTCATATGTTAATTGTGAAAACAGTTTTGAATATTTGTGCAACCTCAGCGATTTCAGCCATGCCTGAACATCTATTAAATATAATAAAAATGTAGTATATATAGATTTGTTTCCAAACAGTATGTACAGAGTAAAATCACAGTAGTGCTGATAAATCTATACAGCAAACAATAAGTTCGGATTATATTAATTCAAATCAGACAAAAAATAATTGATAATTGCTATTTCAACAAATCTTATTCTTAAAGACAATACGTCAAAATAAGACTTTTTATTTTATGTTTTCAAGAGAGATGACAGAAGAGTTTGCTTTGAAAAAAATTAGCTTTTTTTAAAAAAGAAAAATTAGAACAAAATACAGAGCTTTTATAAAAAAAAATAAAATTAATTTCCACACTAGTAAAAAGTGTTAGCAATTGGGAGGTGTAGTGAATAATCTTGGTATATAATCATAATGTATTTTACCTATGCAAGGGAATAAATGTAACCTTTGCATTATTTTAACAAACTGCAACATTTTTAAGAAAATTAAATTTGCCTACTGTACAAACGGCACTTTTAGCTGTAAATATGCAGCAAACACCACACCACATGTAAGTTTATGATCGTTTCACAATTTGTTTCAATGGATATTGTTATATTGCAGTAATTAATTATTTAATCAAGCTATCATCATAGCAATTGATATCCATAAGGATACTTGACTTGGCTAATCTGTAGTATTAAGTAATTACATTGGTAATTTTTACAAGCTCATTTTATTATTATAAATCTATTTAAAAATTTTAAAACCTTAATTACTTAGTATTGTAAAAATTCTTCTTTTTTTGGCTTTTACCAGTTCAATAAATGTATACAAAAAATACAAATACATATTATGTATTTGTATTTACCTGAAGCCAAGTAGTTACCAAACATGCACCTGTTCATTGGTCTGGGTTTAGTGAACACTAAAATAAAGTATTTAATTATAGTCTTATATGGAGGTTTTATATACAAATATGGATTGGAATATAATCACATATTTATTTCATCCTGTCTTCTATTATACGAGGTGTGGCTATTAAATAACGAGTATAATTTATAATATAATAGTGCATTGGTTAATACACTTTTAAGTGTATTGGTTAATACACTTTTAAGTGTATTGGTTAATACACTTTTACCATACTTTTTTAATTATAAACTAATGAACTTCGGCCAGTTTTACACCTTCAGAAAATAAAAATCTTATCCAAGAATTTGTTTTTCCATAGTCAAATTCCTGATTTTTCTGTGGGAGTACAGACTTGAATATCAGACACTTTCAGTTTATTCTATTAGTTTGTTTTTATTTTTATAAAAATCAAAAATGACTACTGAAATTTCATTGTAACTATTTTGATTTTATGCACTGTGCACAAGTGAATTGCAAGAAAAATAATTAATAGTAAATCATTCTATTAGTAAAATTCTTAATTTAAAAGTGAATAATTTTTATAATCAGGTAGATACTTGTTAAATTTATATTTTATGGTTTTTATGAAAATAATTATGAACTTAAAATATAACAAAATAATAGAACAACAAACTGAAGATGACCCATTAATTAAAAAATATCTCTCTATTGGGAGGGTTTTATTCACATATTACTGTTTTTTCTGTTTTACTGCAAATATATTTATGAAACTTATAATATTTACTAATATTAAATATATTACTTATATACAAAAGATGAATTATTGATGTTTTTTTCAGTTCAATGTTCATTCCTAAAGAAAATGCTTTACAGATCTCCTCTGCAATACTAAATTAATAATTTATTATATATAATATTTACCTGATGTAATGAAAATGCTAATTAATATTTGAGAGAAATGGAAACTGACATTATCAGTAATTGTACTGAAAACTTCAATTTATAAACTTCCAAATTATAATATTATTTTAAAAATCTGAAGATTATAAGAAACTAACTGTATACCTTTCACATCTACAATAAAATAAAGAAGTACTCAGTAAAGCTTTGAAAAAGTATGATTTCTTCCATTAGATTATACAAGATTCTGTAATATATAATTGATTTGTATTTTATACATATATTACAGTAAATGTAAAAAACTTTTATACCTTTCATTCCAGGTGAATTATAACCATGGGGTAATTTAAGATCATCAAGCTGTGCTTCAGAATTACTACCAGTAGTTATCTGTGACTGTGGTGATAACTGAGGACTACCACTTTGGTTAGATAAGGAAAACCTGCAACTTTTGTCTCTAACAACTGACATGTCATTCTGAAATACAATAAATAAATAACTATAACAATAAACTAATAACTATAAAAGTCACATTCATAATAGTGAACGTGTTATAAATTTAACATAAAGCAAACATTCTATGATGAACATAAATTAAGAAAGGCAAGTACAAATAGCAAACGGGAGTGAGTTGTCGTAAATTTGTTTTACAATTTGTAAAAAAACAAAGGAATTGAAAGATACATTTAAACAGACATTAATAATCCAATGTTATAAACTAAAAATGAGTAAGAAATATAAAATGACAAACTCTTACTGAGAAGTACTTATTGAAGAAATTAACTTTTATATAATTAATAAAAATAAAACAAAGAAATTTTTTCAAAGAAGAAGGTACGTAAATCATATAGATAAAACATAATTATGTACAAGAAAAAATTAAAAAATTAGATATTCTGATAGTAAAATTAACAATGGAATAGATATAAGCAAAATACTAAAAAGAAGGAAAGCGCTATCATAAAAAAAAACACCTGTTTGTAATTAATTTTTTTTAATGTTTCTAATACTAATAGAAGCTATAAAACTTTGCAGCTCTTAATCATGAAAAGCCAGAAAGGGAAAAATAAACTTTTTGTCCTTGATACAACTACATAAAGCATCCTATATATAACCTGATGTTTTCACAATATCTGAAATGTGTAAGGCAAAGCAACTTTGTAATTGAAGAGTGTGAAATAGAGATAAAATACCTAACAGCAGAACTGAGGCCACAGACTATTTTTCTAGTAGGTCTCTAAAGGTGACTAGTTCCAAGATAAGCTGTGAGCAGCCTATAGCAGAATATTTTCACAGAGGATGCACTATAGGCTATGCTGCTAATATTAATATTAATTATTCGCCTTCCAAAGATACATGAATTTCACTACAGCTCCATACTCAGGCATTCAAAAAGCAAATTATAGATTGCTTTTTAAAAGTATATTTTTTTAATACAACAAATTATATATGGAATGTTCAGTATTTTTTAACTGGTCTGCAGCAAGTCAATGCTAAACACATATTTTGTTTTTTAAATGGTATAAATGAGATCTCACTGGCAGTATATGTAGATTTTTTTATCAATCCAGTTAACACTTTGTTGGTTGTTACAAATTAACAAGCATTTGTTACTCAATAATAGAAAAAAATATCACTAACTTTTAGGAGAGATAAATATTTCTTTGTTGTTGTATAGTGTCAAAACACATACATAAAAAAAGATTTCATAAAATAGATTTCCTTTAAAGTGAATTTATTTTTAATGCAACTTTCCAAATAAAAATTCTGAAAATTTTACTGACTTATTTCTGATCAGATAAATTAAGATCAAATTATTAAGAGACTGGTTTCTATGTGTGGCTTCTTATTGTAAGTAACAGACTAAAAGCAATATGGATGATCCTTAAACCATTACTTCCCCACCTGTTACAACATTAATTTAGCAGTATCACAATTTGTAAATCTAACATAGAATAAATAATATACCATTTAATACTTCATAAAAACAAGATACTTTATACAATCTGCAAAATTACTTAAAAAGGTATTAATCAAAACTATACAATAAAACTAGGTTCATAAAAAAATATATAAACATATATATATATATATTTATAAAACCAGTCTTTATTTTGTGATAAGTAATGATGTCCACTCAAAAAAATGCTAATTGCTTACAACTGAGTGATGTCCTACTGTAACAACAGTCAACAATAACAATATTCTACTACGTAAATCACAGTAACAGTAAACAATTCTATACTAAATAAATCAAAGTCAAGAATGAAAACAGTTCCATCTATAGATAAAACCATGGCTACAGTATTTTAGCTTTCTTTAGTGTGGTGCTTATAGACTACCTCCAAAAAGACAGGATCATGTAAAGTATTACACTTCTCTACTGGATCAATTAAAAGGTGATATTCAGGCTAAACATTCACATGTGACCAAAAAGAAAGTGCTCTTTCACCACGATGATGCGCCAGCACATACGTGTCTGGTTGTTGTTGCAAAGCTCTATGACCTATGCTTTGAAGTGCATTCACATGAGCCGTATTCACTAGATTTGGCTCTCAGCAATTACTTTCTCTTCCCAATAAATTGCTTGCTAGACAAAAATTCATTTCAGAGGAAGATCACAGCTAATGTTATCAGTTTTTTTTACAGAGTTGGAAAAGTTGCATTATACTGAGGATATTAAAAATCTGAACCTAGAATGAATATCTTCATATGTGATTAAGTAGCTAATCATGTGTTTTCATGTTATTCATCAAATTTAAATAAGCATGATTCTACAAATTAATAGAAGTTATTTCATTTACAAACAAAATAAACACAAGTAATTATCACACTTAAATTAAAAGGCTTCTTAGTCATACATACAAGTATGCAAGCACACATTTGTGTTAAACTGTAGACATACTATTAAGCATACAAAAATTTTAAACATCAAAAAAAGACTATAGAAAAAAAATGTATTAAAATTTTAAAAGAAAGGTATAAAGTAAATCTACAGCAGAGTACTGCTAAAAATGAATTAACTTCTACCTAAAATGAATTTATTTTAGTCAATCAAACTTTAATAAACTAAAATGATAAAATGTACCAATTAACAGTGTGATATTCTATAATAATTTTTCTACCAATGCTGATTATTTTATATTAATATTAAGGTTCTATATATCAAGAAAGGTTTACAATCAACAAACTGAAAGATATAAGAAGATGAGAGCTCGTAAACAAAAGCAGCTGTTTTAATAACAGTATTAAAAAAGCTGAATATACAGTAGCAGGACTTTCCCATCATGCAGTTAAAATCCTATAACTGTGGGTTGTTTCTGATGCGTGACTTACACGCCCAATTTAATTAAAAATATTTATAATTTTATTTAAATATATATTTTTTCATTTATTTTTAATTCAATGATTCTAATCAATGTTGGTCAGCACTAAGTAAACTAATGTAATTTCAAAACTTACGTAGAACAAATTTCACTTGTACAGTGGCAGACTGGTGTAGCTGCAAGACTTAACACACCAGGTACAGAATCTGGGGATCAAGTTCGAGAGCCAGCTCGATGGAGTCAATTTTTTATACTTTAAATGTTATTCATTTATTTAATTCTACTTTTCTTTTTCATGTTTAGCCTCTGGTAATTACCTTTCAGATAATACTTTCAGAGGATGACATGTACAAGTGTAAATGAAATGTAGTCTTGTACAGTCTCAGTTTCACCATTCCTGAGATGTGTGGTTAATTGAAACCCAACCACCAAAGAACACCAGTATCGTATCCACAATATAGTATTCAAATCCATGTAAAAATAACTGACTTTAGTAGGACGTGAACGCTGTAACTCTCGACTTCCAAATCAGCTGATTTGAGAAGACGTGTTCACCGCTAGATCAACCTGGTGGTATTTAATGCTACTGTTTAAAAAAAAAAATATTCATTTAGAAACAAAACTAATAAGTTTAAAAAAAATCAATCTTACATTTCATAAGATAAATCAAATTTACAAAATATACTTTTATTTCATTAGAGATCCTAAGATTAAAGAAATATGTTCTTAATTCATGCCCCTACAAATGATACAAATTGTATTTTACTCACTGAGAAAGTGTTATTTGTACATAAATTTGTTCAATAACAAATCACAATCCAACATTATTTGCCGTGGAGTTGAAAGGAACTGGTCACCTAATCGATAACAACTTAAAACAACATTATCATCAATACTACTTAAGCTTAAGGTAATAAACATTAATATTTTCATTTTATATAAATAAAGGTTTTCATTAGTTTATTACACAATTAATTAAAGAAAACCATAAAAAATTTTTTAAATTTAACTAACCTGAGAAGTACACAATTCATTTGAAGGTGTCACACCAAATGGAGTAGTTAGAAAATTATTACAATGTTGCCTATTTTTTTCTTGTGAATTTAGGTGGGATTGCAATTTGCATGAACTATTGCCCAAATTACAAATACCAGGTGAACCTCCACCAGGTGTACCAAGATTACAATTTCCACCACCAGTAGCACTACTACCAATATTACTGCTACTACCCATTACACCACAATCTGAAAAATTACAAAAAAAAGTTTGATTTAGTTTTCAGTTTTCAACACGATCTTAATTTTTGTTACAAAGAAACATATTCATGTGTAGAATATATGTAAATAAACATATAATCCAATTAAGATTATGTGCTACAACAGAAATAAAAACTTTTCATACTATTGGGTGCCATAATAACAGCATGGCTGTCAGCATTCTAACATTTCAATGCTTGTTAATCACATGCATTAAAAAAGTGCTTATGTTATGTATTTATATCAAGTATATTTATTACTTGATAACAAATATACTTGTTTGTATATTTGTTTAGAATTTTTATTTGTAGATTACATAAAATAGATTCAAAAAGTTCCTAATATGGTTTAAAATCCATAATATAAAAAAAAATTTGGTTTTTATGTGTGTAATACTCCTAATGTCACAAAATAAGAGCCAAATCAAATTTTCTTGTTTCATAAACAATACTAAAACTGTTTATTTCACATCATTTATGCTGTAAAGAGCAATTAATGCCGTAGCAATTAAACAGCATACAATATAAAATTTTAGTTTTAATTTAAAATTTACAGAGACTGATTTCTAAAGTTACAAGTTGCTTGAACAAGTATATGGAGAATCCACAATTTAAAAAACAGCAGTTTACAGGGCAACATTCATAACATTTTGAGGACAACATTCATAATGGGCAGTCATCTCAATAAATGAAGAAAATATAGTGTTAAAAATATTGTTTGGAGTGACAGAAGGAAAACTGTCACTAATATTGTCAATATTAGCATATCAGTTGGAAATTATCGCAATATTCTTCATAATAAACTGAACATGCATAGTGTTTGTCAATACATAGTTCCAAAAATATTGTCTACTGTTCACTATGAATTAATTTCTGATGGGCAGAGAGTGAACAAAAAAAATTTCTATATCTTTCATCGTTTACGAAATTCAATGCAAAGAAAACATCCAGAAAAACAGGAACCAAAAAATTGGATTGTTTTGCAAGACAATGAACTAGAACATCAATCCATGCTTTGTCAAAGAGTACCTTTCTTTTTCCTGTTTAGCCTCTGGTAATTACCGTTCAGATAATACTTCAGAGGATGAATGAGGATGATATGTATGAGTGTAAATGAAGTGTAGTCTTGTATAGTCTCAGTTCGACCATTCCTGAGATATGTGTTTAATTGAAACCCAACCAAGATCGGTATCCAAGATCTAGTATTCAAATCTGTGTAAAAATAACTGACTTTAATAGGACTTGAACGCTGGAACTCTCAACTTCCAAATCAGCTGATTTGGGAAGACGCGTTCACCACTAGACCAATCTGGTGGGTTATGTCAAAGAGTACCTGACACAACATAATTTAACAATTCTGGAGCATTGACCACACTGATTTGGTAGCTGAGTATTACTCAATGAAAAAAGCTGAAATGGGAAAAGATACAAGAACAGTGATGATATGACAGCCAACCTGACAATATCTCAACATGGGTTCCACAAACGTTTTCAAAATATTATGTACATTTACAAAAGAATATAGCTGCCAAAGGAAACTACTTTGAAAGTATACTCTAAAAATAAGCAGTTTTTGAAAAATAAACAATTCTGGGAACTTTGTGGCCTACCTTGTTTATTAAAACATAACATTAAAATAAAAGCATAATAAAGGTTAACTACAATAAATAGATTTTAGTTCTTTTTTAATTTAATTTAAATTTTGTGATACATTTAAGTTAACTTAATTTAAATTATTAATTTACTTTTTTGTTATTGTTCAGAAAATCTTTGAAAACATAAATAAACATATCGATTTCATATTAAAGTAGTCAAACAAAGTATTTACTTTGTGAATGAAGTTGTACAATTTCTTCAACCTTTAGTAAGATAGAAAATTTTTTTGAGATTTTCTATGCTAATACAAAAATTACTGTTTCACTAGCTTTACTGATAAAAATTATTTGCTTGAACAATCATGCATTTATAATGCATGTCTCTCATAACTGTTTCCTGGCAAAGAAATAAAAAAGTTTTTGTATCACTATTAATAAAAGACCACTTTTTTTTTGGTTATCAAAGTTACATGCAAGGGTGTAATACATACATGGTTGCCTATGTTTTTACTTTCTTGAAAATTCATAAAAATATTACTGAATTTTACAAAGGTTGATTGAACATCTAAATTCTAATCTTAAAAAACCTTTCATTTAACATACTACAGTATGTTAGTGTTTAATCTTCAGACAAAGATTTTTTTGTTTTTTTTCTGATCTTCAAAGCTATACACCTGATCATTAAATAAATAGTTTTCAAGACATTCAAATTCACAGACCTATTCTTTTCTTTACAGGATATTTTCTAAACAATTTTTAAGTAAATGAGATTCCTAGGTAAATACTAAAAAGGAAGATAAGCTAATCTTTTCTCATTACAAAACGCACAAACTGAACAAATTTCATACCAAAATTCTAGAATTTCACCTCTGTCTTTTAACCAGAAAATTCTGTAAGTAAATCCTAAGTTTACATAAACATTTTTCCGGTAATGGGATTTATTTCTTATTAAAAAAAATTAATTTGCATCAGCCTATTCTTCCTTAGTAGTTAAATAGTCTTTCTTAGCAATTAAATAAACAATTTAACAAAGAATTGGATTAATTTTAAAATGAATGATAAAAATACAAAACTAGTGGGTTTAAACAATGACCAAGTGTCTTGGTAATGAATGTTTTTTTAATAAAAATTGCAGTAAAGCGAGTTCATTAATATTAATTATACAGAGATATGACAGAGAATAATAAACAATGTAATAAAGAGAATGGTCATATTGGTTAAGTAACCTTAACGGAATTATAGCTAAACATTATTTACAATATTATAATAAACATTTTGTTATAATCCCTATATTAAATGCTAAAGAAGAAGAATTTATCCAATGTATAATTATAAAATGATAATATAAAGTACATAAAACAAAGATCAAAAGAAGCCATTAACCCTTGTTCTTTTAATTACATCGTAAATGTATTAAGATATTATACAAAATTACATCACAATATTTATTATAATAAACCACCAGATGGGTCTCTTTTTAGTTAATGGTTTAATTGTTGTAATAGATATTGCTGCATTCAGTGAAAAATGATATAAAGGTTGATAAATTAATATTTGGTATAAAAATTAACATATATAATTCATGGAAGTAAGTAATAATAAGAATAACGTAAACTACATTTCCGATTATATTACGGTTTGAGAGGCAGGAGTAACTTTTCTTTATTCTTCCTCTGCTTAAATTACTGAATAAAAAAAGTCTCATTTAAACAACACTAACAATTTATGTAAATGTAGTGCTAGTCATTTTTTCTGTGAATTTATTTTTACAAATAAATTTATAAAAAAACTCACTTGTATGTTTTGAACCATTCATTATTTTTTCACCTACAGAATTATACCATGGCTCAAAAGTTCTGAAACAACAAAAATATAAATTAGAATAGAAAATTAATTTACCAAGCATTAATACAAAAACAAGTTAATAAATAAAGCAGAAAAAGTAAAATTAAGAGAAATAGCAAAAAAGTACACTACAAAACATAAAAAAAATCGTGCAAAATTACTTAATATAAACAAATTTCTGCAAGTTTGTTCTCTATATTGTTTTTCTACTACTTTTTGAACTATCAATAAAGATTTGATAAACCAACCAATATTACTACAGAGCGATTTTTTAGTCCTGTTACCCAATTTTAAATATAATTTAAGAAAGGGAAATTTAGGTGGAATAAAAAATGTATTTGTTACTTACATAATTATTAAAGAATATGCTCAAAATGCCCACCCCTTGCGGTTAAACACGCACGGACTCTTTTCAGCATATTAGCAGAAACCTTTTTAAGAGTTGCAATGGAAATATTCGTGAAGTCTGTAATATTGACTTAAAATTCACCAATAGTGTGAGGATTGTTTTTGAAGGCCTCGGACTAATATAGCCCCACAAAAAGTAGTCAGGAGATGTGAGGTCTGGGGACCTTGGAGGCCATAAGCCCTTGCTTATTATTCGATCATCAAAGAACTCTTGCAGAAAATCCACGTGGTTTCTTGAGACGTGTCATGTAGCTCCGTCTTGCTGCAATACCGTTCTTGAGGTTCCACCAGGACACAAATTGGTGCACAATATTCCCGTACACCATTTACTGTCTGTTCAAAGAATATGGATCCGACTATACGATGATGTGATATCGCACACCACACACCAATTTTTTCAGGATGCAAAGATTTGTCTTGTAAAGCGTTAGGATTTTCAACCGCTCAAATTCGACAGTTTTGACTGTTCACATAACCATCGAGATGGATCCAAGCTTCATCGCTAAAGAACACTGTGTTTAAAAATTTGATTTCGTTATCATTTATGAGAGACCTAAACCTACGGCAATATTGTAATCGCTTGTTTAAACCTGGAGGCTGAAGCTCTTGGACTAATCGTACGCGATATGGATACAATTTCAATTTTTTAGCGGCTTTCTGAACACTAGAATATGATAAACCGACTTGTGTGGAAAGTTTTCGTAAACTTTTCCAAGGAGAATTGAGCAATCTTGTTTTCACATTCTGTAAAACGTCATCTGTCAAGCGAGTTGGTCGACCGCTAAGTTTTCTGTCGTAAACACTACCTGTCTCTCGAAATCTGTTTGCTGGCCTAGAAATTGACATTTTTTCTGGAGGAGGAACACTGACAAATTCAATTTGAAATGATTCTTTTACACTCTCATACGATTTCGTAGCAAAATATTATTCAAGAATGAAAACTCATTGTTCTATGGTAAAAGACATTCTGTTCGTAACACGACCAGAAATGGCATAAAGGTTTACACAGCTCAAGGAGAATCAACTCATACTGCCATATCTATACCGGTTGAGTAGTGCTACCAACTTTGTGTCTCAAAACAAAATTTCCCTTTCTTAGAAAAAAATTACCAGACATTAACAATTGGGTAACAGGACTAAAAAAATACCCTGTACTTATATTGCCTATTACTTATATTATATAGGGTGATCAAGAAGTGTTATTTTAAATAAATTAGAAACAAAAAGAGTTTAAAAATTTTTATTTAAAATCTATAGTAAAGGTATGCAACTTTTATATGAATTTGAATACTAGAGTGTGGGTACAGATGTACTGTGGTGGTTGTGGTTCAATTAGCCTAACCAAATATCTTCAGAATTGTTGACCTGAGTCTTTACAAGACTGTACCTTATTTACATGTCATCATCTCATTGGGCCATAGGGTTACTTATTGTTCACAAGTTTAACAGACTGCAACTTACATTACTACTTACATTAGTAATAGAAAAAATAAATTTTAAAAAATATAAAAAAGATGTTCATTTTGATTGCTATAAATTGTCATCAATGGGCAATAGGGAATTGGCATACATATAAGTAAAAATATTAAATTACATGAAATGAAGTAATAAGGAATAGTACATAAGAATATATAGCTTTAACTTATTTTCAATTTGTTTTAATAATTATTTCTTTATCTTTTCATTTATTTATCTATTTGTATAAATATTACTTCAAGTAGTCTGCTGACTTGATACTTACGACCATTTAGTTTGAGATTTTAAGTAAAATTTTTTTTCAGTTTATCTCAACTATTTAACATTTCTTTACTTGTATTTAAAAGTTATTTATTATATGAAAATATGAAGCATTGTGCTCACACAGCACATTGCTATATTTCAAATTAATTAAAATCAATAACATAATTCTGAAATAAATGACAGTGGTGATATAAAAAACAAATTTGAATGCGGCAGTACATGTAGAAAATTAAAATACAGTAAAATGTTATAAAGAGATTCCCTACAAAATGAATAATTTATAAAAACAGAGGCTTCTAGCAAAAAAATTGGTCATCAAGAAAAAATAAAATAAAAAAAATGTGAAAAGGGCTACCACCAAAAGAAAAGGAAAAAATCGATAACCATTTTCCAAGTACAAATTAGTCTGCCAATACTAATAAAAAGGATTTAGCTAATGAATCAGACTTCAAACTTTAGTACAAAATTAGATCCAATTTTGAAGAAATATAAATTGCGGCTTTGATATAGTGAATGAAAGCAAAATTGGATGAAAGTTACACCATAAATCTTTTTTTTTTTTTTTTTTTTTTTTTTTTATTAGGGAACCGATACTTAGCCATCAAGCACCTAAGACTATTTAGCCTGAAAACTTAAAATCCCATCCCACTTTCCATGTCCTTCAACAATTTTTTACATTCACAATTTATCATTAATCTTTATTAAACAAAAATGCATCTGTTAGCAAACGCTCAACATTTTGTTATGCAGATTAGTTTGATTTTAAAGAATCTATTTTCATAATGACAGTTTTTTGTGAGCTTTCCTCAAACAGAAATGTCTTAATTTTTTTTATTATGAATGAATTAAGGTAAGTGTGTCAAATTTTAGCAGTCTAGAGAGCCAATAACGGTTACTTTGAATGTTGAAGGAATTTTCAATAGCAAAAAAACATTGTTTGTTAAATGGCAATTAGATAGTAACACTTTGTTAATATCATAAAACAATACACTTATATAATGTAATAAGAGAAGAATATCTAAACCACCACATATACAGAATCAAAAATAATTTTTTTTATTTCTTTATTAACATTTGCCAGACATCAGACAAGTATTATTAATAAAATTAAGACTACATAAAAGTCAGATGTTAAACTACAGGCATTACATCTCTGTGAAAGGCATGACCACAATTTCTAAACATTTTTATTAAAAATCAGTTTTTTACATCTATAAAATAATATATATATATCAATAAACATGTAGATAATGTTTTTTTAATCAGCCTATCTGAAATCAGTTCTGCAATAATCATAGTAACAATACAAAGTAAACATACAAAAACAATACCTATAAAATATTTTTTTATTGTTACCTCCTATTATCCTTTAAAGCAGGATGTATCAGTACATAGACTAATAGCTGTCGAGCCTCTTCAACAAAACATCCAGTTTCCATTTAATAGTTTAGCATAATCGGTACAACAGCCAAATAACGATGTTTTGCTTCTTGGTTGCCAGGTCACAAAAGCGGCAGATGAAGTAACAACTGTGTCATTGCCACTTCTTTACTATCAGACAACAATCCACTCACAAAACCTATTAAATTAATATTATAAATGATTTTATAATATATGGTTAACATATAATGCATATAACAATGCAGTTTATTGTTAACATTTAATATTATTAACACAGCAACTTACAAAAATATAGAGATATTCAATCAGATTTTTATAAAGCTATAATCTAAAAAAAGCAAATGTAAATTAGGACCGTACAATAAAATTAAATTCTATAATATTATGCAAAATCTTGCCCTTTTGTAGCACGAATAGATAAAACATTTCAATTAAAAAATGTGACAGCTTACAGTAGCATTCTGTTCCTAAGTACAGAATGCAGTTAACAGTATTCACATTTAACCTATTCTTAAACTTATCCACATTTAACCATTCTCAGCAGCTCTTCCAGTTAATTTTAAAAACCAAAAGAAATACCATAGCTCTATCAGTGAATAACAGCTAGTGATGTAAAGCATGAGAACCACTCGTGAACACTGCAGAGTGCTGATTTTGATTACACTACCACTACATAAAATATAACAAACTGAATGAATAGAAGTTATACAATATGGCAAACAATCGTACCAAAAGGAAGTTTTAACATAAGGTTGCCAACCTTATGAACTTACCGTAGAGATGTTAATCTCTACATTACAATACTACACTCAATTACTACACTCTAATATTACACTCAATTACTTTAGAAACATTTAACAGGATTTGAAAACAAAATGTTTCAAGAATAGAAAAGCACAACAACTTAATTCCTCATGATAAGATTATAAAACCTTGCAAAATATTAAAAATATCCAAGAACATCACATTTTATGGTCAGTCTTTTGTTGGGGGAAAATGGATTAAGATAAAGAAATGTTTATAAACAGCTATAAAGCTCCCAAAATAATTTTTACATGAAAGATTTTTTATGACTAAAAATATCTTTCTAGCGAAGCCAAGTATCATATTCTTTTATGAATTGGTTCCAATAAGGTACATTATTCCAAATTTGAAACTTAACTGTTTCAAATCATAGCTCATCAAATTACAATTAATCAGCTTAGAAAAATAATTTTTTGGAGATTTAAACTCTCTATAATATAATTACTCATTTTATAGTTACATATAATTACACATTTTATAGCGAACTTTATATTTAGTTCTCTAAATACTTACAACCGTACAGATTTTCAGATTTAACTTATCACATTTTCAAACTTGTATACAAGTTTTAGAGAAGCTACAGAAAACCCATGACACAAAATAATAACAAATATTGTAAAAACAGAATAAAAATTAAAAATTTTTTTAAGAAAATATGTGACGAAATAATTACCTGGATTATTAGCTTCTTGTTCTTGTAAAGCTAATTCCGTACTATCAGCGAGACTGTAATCAATAGCGATAGAGGCAAACCTAGCTTGTATTGGGGCACGCTTAGTCAACAATTTAAACAGTGCAACAGTCTGACCGATCTTATTCCACTGGTCTAACCGTGTGACCGTAGTGTTTAGCTGTGCCTGAAACATAGTGCCTTCAGCGTAGTTCAGTACTGCGTCAGTAGGACACAAGTACTGTGTGTTGGTCTCTTTTATGGACACTGAAGAAAAAAAAATCAAGTAAGATAAAGAAAGTTGACACACATTATGAAAATTATATTTTAAAATAGCAAGTTTGCATAAAATGTTAAATATACAGAATATGAATTGATTTTGATACAGATCGATTTTGCTTGTCGATCAACAGCCACAGAAAACAAAATATGTAGTCTTTTCTCGCTTGCAGGACCCCTTTTTTCCTCAAGTCTTTCTTGGTAGAGAGCTATCTCTTCTGATGTCACATTTTTAGGTTTATTTTTTGATAGCCACCTTATGTGGGTCAAACACATCAAAGAATTAAGAATGAGATGTTTCAGACTTTTAGATATGCTGCGAGTCCTTAGTAATACCAATTTGGGTGCCAATCTGTCATGTATGTTGCATTTTTACTGATATTATTGATTTTTACTGATTTTATGCTATAAATAAAGCTTTGAATATCATTACCATAAGTACGGTCATATCCTTATTTGTAGCAACTCATGTAGTCCTCTCCAAGCCTTACAAAATTTTTACTCCAGATATCCGCCACCGAAATTTACAATGCAATTGACAAGTTGAACCATCGCAATGCAAAAGCGAGTTTCTACTGGATCCCTAGCCGTGTAGGGATTTCGGGTAATGAACATGCAGATTCCGCTACTAAAGACGCATGTAGTCAACCATTCTTCACTACCCATGTTACTGCATCAGACTTTATTAGTTATGTAAAACTCGCTCTTTGTGCAAAGTGGCAGGATGACTGAACAGCTACAATAGATAAAATCGGACACATTAAAGGTTCTGTGTTGCCATGGGATTCCACGCACAGGAAAATTTGTCATGAGGAACTGGTCCTCTGCCGATTGCGGATAGGTCATAAAAGAGCTACACACAGGTAACTGTTGTCAGCAGTAAATGCACCAATATGCGTACGATGCAACTGCCACTTGACTGTGTGCCACATCCTTGTGGATTGTGTGTGTTACGCGGCCTTACATGCAAATTTAAATTGCCCAGGACATTCATCAAATCCTGGGCAATGACAAAGAAATTTTGGGCTGGGTGTTTTTATTTCTTTGAAGTGTTTGTATTTTAGGTACGTTTTAGTAGTGTTGTTTTATTTTATTTTTATACCGTTATCAATTTCATTTAAAATTTTTATTTTTTCTGTTATCTGTATTTAATGTTTTAGTTTAAGTTTTTTATTTTGTTTTTGTATTTCATATTTTAATTTAAGTTTTAATTTTGTTTTTAAATTTTTAGTGTATGTTTTGTATTTTGTTTATTTTATTTTTTTTCGGGGAATGATAACGAAGAAACGTTTTTCGCCCCTGCCCCCCCCAAAAAAAACCAGAATATAGTTCCAAATTAATCCTCCACTTGATTAACCAACAAAGTTCATTTGTTGTTCACTGAAATTAGATGTTTTATTTAAAATACTACTTACTGTACCTTATTAAATTTATATGTATATGTAAAAACAGAATTTAACAGAACCAGATATTTTATAATTAACATAACCTAACAACCATATTAACAAGACTGATTTAATTTATATTATTGCTTGGCATGTCAAAAAAAAATTAATAAAAATTATGCAAGAAAAGTAAGTCCTTGATTTTTCCTGAATAGTCTGTTTATATAGTTATGCTCCGATACGTCAGAGATAAATTAATTAAATTTCTACAAACAATTAAGTTTTTCAATTTTCTAGTATTTATATACTGTACAACCCAAACCAGTGTTAAATTTCTATTAAATTTAACAATATTCTGTTCACTGAAAATTGCAGAGAAAAGCTTTTCTTTAAAAAAAAATTCTCCGCAGTTTCAACATTACGACTAACTGCTCTTCATAACAAAAAGTTTAATTTGTAGGATAAGTTAAAACTAGAAATAAAAGAATAAATAATACAATAGCGCAAACTTTTTTTAATGTAATATTCTTTCGGGGCTTAATTTATATTTTTAAATTCAATAAAAATATCTGAAAAAAATAACTTTTCCATTTAATCAACAAGAAATTTTCTAAATTTAAAACTGTAATGCTTTTAACAAGCTCCCCCAACCACAAAGTAAAATCATGAAAAAGTAAAGCACACCTACATGCAGAATATAAAAAAAATAATAACTTACTGGTAACAGAAAGAAGTATCAAATACAGTTATGATTAACACGAAACGGTCAGCAAAAAATCTCTTAAAACTACGCGAATCAGAAAATGCAACTGTCACCCGATCCGTAAAGAATTATGCTCGGCAATATCGTAAACTAATTTTTTCTCTTAAATTCTCCCCACTCCATCAAATCGCACATACTGCCACTAGTAAAATGAGGGAAGGGATGAATGTAAAATAATTTTCCCGGTATTCTAAATCACACCGAAATATCCACCACCAACCACGTATCATCATTCAGAACAATTACAAATGACAATCAAAACAAGTTTTTTTTTTTTTCACGAACCATTTGATAAAAAAATTGACCGCCTTCAAATGAATTTTAGGGAAAATTAAATTAAGAAATAATAAAAATTAGATAATAATATTTTTCAGATTTTTTTAAATTTTGAAGTCTACATCAAATTAGAAACGAGTATCAATATCAATTTGTTAACTTTAAACTTGGGGCTAACTCTGAAATTTAAATTTAACAAGGTTTGACTATTATTTTTTAATAAATATTATTTTTTTATAGCGGTTTTTCATTTTTTAAGTTGATTTATACACGTTTTAAATTTTTAACATAATCCTTTTTTTATTTTTATAAAAACATTAACTTTGACCTGCAAAAAATACTGCCTGTATGAAAAAAAAAACAATAAACAAAACGCTAATTAAAAATCATCAACATCTATTTACTTGTAGAAGAATCCGAGACCTTGCTTTTGTACTGAATTTAACAAATTATGTTCCACAATTAAATTGAATCGATACAATTAAAATAAAATAAAAAAAACTGAATTATCAATTTTAATCGATAGCGAAAGGTTGCACAAGAGGCAAATATAATCTAGTTATTTTAATATCTTAATACAGTTTCGGTGGTCATCCAAGACCACACTATTGACTGTGGAGGAATTATTTTTGCTACATCCTCATATGTTAACTTATACGGTGTCCAAAGGCAAACGATAAAAAGTTTACCGAAAACCAACGTAGATTAGCATTAGCCAGAATTATTTCTTTCCATAGAGGTGTTTGTAAAGTTTAGTTTTCAGAAGTTGAAACACTGAATCCGGCTAGAAATTAGTTGAATTCCTTTAGAAACGCTGTCAAGTGATGATTAAGTAATGAAATAAACTTGCACACAGAAAACGGTCACCCGAATGATATTATTTTTAAGAAATTGGATGGTTATAACATAATTTAAATGCTTTTGGGTAAAGATCTGTTTGTATATTAAAGAATAAAATGAATGCTTGAATAAACCGGTCATCATTTTTTTTAAATGATCCGTTTCACCGACACAAAAGTACTACTACAACTAATGATGTTCTCCTCTCTCTTTCTTTCTTTTTCCTGTTTAGCCTCCGGGAATTACCGTCAGGTATTACTTCAGATGAAGAATGAAGATGATATGTACGAGTGTAAATGAAGTGAAGTCTTGTACAGTCTCAGTTCGACCGTTCCTGAGATTGAAATGTGTGATTAATTGAAAACCCAACCGCCAAAGAACACCAGTTTTTTTTAGGTAAATAGTTTTAAATACAAATTAAAAATATCAAACGAAGCAGTCAATTTTTTATACAGTTCCAAAAGAAAAAACAATTTCCAGAATGGGAACCCTCCACACACCCCACTCATACTGTTATGGTTCTACCATTTCTGTTTTCTCTTACTAGCTTATTAGATTATCTTCAATTATTTTACAAATACTTCTTGATATTACACTTCTTAAGAGTTCTTTCTCATTTTTTACTTAAGGGTAGTTTCCTCTGGACGTTATTTAAAGTTATTTTTTCCTGTTCCGGGTGTTATTCAACAACTTTTTTCTTATACAACTCTTTTTTAGATACTGTTCCTTTATGTACGCTTAAAGCTTTTCACAATTATTTTCTACTTAGGTGTCTACCTTAATCGGTAAAGTAGATTTATCAACTTTAAGCTTTTCAGCCTGAACCTCGATAAGTTTAGGTATGGAGAAATGTAAATGAAGTAATCCTACAGGAAGTTTCAATAGAACTGATTTTAATATTATCAGACTAGTGTCATGATACTGATTAACTATTTAAAAACAAACAATTTCTTTCTTAATGTAGTACGGTTTCTTGTATAAATATATATATACAAACACACTTCTTTATAAAATATTATGCGGGGGATTTATTTTTAAAAAATAAATATATATATATTTTAGCATCCCGTCGCGGCTATGCCCGCACTATATGATTACTTGCCTTTCCCGTCACGGTCAGGACTATTTTTTTGTAATTAATTACATAAACTCATTGTTACAGAGAAACTCAAAAAACAGTAATTTCATTGTAACTCCATTTTATTCCCTCAGACTCGGAATTTCAAAAAATCCTTTCTTAAGGTGTACGCTTACACCGTAAAAGGAACGTGAATCAAAATTTTCAATTTATCTTTAGTAGTTTTATCTGGGCGTTGATTACGAATCACTCGCGACATGTTCTTTTATATATATATACGTACATACAGATTTACGTATTAAATTAGTAATCAAAGTTTAGAAAGCTCACTTGAAACGCAGGATGAGGACAGATTGTTAGATCAAACCTACCGGGTTGGTCTAGTGATGAACGCGTCTTCGTAAATCAGCTGATTTCGAAGTCGATAGTTTCAACTTTCAAATCCTAGTAAAAGCAGTCACTTTTATATGGATTTGAATACTAGATCGTGGATACCGGTGTTCTTTGGTGGTCGGGTTTCAATTAACCACACATCTCAGAAACGGTCAACCAGATACTGTACAAGACTACACTTCACTTACACACATACATATCATCCTCATTCATCCTCTGTAGTAATACATGACGGTGATTCCCGGAGGCTAAACAGGAGAAAAAATTATTGTTGGATCAGCGACTGGTTTACTGTTACCTACGATGTCTTGCCGCGGTACTAAAAATAGTCCAAACATCAAAATTAGAGTACAGCATCTCAGTGTTATAGTACAATGAAATTCCACCGGTGACAGTCATTAAAAAATATCGTTATCCTGTTTTGTTATCGACATGTTCAAATTGGCCCGTGACAAAATCGTACACAGCTATTTAGACGTAAAAATAAAATTAGTTGGCAACGATATCTTTCGGTTTTCAATTCCGTAATGCAGACCTGGTAGCATAATTATTTTTTTAAAACATTCGTTTCCAGAGGGTATGTTCTTTTTTTCAAACGTTTCTATTTTAATTAAAAATAAATTTAATGTATGTGGCGTTTTAAGTATTCGTAAAATTTATCTTCGTTAACAGTAAGTTCTTTATAAGTCGTAGCATACTCTTCTTTGGTTTTTCTTTTAAACCGTACATCATGTACCCTTTTTTCTTTTCTTACTGCTTTTATCCTCTTCTTCATCAAGAATTACAGTTACGATTGTATTTCATCAGAAAATTGGGCAGTCTCAGAACAATCTGATTTAATACTTCATCGCAAATATATTGATAAATACGAATAGTCGACTAAATTATCAACGTCACGGTACGGGCACTGCGAGTGGCGAGAGCATTGTTTTGATTGAATAAACAGAGATAAATAGATTGCGGCAAATATGTGATAGTGCTCTGTAAAATTTGACGAATTCCATACACGATTAAACATTTAAGATCGTTATAATTTGCATCGATTCGAGTAACTAAATGAACAAAATTAAATTTAAAAAAAAATACCAAAACTAAGAAACTCAATTTCATACGAAAATATTGAGATGAAAATGTTAAAATAAAAATATTGAAGGCGATAAAATCTGCACCAAATATCTTTACAAAATATTTACGGAATATCTATTACCGTTGGTGAGGGGTATCCTTAATGTAAAAAAAAGTTGAAACACTCTTTTGATTAATTAGAACTTAACACCTTACAATTCTACGCGTTGTAATTTTACAGTAAAAACTACACAAATTTAATTAAAAATAATTTTGATCGTCAAGATCAAACGAAACGGTTATTAAACATATAATATTAACGCAAAAATACTTAACAAAATAACATAACGGGGTTGTAGTGTCTTGTGTTTTTCTTCAGGAATTCTACATTCGAATTCCGTTGCAGGATTGGTATTTTTCATTTATGAAAAACAATGAGTTTATGTGAATAATTACAAAAATTTTAAACGAGTTAATAAAAAGTTAATGAAATTGTTGATGTAATAGCGTACTGACGACATTATCAGCAACACCTCGAGTAAAAAAAAAATGATTTGGACACCGCATGACTTCCTTGTATGCCTATTAAATTACATATACGCATTTTTAAAAGTAGAAAAAATGTTATTTTATTAATAACTTCTGATTTTTTTTCATATTTTTTTAATTTTCATTGTTATTGAATTATCATTTATTTAAAAAAAATCTTTTTACAATCACAGGTTAATAATTATAAAAAAAAATTGGTAATTAAATCGATTTATTTAAATTAAAAAAAAAGAAATGAAGTCGAATTCGAACAATGGGCCTTCCCCTTGTAAGATCCAAATATTATTTAATTAAAATTTTATTTGGCTAAAACTCTGGACCCGATGAAAATAAGTACCGCTTATGATGTATCGTTAAAAAGGCCTTAATGAGAGCTTATTACTGCAGTTAAGAATAACTCAAAAATCCAATTTTTTGGATTTTGGTCTTTTCGGGATACTTTTGGTCCAGTCGATTGTAATCAAAAGGGGAGGTGTACAACTAGATGTTACAACAGTCCTAAATCCAAAATTACAGCATTCTACGGCTAATAGTTTTTTAAGTTATCCGAGATTCATACTGTACAGACGTCACGCCGAAACTAGTTAAAATGGATTCAGGGATGGTCAAAATGGATATTTCAGTTGAAATCTAAAAAACCGATTTTTTTCGCGATTACAATGTAAAAGGAAGTAAAAATGAATAATCAGTATAAATACGGAATTATAATAAATTACCACACGTTTTTTTATTATTTTACAACGGCATTATTAATAGTCATCGACTCTGATAATATTATATTTAACTAAACAAAAAAAATATACGCCTACATCCAATCGCTTGCTTTCATAAGAAAGTAACAGATAGTAAAGGGGCGGACGCACGTAGACGGACAAGTGAGTTTAAGCTACTTTTACTGATCTTAGAAAAAATTTAATAACTAGTTTCATAAAATCTAATTTAACATCCGGTTCGCTTTTTGTTTAACTTACATAATTTCATTTCATTACTGAAATTTATCTTCAAAAAAATACTAAAGAAAGAGGTACTTTTATCGAATGCCGGCGCCAACGCTTGTTCGCTTCATATCAGTGGCTTTTTCTAACTAATTTCTTTATTCGTTGTTAATTTACAAGCTACTGAATTATTTCAACTTAAAAGTCACGGAAATTTTACTTGCCGAAAGCTACGATCGCCATAAGAATTCGGCGAAGTACAGTTCAACGTGACGCCTTTTTATTCCGCCATTTCAGAGATCCCCACATACGTTCAACGGTTTGAATATCATCGGTAGTATTAACGAAATAGTACCGATGATTCAGTGTAATGGCGGAACCGTTCCGTTTCCAGTACGTCAGTTTGGTACGCACGCCAGGAATCCGAGTAAAATATGCTCCCGATGTTAACTTTAATACCATTCAACAGGGTTTGAAGCGATTTATAAGCAACTTTCACGAGAAACACACGCAGTTTTCATGACAAATGCCGCTGAAAACCCACTGTTGCGGGTAGACGCGACCGGTATGATTTTTGCGCCTAATGGATTCTGAGGAACATACAATTTCCTCCGATTTCAGGTCGTCTGTGTTATTCAATATCGTTTGACTGTATTGAAATAACTTCTGTAATGAAATTATTCCGATCGACTACTGTATTCGGGCCGACAGCCGATCCAAGATGACATCAAGCATCGCTTGATAATTGAAACGCCCAGTTATATAGAAAACCTATGTCGATCACGAAGATGAGGTTCAAATTTTTCAGTCGAGCACCGACATGCACATTTACTTTCGACCGGCAAATACGTTTGTCGCTAAGCCGTACAATACCATCGGTTTCGTAAAATCGCGCTGCGTGTCCATCGCGACATGTCCTGGTTCCAGTTAGAATGCCACGCGGTTGGAGGAACCGATCGGTTTCGTGTTCGTTAGTAGGCAAATTCCAAATATTCATGTTAAACCTCGATACCGAAATTAAACTGCTCTCAATATAAACGCACAGAACCGATCCAAATAACCTGCTACAATACATTTGAAACGGATATCGAGCTGAATCTACTTTACTGAGATAAGGAAATTTATTCTTATCTAATCTTTTTCGTCGGAGACATTTAATCAAATAGTATTCTTATATCGTTAAAAAGAGATAAATCGGATATTTAAGCGAATAATCAGCGGTGCCGGTATTCGATAAAAGAATTCCCCGATGGTACTTTTAAAATGAAAATACCATATTTATTTTATTTGTAAAAGGTAGCCGTTCTTGACGAAACAACAATTTTTTTTAAATGTAATACAACTGGAAAAACCGTAGGTTCAAATCCCCCCCGATTTTGGTATAAATAAATTTTTAGAATTCTTCTTACCCGCATTCAACAAGGGCGTAAGACGTTAAGTCAAAAAGTAACCGTAAAAAGCAAGTAAGTTTTTTTTATAATTAATTCATTTTAAGATTTCTTAAAATTTGAAGAAGGTACTGCGTATCGAAACAGCTTTCATTTTTAAATACGTTTTTTGAAAATCAAAAAGATATCTGTTTTTACTTTCTAATTGTTATTATGAATTTCCAACAAGCAAAGGCTTCAACCATCGATTATTTAATTTTCTTTACTTTTTCTTCATAATTTCGAAGGCAAATTTCAGTAATGAAATAAAACTGCATTTGTTAATAAAAAAATAACCGAGAAGTAAAACAGGGCCAATAGATTTTTAATGTAGCTATATACAGAGTTATTTATTATCTTTAAATTAATAGACTAGTATGTAGCTCGCCATCTGTGTACGTATAAACAGTTATTCTCATATATATATATATATATATATATATATATATATGTTAAGGAAAGTAGACAACAAACACAATGATTTTACCCTGGCAGGTCAAAAACTATAAGAAAGAATGTGACCACACCGACTTATCTAGGGACGATATTTTAGATTTAAAAAAAATATAATTTCACATAATATAGCAAAAAAAAGTATCTTTTTAAAACTGTCTGGACGGTTTAAACCTTATTTTTATCAGAATAACATTTTCGTTAACAAAAGTTAAGTATGAAAAAAAAGTTAATTCAACAACATTATCGATAAATGAATATTAGTTAAATTTAAAATTATAGAAAATCGCAATTTTTCAATTAAAGGGAAAATAATATTTTTCCAACAATCGACCAAAAAATAAGAAATGAAACAATGCCGCTCACTGGTTAACTAAAACTTTTAAATAATTTTGTTACAAATTCAGGAAAATGAAATACTTTATTGTGAAAAGTCATCTGTAAACGGATAAACCAATCATTTAGGGAAAGATAACAAAAATTCTGATAACAAATCATCCTCCGTGGATATAAATACCAGTGAATACGATTTAAACGCTTAAAAAAATCTGATGTAGACACCGCATAACTTCCTTGTACGCCTTTTAAATGACATATACCCATTTTTAAAAAAATGAAAAGTTCGTTAATAACTTCTGATATTTTTTTATTATTTTTTTTATTTATTCATCGTAAATGTTTTTTTACAATGAGAGGTTAATAAATTAATAAATCAATATATTTAACTTAAAAGAAAAAAAAGTTAAGAAAAAAAGGAGATGAAGTCCGATTCGAACCGATGTAAGATCCAAATAATTCATTAATTAAAATTTTATTTGGCTATAACTCTGGTACCGATGAAAATTTTTACCGCTTACGATATATCATTGAAAAGCTCTCGATGAAGGCTTATTACTGCGGTTAAGAAAAAGTTCAAAATTCAAATCGTTTTGGATTTTGGGCTTTTTCGGTTTAGTCGATCGCAATCAAAAGGGGAGGTGCACAAGTAGATGTTACAACAGTCCTAAATCCAAAATTTCAACGTTCTACGGCTAATCGTTTTTCAGTTACGCGAGTACGTATGTATACATACACACATACATACGTACGTACAGACTTCAGGCCGAGACTAGTTAAAATCTGGAAACCGAAATTTTTCGCGACCACACAAAACATTTTCCTTCACTTCGTACAAGGAAGTAAAACACAAAATGCGGACCGAAGGTAAATAAAGCGAAATAAGTAATATTTAACTACGTAATTTTTTTTTATTTTTGTGCCGTAAATCAGTCCCTAATTATGACAAACACGCCCGGGCCCTGTTTACTTATTTTTTCTTTAGGTATTCAAAGTATTTCCACTGAAAACTCGAATAAATTAATAAGGAATTTTTAGATAATGTTAGATTAAATGATATTTTAAAAAACTCATTGTTTAACATATTCTCATCGTCCAAAAATCCTTCTTTAAATTCGATTTGTAATTCTGCACCAAAATAAATGTCAGCAAGTTGTCAACAGTTTTTTATTTTATTTTTAATTTGACAGACTTCAAACGATCGAAATTTTCAATTGAAAAATGAATTTTTGGTCAGATTCACCGGACCGATTTTGAGGATTCCTTTTGTATACCGGTATAATTAATTTTTTCTGATAATTTTCTTTCAAATATAACTCAAAGAATTTTTTTTAAATAAATACTATACGATCTACCTAGAAGATCTGAAGATTCTTTTCTTTTTTTTTTCTTTATCGACGTTATTAAATAGATTATTGTTACAAGGAATTATAAGGATCTTAAGGATGTTATTCTAATATTTAATTAACTTTCAGTCAAAACCGATAAAACCGGTAGGAAATTTTACATCAACAAGCCCTAAACATAAAAACAGATTAAAAACTCTAACGTAAAATGTAATACTCATTCTTGTGATTCACGCGTTTATCTGAACATTTTAAAATTTAATTCGACCGTTTTCATAATGGAACGGAACGCAAGGATGTCGGAGAGTTCAATACCCTCCTACTTTTCGCAGTATACGGACTACACTGACGGATTATTAATAGGAGATGGGCGTTGATTTGTTTGGTGCAGTTTGGATTGCGTTCCTATCCGATGGAAAGTGTTAGCTGCAGGGACCCGGCGGAACGATGAGCTAATAAGCCTATCTTCCGTAACGCGCTCCCTTTCAGCCTAGAGTGGGCTGAAATCTTTTGTTTAAGGGATCGTCCTCTCTTAAGGAAAGGGCGCCGGAATCGATTTCAAGGCCTGTATTTGTTACATTTAATTTAATTTTGAATTTTTTTAAAAATTAAAGATAATGAGTTTGGCTGGATTGTTCTAGGACGTTGTGTCCCAGAGCTATCCCGGTCAGTAGGAAAGTGGGGTTGGGATGGTTACTAAGGAACGTTCTCATAAAAATAGTTTTCAGTTCAATATTTAATCGAGTACAGGAAAAAACGTTGTCTTTCTTTCAAAACTTGGAGAAGATTTATTTAATATATAGGTAGAAAAACAGGAAAAAAAATATTTTTTTTTTTTATAAAGATATATGCAATTTTACGGTACGAGGAAGCAGCTCAATACTTCTACGAAGCTAGGAACTTTCAACAAAACACTTATTATTCTAAGAAATGAACAATTTGAAATTGAATATTGTTCCATTATAACGAAAACAGGGGAGTCCGATGCCGACAAAAGTTTTAAATAATATTCAGTTAAACTATACAGATAGGTTATGAAAATAACAAAATACCCGTTATGGATAAATCAGTTGTCTGTCAACATTTTATTTCTATTATTATAATTTTAACGTTTTGCTGTAATCTCAATAACTAACAATACGAAAGGACACACCTTTGTACGACTAACATTCATAAATACCCCTTGCCGGTCATCAATAGTGTAGGAGACTAGATACGCACCAACAAGAAAAATCCCTTCTATCGTAACATCCAGTTACCGATCGACTTTCTATAAATATTTTTCAACTTTATTAAATACCGTGGGAACATGAGAAAAAATAATTCCCCAGTTCGACCCGATATAGGACTCGGGTATATGTCATAAAAACAGGTACTTTTAGCCGAAAACTAAAAACCATTACTTGACAATAAATAAAACCTTTCTTAAAAAAAAAAAAAGATAAAATAAATATAATGTTTGAGAAAATATTATGAATGTTTTAAAACGAGTATACGACTACAATGTTAAAGGAAAAGAATAATAGAAAAAAAGGAAAACTACGAGAAAAAACTGACTTTGAAAAAGACTTAGCATTTACGTTGAAGTTAATCCAAGACAAAGAAGCTCAAAATAAAACTAAAAATACGGGCTTTAATATAAATGGTAATACAAAATGTTAATTTTACAATATTTATTTATAAATATTATTTATAATATTTATTTATACTAAGGATGGATGAAGCAGGAGCGATATAAAATGCCGAATAACACAAGCGAAACGAGCCTTCAGTAAGAAATATAATTTGTTTACATCAAAAATTAATTTAAATGTCAGGAAAAGATTTTTGAAAGTGTATGTTTGGAGCGTCGCTTTATATGGAAGTGAAACTTGGACGATCGGAGTATCTGAGAAGAAAAGATTAGAAACTTTTGAAATGCGGTGCTATAGGAGAATGTTAAAAATCAGATGGGTGGATAAAGTGACAAATGAAGAGGTGTTGCAGAAGATTAATGAAGAAAAAAACATTTGGAAAAATATAGTTAAAAGAAGAGACAGACTTATAGGTCACATACTAAGGCATCCTGGAATAGTCGCTTTAATATTGGAAGGACAGGTAGAAGGAAAAAATTGTGTAGGCAGGCTACGTTTGGAATATGTAAAACAAATTGTTAGGGATGTAGGATGTAGAGGGTATACTGAAATGAAACGACTAGCACTAGATAGGGAATCTTGTAGAGCTGCATCAAACCAGTCAAATGACTGAAGACAAAAAAAAAATTTATAAAATTTGTAATTAAAAAATCTGATGTGAACACTACATGACTTCCTTGTATACCTTCCTTGTAATTACATATACACATTTTTTTTAAAATGAAAAGTACATAAAAAATTTTATTTCATTAATAACTTCCGATATTTTTTTAATTGTTATTACTGAATTATTGTTTATCGTAATTTTTTTTTACAATCACTCGTTATAATTATTAATAAATCAATAAATTTAAATTTTAAAAAAACAAAGATTCGAACCGATGTGCCTTCTCCTTGTAAGATCCAAATATTTTATTAATTAAAATTTAATTTGGCTATAACTCTGGAACCGATGAAAATAAGTACCACTTATGATATACCGTTGATGTCTCTCAATGAGGGCTTATTATTACAGTTAAAAAAAAGTCCAAAATCCAAACTGTTTTGGATTTTGGGCTTTTTCGAACGCTTTTGGTTCAATCGATTCCAATCAAAAGGGGAGGTCCACAACCAGATGTTACAACAGTCCTAAATCCAAAATTTCAACATCCTACGGCTAATCGTTTTTTTAATTATGCGAACACATATGTACAGACGTCACACATCGAAACTAGTCAAAATGGATTCATGGATGGTCAAAATGGATATTTCCGTTGAAATCTGATAAGCGACATTTTTTTGCGATCATAATACTTCCTTTACTTCGTACAAGAAAGTAATAAAAAAGTACTCGAGATTTTTTTATACATTCTTATTGACTGACATCTTAATATTTACGCACAAATCAAACCTATCAAATATGAATGAATTACTGAATGAAATTGTCACGTTTTTCAACTAAACGTAATGAATGGTACGTATAAAAAAAAAACACGAGGAAGTTAACTTATTTATTTACAACAGCTTTTTTCGAAATAAAATCCATGATTTAGGAATTACGAAGCAAAAATATATCCAAAATTTTTTCTTCTACAAATTAGGGTTTTTTTTTAAGTCCATTTTAATGCGAATATTCTAACTGATCGGTAAAAGTTCTAACAGATCAGTTACGTTATGAATGACATAACTGATAAGTTTTTTTAGTTTAATCAAAATTTTAATCTTAATTCCCGACAATAAGACAATGTATTATGTATGAATAATACAATAAGTATTTCTGTAAGAATGAAAAAGAGACTATGAAGACCATGTACTAACTATGAGCTTGTAATTTGGCTTGTATTATGTACGAGCTTGTACACAAAGCGAAATTCGCTTTTTAATCATGTTAGTGATCCGATGTTATTACTGAATATACTTTTTTTTTCTGGGCGAAAAACATTACATATTATCATCGCCCGGAAAACAAAGATAAAATTTAAAAACAAAATATAAAAACAAAATTAAAAACCAAAAAAATTCAGCTAAAAATTTAAAACAAACTAACATACTAAGAATAAAGTGAAAATCTAAACTAAAATATTAAAAACAAAATTAAAACTTTGTAAAATATTAAAAAACAAACAAATAAAATTGCAGATTTCGAACAAGAAGTTGTGTTTTGGACGTACCTTTGGCATTGAAAACATCGTCGTGGGTTGGGGATGTATGGACGCATCCGAACAGACACGTAACCAACCCGTTTAAATCTTCACTGGTGGTACCGGAAGATTGAAAGAAGTTAATGTAGGTTCTTCCACTCCGTTCTGCCGTTTCTTTATTCTTTTCACCTCCACAACTTCCTGGTTACGAAGTTCATCAGCAATTTCATTTGTATCCATCTCCAGAAAGTGGCGGCAAAAAATTACTCCCCGACTGGTACAGAAACGCTGTAAAAAGAACTGAAGCTTGTATTCAAGAAGATGAATTCCAACATTTACTCTAAATGTAAGATAATGGATGGTAATAATAAAAATTACATTAACATTTGCATATGCCTTTTTATTATTTCAATACCTACCGATATAAGGTTGGGTTGCGTTTTATATGGGACACCCTGTATTTAGGATCTTGCGGCATGTCGCACTTACGACTTATGTGAGAAAAGTAATGAGATTGGTAACACTGCGAACGATCTGGCAAAGCTGTGTCTACCGGTCTGTACCAGACCGGTTTGTTCATCCCTTCCACATACTCAATACGAGTTTCAACTCCGTTCAGCCAAAATATTATTTTTGACAGCGCCATCAGTGAAGTTGTGTGTTACGAAAATTGAGCATCGAAATTTAGAACAACGTTGTGCAATTAAGTTTTGTGTTAAACTTAGGGAGTCCACGAGTGTGACCTTCGAAAAGTTGAAACAGACCTATGGGGAACATTGCTTATCAAGAGCGCAAGTTTTCCGCCGCACAAATCATTTTTGGAAGGCCGAGAACACGTTGAAGATCAACCTCGCTCTGGGAGACCTTCAATTTCAAAATCTGACGAAAACGTTGAGCGTGTGAGGGTTCTTTTTTTTTTTTTTTTTTTTTTTTTTAAGGGCGAAAAACGGTTGAACGTTATCATCGCCCGGAAAATAAATAAATAGATAAATAAATAAATAAATAAAAATAATTTTAGGTTTTTAGATAAAATTAAAACTTAAAACTACTATCACAGAAACAAAATCCGGAGTGGGTGTAAAAAGCCCATTCTCGGATAACAAAAACACTAATATGTAACTTAAAACTCTGTTAAAAACTATCACATTAAAAATAAATAAAACTTAAAACTATGTTAAAAACTATCACATTAAAAATAAATAAAACTTAAAACTAAAAAAGGAGATAAAAACTTAAAACTAATATCACAAAAATCTTATAACTAATATCACAGACGAATTTAAAAAACATACAAAAAAAACAAAAAAATCCGATAGGGAGTGTAAAAGGCTCCCTACTCGGATAACAAAAACAATACATAGGACAATACATACAATTACGAAAGAATACATACTTATTAAATTTTTTGCATTAACCCTATACTACGTAAAAATATAAACATGCGGTTTAAAACCTCCTTATCGTCACGCAAGATACCTCGGATGTTACTAGGAATTTTAAATTTACGACGCAATGCAGCATAACATATGCAGTCCACGAGTATGTGGCGCACAGTCACGCGGCAGTTGCATCTTGCGCATAGAGGTGGTTGTCCTCTTGTAAACAGGTACTCGTGTGTGACTCTCGTGTGTCCTATCCGCAATCGACAGAGAACTACTTCCTCACGCCGGGGTTTTCTGTATGAGGAGTTCCATGGTAACACAGAATCTTTAATCTGACGGAGTTTATTATCAACAGTAGCTGTCCAATCACCTTGCCACCTTGTTCTTAATAATTGTTTTACATAGTTAATGAAATCAGAAGTAGCAACTCGGGCGGTGAAAGGAGGCTGGTTACATGCTTCTTTGGCAGCGGAATCTGCATGTTCATTACCTGGAATCCCTACGTGGCTAGGGACCCAGCAAAAACTTAATTCTGTGTTGCGATTATTCAACTCAGCGATTGCGTTGTAAATTTCAATGACGATAGGATGTTTGGAATAAAAGTTCTTTAAGGCTTGGAGAGCACTACACGAGTCACTGCAAATAAGAATTTTTCTATATTTAGGGTTAATGATGTTTAGAGCCTTATTTATAGCATATAGTTCAGCGGTAAACACACTCGTAATACTGGGGAGACCAAACATATAAGTTCTCTCATTGACAACAAAAGCACACCCAACCGTATCGTTTTGTTTCGATCCATCAGTGTATACAACCGCATCTGGTTTCGTCTTGGAGAGAACACACTGAAACATCTGCTGAAAAACGATAGATGGTGTTGATTCTTTATTACATGTAGTCAGGTCAAAATTAAAATTTATGAGGTTTATTCTCCATGGAGGATATGAGCAAGGGTACATAGGAAAGAATGACGGTGTGTCAACATTTATATGCTGCAGCAGACGCCAGGTACGGACACCTACAGGTGCAGTACGACGTGGATGATCCTCATACTTTCCTAGATTAGGATTTTTAAAGACTGACTCAAGAGCCGGGTGATTTGGCTGTCCTCTGAGACGAGCAAAATACGATAATAAAAGCTGGTCTCGTCTATCCCAAAGTGATGGTTCACCAGAGTCTACAAGTAAGCTTGCGACAGGACTTGATCTAAACGCGCCTGTGGCAAGCCGAAGGAAAGCATGATGTACACTATCCAGTATTTTAAGCACGGTTTGACGAGCTGATGAGTAGGCCACACAACCGTAATCTAAACGGGAGCGAACAAAGGAATAGTAAAAACGTATCATACATGATCTATCGGCTCCCCAGTTGGTGTTAGTAAGGACTCGCATCATATCTAAAATTTTGGAACATTTTGTTTTCAATTCTTTTAAATGATTGACCCAAGTAAGACGACTATCAAAAATTAAACCTAAAAACTTAACGTAATTAGAGATAGTAATAGTCTCACCGTTCAGAAAAATTTGCGGAATAGAAGGGTTTCGTAGCCGAGAAAAAACTACACATTTTGTTTTTTCGGATGAAAATGTGAAACCAGTAATCCTGGACCAAGCTTCAAGGTGATATATAGTGTTCTGCAGTAGTCTCTCTGCTGTAGGTGCCGAACGGCTTGCAATGTAGATAGCAAAGTCGTCAGCAAATAGAGAGCATGAGACAGGAGCCTGAACACATTTGGTAATATCGTTTATGGCTACAGAAAATAAGGTGGCACTTAATACACTACCTTGGGGCACTTCATTCTCCAAGATGACACTATCTGAGAGCGAATCATCCACACGAACACGAGCCGTTCGGTGATTTAAGAATCCCCGGATAAAAGCAAGCATATTGCCCTTGATTCCCCATTTTTTGAGAGTGTTAAGAATACCACGTCGCCAGGCTGTGTCATACGCCTTTTTTATATCAAAGAAGATAGCGACGAGGTGTTGCCGATTGAGGAAAGCGTTTTGTATGGCTGTTTCTAGTGACACTAAATGGTCAATGAAAGATCGTCCTTGTCGAAAACCACACTGTTCTGGAGATAGAAAGCCATGTTTCTCCAAGTACCATGTAAGTCTGCGATTTACCATTCTCTCCATTATTTTACACAAAACGCTTGTTAATGAAATAGGGCGATAGCTTGAGGGGTTCGTCTGGTCTTTACCAGGTTTTAGTACTGGTATAATAAATGCTTCTGACCAGCCGGGTGGGAAGACTTGTTCGGAGAATAAACCGTTGAAAATATTCAAAAGTTGTTGTAGTGCCGAATTAGGAAGGTGTGAAAGCATGGAAAGGCGAATGTTGTCCGGTCCTGGGGAAGTGTCCCGTGAATTTTTAAGTGCATGTAACAATTCTTTAAATACGAATGGAGTGTTTAATTCACCAACCGAATCACCAATGTTTAACGACAACACCTCCATTTGTATCTTGTACCGTTGAAAATCGTTATTATATGATGAGGTGAGAGACACCGAGCGGAAAGATTTTGCTAGACTATTTGCCACTTCCGAGGATGATGAAAGGAGTTCTCCTTCATCAATAAGACCAAGAATAGATTGTTTCGGTGATCCGAAGATTGCACGAATTTTCTTCCATACAGTAGACGTGGAAGTAGTGCGTGAGATAGTGCTCACGTATTTCGTCCATGAATTCCTCTTAGCATCCAAGAATACTCGACGGCACACCGCTCTAGCCCTGCGGTATAAATTAAGATGTTCTGTTGTAGGCCTACGATTAAATTTACGTAGTGCCTGCCGTCGGTTCCTAATAGCATTTTTGCATTCATCGTTCCACCATGGAACGAAAGGACGTCTAGGATTACCCGCTGTTTGTGGGATATATCTGTTGGCATTCTTAAGTATCATGGACGTAAAAGAAGAATATTGGTCGAGGATGTTCGCTCCATCGTCATATTGAGATTGGAATGCTTTATGGTATCCGTTCCAATCTGCCTTTTCAACAATCCATCTCCGTGGCCTTCTTTTAATCTCGCAGTCTACACCGAAACTAATAATAATTGGTCTATGATCACTGCCGTGAAAGTCATCACAAACCGACCAATTAAAATGAGGGAGTACATTCGGTGAGCATATGGAAAGATCAAGGTTAGATGCAGCACCAGTTGATAAGGACATAAATGTGTGTGATCCATTATTCAGTAGGCATAGGTCAAAATCTTGTCTCAATCTGTTTATCATATTTCCTCGAGTGGAGCAGAAGGTTGAGCCCCAGGAAATATGATGGGCATTGACGTCTCCTACTATTAACGATGGAGATGGTATTTGTGTGAGGAGATTTGAGACATCTAAAGCACTGAACACAGTGTTCGGTGAGAGATACAGATTGCAGATATGCAATTTGAAGGGAATAGTGACCTTTACTGCAATAGCAGGAATGACAGTGGTTAGTTGAATTCTTGTAGCTGACACCCCATTCTTCATGAAAATCGCTACTCCACCACTCTCCCTTCTGTCTACTAGGCAGTCGTATCTCTCGCAGAAGTATCCTCTAAGTGTTATTCGGTCATGTTGTAGAAGGTGAGTTTCCTGGAAACACGTGATTAGTGGATCATGTGTGTGCGCCAGTACTCTAATATCTTCAATGCGGGACCGAATACCTCTAACATTCCACTGAATAATGTTCATAAGTGTAAAAAACAAATAAAAAAATAAATGTCGGAAACTATATAAAAATTAGTTGTACGTGATTCGTTTTTTCTTTTTTGTATTTTTTATTTTAAAGAACTCCGATGCCCTAGGGTCGGGTGGTTCTTCAACCATATCCTCCAGTATATGAGGTGATGGTGGAGGAGATTTATTTGAATGGGATGCTGTAGTTGACATCCCAGAAGAGATAGTTATGTGGGTTCCCTTTATGGGGAGCTTATTAGGTGGCTTACTGCCAGCTGTGATAGTCGCTTTTCGTGGCGGTACGATTATGGGAATAGGAACTTTCGTATGTATCATACTGTTTGATTCACTAGCTGCGACGGAGGACTTTTTATTCATTTTTGTCTGCTCTGAGATAGTGGCTGTAAGTGAAGCTACTTGATCAGATAGCATCTGAACAAGTTTTTTAAGCTCATTGCAGGATCCGCACTGCTGATTATTAGCATTTGTAGGAATTTGTTTAGTTGTAGCGGTGGCAAAAGATACGTCTGGTTTAACCAGGTTCCGTGAGTTGTTTATCTTTTTATGTTCTCTACGTGCAGCCGGAAAATATATTTTTTGCTCCGTACAGATTTTGAGAATTGCCTTTTCTTCTTTAAAAGTTGGGCAATCTCGGGAGCGGGCTGTATGTGGACCACTGCAGTTTGCGCATTTTTCACTTTCTTCGCAGTTAGTGTCATTGTGACCTTCTTTAGAACATCGAGCACAGATCTCGGTTTTTGTACAAGATGTTGTAGTATGACCAAAACCTTGGCATCTGAAACATCGCCGTGGGTTGGGTATGAATGGTCGTACCCGAACCGAGAGGTAACCCACTTTAATCTTTTCTGGTGGAACAGGGAGATTGAATGTTAATATAAGAGACGGTGTCGGTTCTTCTGTTCCGTTCTGCCGTTTCATTATACGTTTCACTTCAACAACATCTTGGTGGCAAAGCTCATCAACTATTTCCGAGATATCTATATCTGAAAGGTCTCTACAAAAAATTACACCCCGGCTCGTATTTAATGTTTTGTGGCATTCTGCACTTATATTTATACCTCCCATATTACGGAGACGTAAGATAGATCGACTCTGTTCATCGTTGAATGTTTCAACCAGAATCGATCCGTCGCGTAATTTCCTGATATTCTTCGGGGAGCCACTTGCACCTGTTAAGGTTTTCTTTATTAAAAACGGTGAGACCTATTGAAGGGAGCCACCTTCCTGACTATTTCTGAGAACAACGAATCTAATATTTTTATATTTTGATTCTAAGAAATTCTCTTTTGTAGGACTTTTATCCTCTCAGACGCAGCTGATCGAGGTCTCTTCGCAAGACTTGAATTGGTGGTTTTTTCAGATGGACCACCAACCATCATTGTGTTTGTTATTGGAACTGAAATTTTGGTCCCACGAGTATCGGCGAAAAATGGACCACTCCAGCAGAGCGCACGCGTACTGGAGCTAGAGCTAAATACAACTGGGTTCGCCCTGGTGCCCAGAGGACATCGTTCGAGACTCACTACGTAGAGCCATTCACCCATCGGCACGATTTGTTCCCACCTTGGGTTACGGTTGCGTTTCGTAAGATCTCGCAACACCACCGAGTGTAAATGTAAGAAATATCAGTGTAGGTTGTTGTTGTGTAATTGTGTATGTGTGTATGTTGTAATTTATGTAGTGTTCTTGGTGTAGTATATGTGTAAAATGTAAAGTGTTCCGCAGCTCATTGTGTAGTGGGAAGAAAAGCTGCGGAGGCTAGGCCCGTGGGGACGCCAACCCCCAAAGTCTTAAAGAATAAGACTCCCCGTCGGGGGAAGAACTGCATCAAACCAGTCAAATGACTGAAGACAAAAAAAATGCACTTTAATCTTTGAGAATTTTTTAAATAAAATCCCATTTATGAAATCAACTGGATTATATGTACAGTCTTCGAAAATCATTTGTGACCTAGTGTCAGTATTGTATTCATATTATGTTCGATTAGGGTTTCACGAATTCTTACCGGGTGAACGCGTCTTCCCGTTTCAGTTAATTTTTAAAATCTTGTGGTCCAGCGTTCAAATCTTAAGTATTTTTTTTTTTTTTTTTTTTTTTTTTGTTTCAATTAACTTTCTTTTTCCTGTTTAGCCTCCGGTAACTACCGTTTAGATAATAATTCAGAGGATGATATATATGAGTGTAAATGAAGTGTAGTCTTGTACAGTCTCATTTCGACCATTCCTGAAATGTGTGGTTAATTGAAAAACCCAACCACCAATGAACACCGGTATCCACGATCTGATATTCAAATCCGTGTAGAAATAACTGGCTTTACTAGGACTTGAACGCTAGAACTCTCGACTTCCAAATCAGCTGAATTGGGAAGACGCGTTTACCACTAGGCTAACCTGGTGTTGTTTAAATTAACTGTACAAGACTAAACTTCATTTACACTCATATATATCATCCTCTGAAGTATTATTCGAACGATAATTCCCACAGGATAAACAGGAAAAAGAAAGGGATTCACGAGTAAAATATTTACCGCTAAGTAGAGTCGTATTGTAACTATAATCAAGAGGCCATTATACATACAGGGTGTCCCATATAAAACGCAACCCATCAATCACTCATCCATGAAATTCAAAAGTCAAGCTTACTCCCTTACTCGTTACTGAAATGGACTCGTCCAACATCTGAACATCGCGGTGACGCAGTAGAACATTACCGATAGTAACAACAATGCAATCATAACGTTCAGTGTATCGCTAGAAACAAGATGGTGTTTTCGGTAGATGAACGTGTTTTCATTGTCGAGTCGTACTTCAGTACGAAATCAGCGGTTGCAGTGCAAGATTTGTTTCGCCATAAGTACCCAGATAAACCGGCTCCTAACAAAACATCAGTATTAAGGTTAGTCGCACAATTTAGAGAAACCGGTTCTATTAATAACAAGGAACACAAAAGATCTGCGTCGGTGTTGAATACAGTCGCTGAAATCAAAGATCGATTACTCGCCTCGCCAAATAAATCGATCAGACGTTTGTCTGCTGAAATTAATTTGTCTAAATCGACTGTTCATCGGGCGATCAAACGATTACAATTACGACCTTATCGCATTCAAACGGTTCATCGACTTCTCGAGCCCGACAAAGAAAAACGGCTACAATATTGTCAACGGTTCCCTCGATTTCTGCGCGAGGGAGTTAACGTTATGGATTCGTTATTTTTCACAGATGAAGCACGGTTTCATTTGAACGGCTACGTACAGCCAAAACAGTAGAATTTGGAGCGCTGAAAATCTCCGCGTTTATCATGAAAAACAATTACACCCGCAGAAGTCGGGCGTGTGGTGCGCGATATCGCGGAATAAAATAATCGGTCCTATTTTTTTCGAGTACACCATTAATGGAGAACGATATCAGGATATTTTATTTCGGTTCATCGCAGTCTTGGAAGAGGAAGACAGACACTGCCGGCTACAACATGACGGTGCGACATCGCACTACGCATTCAATAATTTTAAATACATTCTAATTTTTATTTATTCGTATTACAGGTGTTTTAAGGAATACGGCAGAATTGGTGAATAAAGTCGTTAAATTGAAATCTAATAATCCTGCAATTGTTAATCATATTTTTAATGTAATGCATGAAGTCAGTGAAAAAGCATGTCAAATTGTCAAAGATATGGGCAATGGGCAAGGAAAAACTTCAAATCCATCTGATTTTGAACTTTTAGAGGTTAGTGTATATAATAATAGAAAATATTGATTTATACATTTAACTTTTAGGTTAATATTTCTTACCTTCTATAATTACAATTGTAGCGTAATATGTAGTAGTTTTCATGGACGCAAAACCAAGCACTGAAATTTAGATTTTATATAATAATAGCGTGAATATATATATATATATATATATATATATATGTACAGAGTGATTCAGAAGGATAGCGCAATACTTTGACAACTCATTCTAGAGGCTAAAAATAAGAAAAAAGGTCATATAAATATAGGTTCGAAAAAAACGATTCGTTAGTGAGTTATACAGGGTGAAAGATTTCGCCCGAGTTTTAGTTCCTCCGGGTAAATTAAGGCTTTTTGAAATTCTGGGAAGGTCAATTAAGGGGCAAATTCAATTGTTTCTTATTGTTTTTGAGCTGGGAAAACGAAAAAAATAGGTCCCAGAACTTTATCTCTGTTAGTTTCTAAGATATCCCATGTAAAACGCCAAAAATAGCGTGAATATATATATATATATATATATATATATATATATATACACACCAGGTGCGACAATAAAGTAATGAAACTATAAGCTACTTCTAGTCCAAGCGGCATATTAATGCAACTGCTCGGTCGTGAGTTTGTGCTTTAATAAGTGAACAAAGGATTATTTCAAAACCACGGCACACCTAAAATGGGTATTCGAAGATTGATAACCGCGGCTATCACTTCGGCGGTACTGTATGCGGCTCCCATATGGGGGGCGGCAATGAACATACAGCGAAATAAAAAGAAGTTGAGAAGTGTCCATTGACTGGCATTGCTGCGTGTAGCTGCTAGTTACTGTACGGTATCGTATTACGCGCTGTGCGTACTGACCGGGGTCCTACCCATAGACCTTCAGATAAAAGCCAGAACCCTCAAACACAGCGGTATGTTGAAAGAAGAGATGGAAGGGATTATAGAACAAGAATGGCAAGAAGAGCGGGCAGGGTCCAGAGTGCGAGAATGGACCAGACGCCTAATCCCTAATATTAAAACCTGGAATAACAATAGACTCGGAGATGTCAATTTTTACATGACACAATTACTGTCGGGGCACGGCTCTTTCGGTCAGTATCTGTATAGGATCGGGAAGAGAGCCACCCCGCAGTGCATCTATTGTCCAGAGAACGACGATGCCGAACATACGTTGTTCATATGTCCAAGATGGGCCGTTAACGGAGGTCAAATAGTAATTAATGGTCTTACATCAGAAAATCTCATAAACTGGTCGGGGTACAACAATGAGAACCGGGAATGGTTCCGCAGGTTCGCCGGGGAGGTCCTGCGGGCCAAAGAGGATGAAGACAGAAGAACGGTAGAAGAACTGTTTTTAAACAGTAGGGTAGGGCGGACAGTCATTCCATGGAGGGCCTGTACGCCTTGGTGTGCGGGTACCTGAGAAGGGGGTGAACTCCAGGGGAGTTTGAGTTTGGGTTAAAATAAAAGACCAAGTCCCGGTCGGCGGGATCGTCCCTGCGGGAGCCTAGGCTCTTTGTGGGGTCGGCGCTGTCGATTAGAGGCCAAAGGCGTAAAGACCGAGTCCCGGTTCCCTGCTGAGGCGCTGGGGGACGGCATAGACGGACCTTGGCTTTAAAGCGGGGGATTAGAGGCAGGCAATGTAAAACAAAAGATCCGAGACCGGGGAGGCCAACCTGCCGTGCCGGACGTATAGCCGGCGGGTGGGGGACGCCTCCTTTGAGAGTAAAAGGACACTCTCCCCGACTGAGTATACTTAATTGGATATCCGGTCGGGGAGAGTAGAAAAAAAAAAGAAAAAAAGTGAACACGTGTTTGTGTGTCTCGTCACAGAAATGAAACCGCAAAATATTGCGCAACGGTATGCCATTTCTTTTTGCGTTAAATTGGGTGAAAACGCGACGACAACTTACGGTAAGCTTCAGAAGGCTTTTGGAGAGGAGGTTATGTCAAGAGCTCAAGTTTTACGGTGGCATAAAATTTTTAGTGAAGGCAGAACCAATGTTGAAGATGAAGACCGAAGTGGACGACCATCAACCTCACGGACAGATGTCAACTTGACCAGGGTGCGTGAAATCGTACGATCTGATCGAAGATTATCCGTTAAAATGATTGTAGAAGAACTCAACATCGATAGAGAACGGTTCGTCTAATATTAACTGAAGATCTTGGTACGAGAAAGATTTGTGCAAAAATTGTCCCCAAAAATCTCACACAACAGCGAGAAACACGGAAAAATGTGGCAGCCGATCTGTTAGAGCAAACGAAATCAATCCAGATTTGTTGAGCCGTGTGATGAAAGTTGGTTTTTTCAATACGATCCAGAGACAAAACGCCAAAGTTCGCAACGGTGCTCAAAGGTCAGACCAAAAAATGCTCGCATGTCAAAGTCAGAAGTGAAATGCACGCTTGTGTGCTTCTTCGATTCCAAGGGAATTGTTCCTAAAGAGCGGGTGCCTCCTGGACAAACAGTTAACCGATATTTCTACAAAGAAATTTTAGAAAGACTTGGAAAACGAGTTCTTCGTGTCCGTGCCAACTTTGCTGATAATTGGATTCTGCATCTCGATAATGCGCCATCCCATACTGCTCTGTCAGTACAGCAATTTTTAACTTGGAAACAAATTTCAGTACTACCACAGCCACCTTATTTACCAGATATCGCTCCGTGCGACTTATTTCTAATTCCAAGAATCAAAATGGCGGTCAAGGGACACCATTTTCAAACAACACAAGATATCCAAAAAGCTGTGACGAGGGTGTTGGAGGATATTACAGAAGATGAGTTCCAGAAATGTTACCATCAATGGGAGAAGCGCTGGAATAAGTGTGTGCAATCAGAGGTGAACTACTTTGAAGGAGACAACACTAAACATGACTAAAACGGTAAGCAAGATTTTTTTTCACATCAGTCTCATTACTTTATTGACGCACCTCTTGTATATATATATATATATATATATGTACAGAATGATTCAGAAGGATAGGGCAATACTTTGACAACTCATTGTAGAGGGTAAAAATAAGAAAAAAGTTTCAGTTCCTTCCGGGTAAATTAAGGTTTACTGAAATTCTGGGTAGTTCAATTAAGGCACAAATTCAATTATTTCTTATACTTTTTGGGCTGGGACATCGAAAAAAATAGGTCCCAGAACTGCATCTCTCTTAATTTCTATGATATCCCATGTAAAACGCCAAAAATAGCGTGAATATATATATATATATATATATATATATATATATATACAGAGTGATTCAGAAGGACTGGGCAATAATTTTACAATTCATTCTAGAGGTTTAAAATAAGAAAAAAGTTCATATAAATATAGGTCCGAAAAAAAGGCTTCGTTAGCGAGTTATACAGAGTGAAATATTTCGCCCGAGTTTCAGTTCCTCCGGGTAAATTAAGGTTTTCTGAAATTCTGGGAAGGTCAATTAAGGGGCAAATTCAATTGTTTCTTATTGTTTTTGAGCAGTTGGGAAATCGAAAAAATAGGTCCAAAAACTGTATCTCTGTTAGTTTCTAAGATATCTCATGTAAAACCCCAAAAATTGGATCAAAAAACACATTTTTCCCCGTTTTGTACACATTTTGTACGAGGGTTATTATTTTTTTTCAAAGTCCGATCGGTCACGAAATTAAAACCACAGTGAAAATAAAAAATTTTTTATTTGTAACAACTTATTATATAGTTACGCTATTTCTCTACATAGTCGACACTTTGATTTAGAAATTTGTCGTAGCGTGGTACCAAATTTCCAATACCCTCGTTATAGAACGGAGCCGCCAGTGGTTTTCAGCCTTGTTTCTACGCCGGCCAGCAGCTCAATGTCTGTCCCAAAATGTTGTCCTCCTAGCCGGCGTTTCATGCGAGCAAAGAAGTGAAAATCGGATGGAGCCAACTCCGGGGTGAACGGTGGGTGATGAAACGCTTCCCGATGAAAACGGTACAGGAGCTTTTTCGTTACAGCTGCAGTGTCATGGAGAAAGACAATGCCTGATGACAACATTCATCTCCTCTTATTCTGAATCGTTCTTCGTAGACGTTGAAGAGTCACGCAATATGAGGTCGTGCGATGTTCCATGAATTCCACCAAGAGAACTCCTTTCCGGTCCCATGAACACAGTAGCCATTCTGTTAGAGAAGGTTCGCCTGAACTTGTTCAGTTTACTGGAAGAATGCGTCCGCTGTTTGGATTGTTATTTTGTTTCTTCAGTTTCAAAATTGACCCGTGTCTCGTCCCCTGTGACAGTTTTGTTGAAAAAATCTTCTCCTTCATTATGCAGAGAGAGAGAGAGTGACAGTGACAGACTGAGAGAGACAGAGTCAGAGAGACAGACAGAGAGAGAGAGAGAGAGAGAGTGAGAGAGAGAGAGAGTGAGAGTGAGTGAGAGAGAGAGAGACAGAGACAGAGAGAGAGAGAGAGTGAGAGTGAGAGAGAGACAGAGACAGAGAGAGACAGAGAGAGAGAGAGACAGACAGACAGACAGAGACAGAGAGAGAGAGAGAGAGACAGAGAGACAGAGAGAGAGAGAGAGAGAGAGAGAGACGTAGAGAGAGAGAGACAGTGACAAAGACAGAGACACTGGAGCACTGGAGAAAAGATAGGGAGGCGTCCATTCTCATTGTTTTTTGATCGTCGGACAGCATCTTGGGAACCCATCTCGTACACAGTTTGCAATACTGAAGACTTTCGTTCACAATGGTGTAGAGAGATGACCTTGAAATTTCAGGAAACGAATCGCTCGATACGGAAATTGTGAACCGACGATTTTCTCGAATCGCCTCGCTTCCTTCCCTGACCGTCTGCATCATGAACATCTGTACGTCATGATTTAAAGTTCGTACACCATTGTCGCATTTTGTTTTTTTGCCACTCATTGAAGTTTCACCATACACATTACTAATTCGTCGATGAATTTCAGTTGCATTACACCTCTCAGCATGAAGAAATCGAATTACCACACGCAATTTACACTCGGCGTGAGATGATATTGTTGTAGACATGTTTACGTGTTCAGAACTAAACGAAATGATTGAAGATCATACTAGAGAATTTTTTTTTATCTCAGCTCCCCTGGACCGGACCGACCCGACTTGTTGGTATTACGCCACCCAGGGGACGGTATTTATACCCAAATAGGCCTTCCCGCCTACCAGCTATATACTGGCACGGCAGGTCGGCCTACCGGTAGCTCTTTTTAAGAGTAATCTTTTATTTTATATGCCCCTTTCAGACACCACGCCATACCTGGAGTGTCGTGATGTGGTGTCATGGTCTTTTGTGTTTTATTATTCCCTAAACTATATCCCCAGGAGTCCCCAGCGGCTCATTGGAACCGACACACCTCGGCATGCTGGTCCTCCTCGCTGAGGTCCCTTCCCTAACCTTTTTTTTTTTTTTTCCATCTTTTAACATACAGGGGCAACCAGGAATCGCCGTTAGGCATCTCGTTAGTCGGCCCCCACATGTAATGGCGGATGATTACCCTCACCCATCCTGTCTTCGTCCACTGTGGAACTCACCCATCGGGGTCTCCTACATATCTCCGAGATAACTGAACCTCCCATTCGGGAGGTTCCCTCAATGTAGGAGCTGCCCTTCCCGGCCCTATCCTGATGTACCGGACATATATTCCATATGGCCTTCACAGCGCCCCCTCCCGCTCATACCTTGAGGGTCTCCCTTGACATCATCGTAAATACACAGACATGCCCGTTCTTGTGGGTGAGCATGCCCATGCATCCTAGTCATGGGAGCTGCCTCCCTGTCCCTAGACTCCGCCATAATTCTTAACCCCCTTTTTTTAAGGGGTTCCCTGTTCAAATTTTTCCTTCAAAATCTCACCGACCATATTTGCTACTTCCATCCGCACATCTTCATTCGTCAACATGCTATTGATTACAGTCTCTGGTGTTGTTGCTGTATACCTGTCTCTTATATCATCCCGCTTATGGCATCTAAACACAGTCTGTTCAACACTATCAGTCTCTTGGCGATCCCTGCAAACAGCAGATCTTCGGAGCTTAAACCGATGTAAGTACTCACCGAAATCACTATGTCCTGATAAGAACTGAGTGAGGAGACTGTAACTAATCTCGCCATGGCGCCGTCCACCCAGCATGCTATATCTGGGATAAGTCTCCTCGTCCAACCGCCTTTTAAAAAAGCTGCCCACCTTTCCTGCCAGTCGTTCATTATTTTCGCCCTCCTCTCTTTTTTAGGTGTCCCCTTGAATCTCAATACCCTCTCTTCCGCCAACAGATCGATAGGCGGTGAGCCGGCAATGACACACACAGCATCATAGGAGACTGTCCTATATGCGCATGATTCCCCGACGGGGAGTCTTATTCTATAAGACTTTGGGGGTTGGCGTCCCCACGGGCCTAGCCTCCGCAGCTTTTCTTCCCACTATACAATGAGCTGCGGAACACTTTACATTTTACACATATACTACACCAAGAACACTACATAAATTACAACATACACACATACACAATTACACAACAACAACCTACACTGATATTTCTTACATTTACACTCGGTGGTGTTGCGACATCTTACGAAACGCAACCGTAACCCAAGGTGGGAACAAATCGTGCCGATGGGTGAATGGCTGTACGTAGTGAGTCTCGAACGATGTCCTCTGGGCACCAGGGCGAACCCAGTTGTATTTAGCTCTAGCTCCAGTACGCGTGCGCTCTGCTGGAGTGGTCCATTTTTCGCCGGTACTCGTGGGACCAAAATTTCAGTTCCAATAACAAACACAATGATGGTTGGTGGTCCATCTGAAAAAACCACCAATTTAAGTCTTGCGAAGAGACCTCGATCAGCTTCGTCTGACGAGGATAAAAGTCCTACAAAAGAGAATTTCTTAGAATCAAAATATAAAAATATTAGATTCGTTGTTCTCAGAAATAGTCAGGAAGGTGGGTCCCTTCAAAAGGTTTCACCTTTCTTAATTAACAAAACCATAACAGGTGCAAGTGGCTCCCCTAAGAATATCAGGAAATTACGCGACGGATCGATTTTGGTTGAAACATTCAACGATGAACAGAGTCGATCTATCTTACGTCTCCGTAATATGGGTGGTATAAATATAAGTGCAGAATGCCACAAAACGCTAAATACGAGCCGGGGTGTAATTTTTTGTAGAGACCTTCTAGATATAGATATCTCTGAAATAGTTGATGAGCTTTGCCACCAAGATGTTGTTGAAGTAAAACGTATAATGAAACGGCAGAACGGAACAGAAGAACCGACACCGTCTCTTATATTAACATTCAATCTCCCTGTTCCACCAGAGAAGATTAAAGTGGGTTACCTCTCGGTTCGGGTACGACCATTCATACCCCACCCACGGCGATGTTTCAGATGCCAAGGTTTTGGACATACTACAACATCTTGTACAAAAACGGAGATCTGTGCTCGATGTTCTAAAGAAGGTCACAATGACACTAACTGCGAAGAAAGTGAAAAATGCGCAAACTGCAGTGGTCCACATACAGCCCGCTCCCGAGATTGCCCAACTTTTAAAGAAGAAAAGGCAATTCTCAAAATCTGTACGGAGCAAAAACTGTCTTTTCCGGCTGCACGTAGAGAATATAAAAAGATAAACAATTCACGGAACCTGGTTAAACCAGACGTATCTTTTGCCACCGCTACATCTAAACAAATTCCTACAAATGCTAATAATCAGCAGTGCGGATCCTGCAATGAGCTTAAAAAACTTGTTCAGATGCTATCTGATCAAGTAGCTTCACTTACAGCCACTATCTCAGAGCTGACAAAAACGAATAAAAAGTCCTCCGTCGTAGCTAGTGAATCAAACAGTGTGATGCATACGAAAGTTCCTATTCCCAAAGTCGTACCGCCACGAATAGCGACTATCACAGCTGGCAGTAAGCCACCTAATAAGCTCCCCATAAAGGGAACCCACATAACTATCTCTCCTGGGATGTCAACTACAGCATCCCATTCAAATAAATCTCCTCCACCATCACCTCATATACTGGAGGATATGGTTGAAGAACCACCCGACTCTAGGGCATCGGAGTTCTTTAAAATAAAAAAACAAAAAAGAAAAACCGAATCACATACAACTAATTTTTATATAATTTCCGAAATTTATTTTTTTATTTTTTTTTTACACTTATGAACATTATTCAGTGGAATGTTAGAGGTATTCGGTCCCGCATTGAAGATATTAGAGTACTGGCGCACACACATGATCCACTAATCATGTGTTTCCAAGAAACTCACCTTCTACAACATGACCGAATCACACTTAGAGGATATTTCTGCGAGAGATACGACTGCCTAGTAGACAGTAGGGAAAGTGGTGGAGTAGCGATTTTCATGAAGAATGGGGTGTCAGCTACAAGAATTCAACTAACTACTGCCATTCCTGCTGTTGCAGTAAAGATCTCTATTCCCTTCAAATTGCATATCTGCAATCTGTATCTCTCACCGAACACTGAGTTCAGTGCTTTAGATGTCTCAAATCTCCTCACACAAATACCATCTCCATCGTTAATAGTAGGAGATTTCAATGCCCATCATATTTCCTGGGGCTCAACCTTCTGCTCCACTCGAGGAAATATGATAAACAGATTGAGACAAGATTCTGACCTTTGCCTACTGAATAATGGATCACACACATTTATGTCCTTATCAACTGGTACTGTATCTAACCTTGATCTTTCCATATGCTCACCGAATGTGCTCCCTCATTTTAATTGGTCGGTTTGTGATGACTTTCACGGCAGTGATCATAGACCAATTATTATTAGTTTCGGTGTAGACTGCGAGATTAAAAGAAGGCCACGGAGATGGATTGTCGAAAAGGCAGATTGGAACGGATACCATAAAGCATTCCAATCTCAGTATGACGATGGAGCGAACATCCTCGACCAATATTCTTCTTTTACGTCCATGATACTTGAGAATGCCAACAGATATATCCCACAAACATCGGGTAATCTTAGACGTCCTTTCGTTCCATGGTGGAACGATGATTGCAAAAATGCTATTAGGAATCGACGGCAGGCACTACGTAAATTTAATCGTAGGCCTACAACAGAACATCTAAATTTATACCGCAGGGCTAGAGCGATGTGCCGTCGAGTATTCTTGGACGCTAAGAGGAATTCATGGACGAAATACGTGAGCACTATCTCACGCACTACTTCCACGTCTACTGTATGGAAGAAAATTCGTGCAATCTTCGGATCACCGAAACAATCTATTCTTGGTCTTATTGATGAAGGAGAACTACTTTCATCATCCTCGGAAGTGGCAAATAGTCTAGCAAAATCTTTCCGCTCAGTGTCTCTCACCTCATCATATAATAACGATTTTCAACGGTACAAGGTACAAATGGAGGTGTTGTCGTTAAACATTGGGGATTCGGTTGGTGAATTAAACACTCCATTCGTATTTAAAGAATTGTTACATGCACTTAAAAATTCACGGGACACTTCCCCTGGACCGGACTACATTCGCCTTTCCATGCTTTCACACCTTCCTAATTCGGCACTACAACAACTTTTGAATATTTTCAACGGTTTATTCTCCGAACAAGTCTTCCCACCCGGCTGGTCAGAAGCAGTTATTATACCAGTACTAAAACCTGGTAAAGACCAGACGAACCCCTCAAGCTATCGCCCTATATCATTAACAAGCGTTTTGTGTAAAATAATGGAGAGAATGGTAAACCGCAGACTTACATGGTACTTGGAGAAACATGGCTTTCTATCTCCAGAACAGTGTGGTTTTCGACAAGGACGATCTTCTATTGACCATTTAGTGTCACTGGAAACAGCCATACAAAACGCTTTCCTAAATCGGCAGCACCTCGTCGCTATCTTTTACGATATAAAAAAGGCGTATGACACAGCCTGGCGACGTGGTATTCTTAACACTCTCAAAAAATGGGGAATCAAGGGCAATATGCTTGCTTTTATCCGAGGATTCTTAAATCACCGAACGGCTCGTGTTCGGGTGGATGATTCGCTCTCAGATAGTGTCATCTTGGAGAATGGCGTGCCCCAAGGTAGTGTATTAAGTGCCACCTTATTTTCTGTAGCCATAAACGATATTACCAAATGTGTTCAGGCTCCTGTCTCATGCTCTCTATTTGCTGACGACTTTGCTATCTACATTGCAAGCCGTTCGGCACCTACAGCAGAGAGACTACTGCAGAACACTATATCTCACCTTGAAGCTTGGTCCAGGATTACTGGTTTCACATTTTCATCCGAAAAAACAAAACGTGTAGTTTTTTCTCGGCTACGAAACCCTTCTATTCCGCAAATTTTTCTGAACGGAAAGACTATTACTATCTCTACTTACGTCAAGTTTTTAGGTTTATTTTTTGATAGCCGTCTTACTTGGGTCAAACATTTAAAAGAATTGAAAACAAAATGTTCCAAAATTCTAGATATGGTGCGAGTCCTTACTAACACCAACCGGGGAGCCGATAGATCATGTATGATACGTTTTTACTATTCCTTTGTTCGCTCCCGTTTAGATTTCGGTTGTGTCGCCTACTCTTCAGCTCGTCAAACCGTACTTAAAATGCTGGATAGTGTACATCATGCTTTCCTTCGGCTTGCCACAGGCGCGTTTAGATCAAGTCCTGTCGCAAGCTTACTTGTAGACTGTGGTGAACCATCATTTTGGGATAGACGAGACCAGCTCTTATTATCTTATTTTGCTCGTCTCAAAGGACAGCCAAATCACCCGGTTCTTGAGTCAGTCTTTAAAAATCCTAATCTAGGAAAGTATGAGGATCATCCACGTCGTACTGCACCTGTAGGTGTCCGTACCTGGCGTCTGCTGCAGCATATAAATGTTGACACACCGTCATTCTTTCCTACGTACCCTTGCTCATATCCTCCATGGAGAATAAACCTCATAAATTTTAATTTTGACCTGACTACATATAATAAACAATCAACACCATCTATTATCTTTCAGCAGATGTTTCAGTGTGTTCTCTCCAAGATGAAACCAGACGCGGTTGTATACACTGATGGATCTAAACAAAACGATACAGTTGGGTGTGCATTTGTTATCAATGAAAGAACTTATATGTTTGGTCTCCCCGGTATTACGAGTGTGTTTACCGCTGAACTATACGCTATAAATAAGGCTCTAAACATCATTAACCCTAAATATAGAAAAATTCTTATTTGCAGTGACTCGTGTAGTGCTCTCCATGCCTTAAAAAACGTTTACTCTAAACATCCTATCGTCATTGAAATTTATAACGCAATCGCTGAGTTGAATAATCACAACACAGAATTAAGTTTTTGCTGGGTCCCTAGCCACGTAGGGATTCCAGGTAATGAACATGCAGATTCCGCTGCCAAAGAAGCATGTAACCAGCCTCCTTTCACCAACCGAATTGCTACCTCTGATTTTATTAATTGTGTAAAACAATCACTGAGAGCGTGGTGGCAGGGTGACTGGACGGCTACCGTTGATAATAAACTCCGACAGATTAAAGATTCTGTGTTACCATGGGACTCCTCATACAGAAAAACTCGGCGTGAGGAAGTAGTCCTTTGTCGATTGCGGATAGGACACACGAGGATCACACACGATTACCTGATGATAAGAGGACAAGCACCCCTATGCGCACGATGCAACTGCCCCATGACTGTGCACCATATACTCGTGGATTGCATATGTTATGCGGCGTTCCGTCGTAAATTTAATCTACCCAGAAACATCCGTGGTGTCTTGTGCAATGATAATGAAATTTTAACCCGGATGTTTCTATTTCTGCGTAGTGCTGGGTTAATGCAAAAAATTTAATCTCGTTGCTTATATTTTTTAATGCTTTTAGTTTTTAAATAAGTTTTTTCTGAGTTTTTGATTTTTTTTTTTTTTTTTTTTTTTTTTTTTTTTTTTATCCGATTAGGAGCCTTTTACACTCCTTATCGGAATTTGTTAAATTTTATATAGATATTTTTTTTTTATATTTTAAAGATTCTGTGATATTAGTTGTAAGATTTTATTAATGTTAGTTTTATGCTTTATTTCTCCTTTTTAATTTTTATTTTTAACCTAGTTTTAAGTTTTACTTAATTTTTTTTTTAGTTTTTAACCTAGTTTTAAGTTTTATATTAGACCATTTATAGTTTTTAGTTATCCAAGAATGGGCCCTTTACACCCATCTTGGACTTTGTAAAATTCTATTTAATCTTGATTTTATATTAGCTTTTACCTGTGATATTAGTCGTAAGTTTTATTCATCTTTTAGAATAGTTTTAAATCCTTTTAATTTTTATAAAAATAAAAGATTCCGGGCGATGATAACGCGCAAGCGTTTTTCGCCCTAAAAAAAAAAAAAAAAAAAATATATATGCGCATGATACACGCAGGAGCAGTCTCCTATGTAACGATGCCATTTTACTGTTGTACCTTTGGATATCCAATCCTCTTTTCCACACCGGTGCACCGTACAATAGCACCGAAGCTACCGTTGCTGCAATTGCCTTCCTCTTTCGCTCCTTAGGACCCAACGTGTTGCACTTCAGCCGAGAAACTGCCGATAGTACCTTCTCAGCCTTATTACAAACTTCCTCTATATGTGGACCAAAACTCCGGTTCTTATCCATCCATACACCCGAGTATTTAATTCTATCCGCAAGAGGAATTGGAGAAAGACCATATTCGAGCTTAACTTGACGAAGAGGTCTCCTACCCGAAAAAAACAGAACTGCAGACTTTTCAGGAGCCACGGACAAACCGTGGGCAGACATCCACTCACAAACCGTAGCCAGAGCTTCATTACCTTTTTCTTCAATCTGCTCTTCATCAACCCCTTTGATTAATAATGCTAGGTCGTCAGCAAAGCCAACTATCTCTACACCCTCCGGAAACCGCAGGCGAAAAATACCGTCATAGGCAATATTCCAGAGAAGGGGACCCAGGACAGAGCCCTGAGGAACCCCCGCTCTCATACGGAAAACAAACTCTACGATCTCCGTAAACGCTTTAACATACCGGTCGCTGAAATAGTCCCTCACAATGCTCTTTAATTGTGGATCAACACCAAACGCCTCCATAGCCTCCGCGACAACTCGCCACGGGAGACTACTGAAGGCATTCCTGACATCCAAGCTTACAAGTACTGGAATCTTCCTAGTCCGCCGCGTCCCCATTTCTGCACTATCTGCAAAATTAATCACCCTGAGAGCTGCATGTATTGCCGATTTGCCCTTCCTAAACCCGTACTGCTGGGGTGAAAGACCTCCTAGACTGTTGATCTGCTCTTCTAGTCTACGCTCAATTACGCGTTCATAAATTTTGGCCATCGTATTCAACAAACATAATGGTCTGTATGACCCAGGATCTTCAATATTCTTACCGGGTTTCGGTAATAAGACCAACTTAGCCACCTTCCAGCATCTTGGAAAAACACCCCTCGTAAATGCATCATTGAAGCATTCCAAGACAGTCCACGGAAATGTCTGGACCACAAGCCGTACAATCTCGCCCGTAACCTCATCCGGACCCGGGCTCTTCTTCACGTTTAAACGTGCAACGGCTCCCCGGAGCCCCTTCCCTAACCTATATCAAAAACCCTGTCTCCTTTCATCGATGTCTTTCTGCGATAAGATCTGTCTGGTGTAACACGCTATTTTCTTCCAGTTGGATTCCCGACTTGTCATAAAAGGTACTATAGCTTCGGAAGTCATCCCGTCGATCGCCATGTCAAATTTGATGGCGGCCCATCTTTCACATATGAAGAAAGTATGTTCTGCATCGTCGATCTCTTCGCAGAAGAGTAAGTAATTATTAAATGAGCTATGCCCGGTGAAAAATTGCGTTAAAAAGTGATCCATCTCGCCAAAACCTCTTCTTATCCACTGTTCGAACTCCGGGATGAGTTGTCTTGTCCAGCGACCCACACCGCTATTAGTCCACTTCTACTGCCAGGTAGTATTGACTTCATCTTTAGCCTCTTGATCTGCTCTGCCCTTCGATCTTTCGATCTCGCGATGAGGTCTATCGGCAGTACTCCGGCGAGAACACAAAGGGCTTCATAGGACACTTCCTATACGCGGCCACCACATCTAGGAGCCCTCTCCTATGCACCCTCGCTAACTTCTCCTTGTTACGCCTGATATCTATAGCGTGATTCCATGCGGGAACAGCATACATCAACGAGGATAATATCGTTGACACCAAAAATCTGCGTTTTGATGCTTTAGGGGAGCATTCTGCGTTGCCATTATAATGTTAAGACTCTTTACCATTGCTTCAGCATTCCTACATATGTTACTTATATGGTCAGTGTATCTTCAATTCCTCTGGAAGGTAACTCCTAAGTATTTCAAACTATGCACCTCTTCTATAACTTTTCCATCGATGACAATAGTAATAGGATCCAGTACTCTTTTTCCAGTAAAGGCGATATACCTACATTTTTTCCAATTACAACTGCAGACCCCTAGATATCATCTACTCATTAATGATATGAGTAACCGCGTTCGCCCTCTCTAGGACTTCAATTGCCGTTCTGCCCTCAACTAGTACCTTACTTTTTCCTGTTTAGCCTCCGGTAACTACCGTTTAGATAATTTTTCAGAGGATGAATGAGGATGATATGTATGAGTGTAAATGAAGCGTAGTCTTGTACATTCTCAGTTCGACCGTTCCTGAGATGTGTGGCTAATTGAAACCCGACCACCAAAGAACACCGGTATCCACGATCTAGTATTTTTTTTTTTTTTTTTTTTTTTTTTAAGGGCGAAAAACGGTTGAACGTTATCATCGCCCGGAAAATAAATAAATAGATAAATAAATAAATAAATAAAAATAATTTTAGGTTTTTAGATAAAATTAAAACTTAAAACTACTATCACAGAAACAAAATCCGGAATGGGTGTAAAAGGCCCATTCTCGGATAACAAAAACACTAATATGTAACTTAAAACTCTGTTAAAAACTATCACATTAAAAATAAATAAAACTTAAAGCTATGTTAAAAACTATCACATTAAAAATAAATAAAACTTAAAACTAAAAAAGGAGATAAAACTTAAAACTAATATCACAAAAATCTTATAACTAATATCACAGACGAATTTAAAAAACATACAAAAAAAAAACAAAAAAATCCGATAGGGAGTGTAAAAGGCTCCCTACTCGGATAACAAAAACAATACATAGGACAATACATACAATTACGAAAGAACACATACTTATTAAATTTTTTGCATTAACCCTATACTATGTAAAAATATAAACATCCGGTTTAAAACCTCACTCCATAAAAGTCACTCCATGGAGGGCCTGTACGCCTTGGTGTGCGGGTACCTGAGAAGGGGGTGAACTCCAGGGGAGTTTGAGTTTGGGTTAAAATAAAAGACCAAGTCCCGGTCGGCGGGGTCGTCCCTGCGGGAGTCTAGGCTCTTTGTGGGGTCTGCGCTGTCGATTTGAGGCCAAAGGCGTAAAGACCGAGTCCCGGTTCCCTGCTGAGGCGCTGGGGGACGGCATAGCCGGACCTTGGCTCTAAAGCGGGGGATTAGAGGCAGGCAATGTAAAACAAAAGATCCGAGACCGGGGAGGCCAACCTGCCGTGCCGGACGTATAGCCGGCGGGTGGGGGACGCCTCCTTTGAGAGTAAAAGGACACTCTCCCCGACTGAGTATACTTAATTGGATATCCGGTCGGGAAGAGTAGAAAAAAAAAAAGAAAAAAGTGAAGACGTGTTTGTGTGTCTCGTCACAGAAATGAAACCGCAAAATATTGCGCAACGGTATGCCATTTCTTTTTGCGTTAAATCGGGTGAAAACGCGACGACAACTTACGGTAAGCTTCAGAAGGCTTTTGGATAGGAGGTTATGTCAAGAGCTCAAGTTTTTCGGTGGCATAAAATTTTTAGTGAAGGCAGAACCAATGTTGAAGATGAAGACCGAAGTGGACGACCATCAACCTCACGGACAGATGTCAACTTGACCAGGGTGCGTGAAATCGTACGATCTGATCGAAGATTATCCGTTAAAATGATTGTAGAAGAACTCAACATCGATAGAGAACGGTTCGTCTAATATTAACTGAAGATCTTGGTACGAGAAAGATTTGTGCAAAAATTGTCCCCAAAAATCTCACACAACAGCGAGAAACACGGAAAAATGTGGCAGCCGATCTGTTAGAGCAAACGGAAATCAATCCAGATTTGTTGAGCCGTGTGATGAAAGTTGGTTTTTTCAATACGATCCAGAGACAAAACGCCAAAGTTCGCAACGGTGCTCAAAGGTCAGACCAAAAAATGCTCGCATGTCAATGTCAGAAGTGAAATGCACGCTTGTGTGCTTCTTCGATTCCAAGGGAATTGTTCCTAAAGAGCGGGTGCCTCCTGGACAAACAGTTAACCGATATTTCTACAAAGAAATTTTAGAAAGACTTGGTAAACGAGTTCTTCGTGTCCGTGCCAACTTTGCTGATAATTGGATTCTGCATCACGATAATGCGCCATCCCATACTGCTCTGTCAGTACAGCAATTTTTAACTTGGAAACAAATTTCAGTACTACCACAGCCACCTTATTTACCAGATATCGCTCCGTGCGACTTATTTCTATTTCCAAGAATCAAAATGGCGGTCAAGGGACACCATTTTCAAACAACACAAGATATTTTTTTTTTTTTTTTTTTTTTTTTTTAAGGGCGAAAAACGGTTGAACGTTATCATCGCCCGGAAAATAAATAAATAGATAAATAAATAAATAAATAAAAATAATTTTAGGTTTTTAGATAAAATTAAAACTTAAAACTACTATCACAGAAACAAAATCCGGAATGGGTGTAAAAGGCCCATTCTCGGATAACAAAAACACTAATATGTAACTTAAAACTCTGTTAAAAACTATCACATTAAAAATAAATAAAACTTAAAACTAAAAACTATCACATTAAAAATAAATAAAACTTAAAACTAAAAAAGGAGATAAAACTTAAAACTAATATCACAAAAATCTTATAACTAATATCACAGACGAATTTAAAAAACATACAAAAAAAACAAAAAAAATCCGATAGGGAGTGTAAAAGGCTCCCTACTCGGATAACAAAAACAATACATAGGACAATACATACAATTACGAAAGAACACATACTTATTAAATTTTTTGCATTAACCCTATACTATGTAAAAATATAAACATCCGGTTTAAAACCTCCTTATCGTCACGCAAGATACCACGGATGTTACTAGGTAATTTAAATTTACGACGCAATGCCGCATAACATATGCAGTCCACGAGTATGTGGCGCACAGTCACGCGGCAGTTGCATCTTGCGCATAGAGGTGGTTGTCCTCTTGTAAACAGGTACTCGTGTGTGACTCTCGTGTGTCCTATCCGCAATCGACAGAGAACTACTTCCTCACGCCGGGGTTTTCTGTATGAGGAGTTCCATGGTAACACAGAAACTTTAATCTGACGGAGTTTATTATCGACAGTAGCTGTCCAATCACCTTGCCACCTTGTTCTTAATAATTGTTTTACATAGTTAATGAAATCAGAAGTAGCAACTCGGGTGGTGAAAGGAGGCTGGTTACATGCTTCTTTGGCAGCGGAATCTGCATGTTCATTACCTGGAATCCCTACGTGGCTAGGGACCCGGCAAAAACTTAATTCTGTGTTGCGATTATTCAACTCAGCGATTGCGTTGTAAATTTCAATGACGATAGGATGTTTGGAATAAAAGTTCTTTAAGGCTTGGAGAGCACTACACGAGTCACTGCAAATAAGAATTTTTCTATATTTAGGGTTAATGATGTTTAGAGCCTTATTTATAGCATATAGTTCAGCGGTAAACACACTCGTAATACTGGGGAGACCAAACATATAAGTTCTCTCATTGACAACAAAAGCACACCCAACCGTATCGTTTTGTTTCGATCCATCAGTGTAAACAACCGCGTCTGGTTTCATCTTGGAGAGAACACACTGAAACATTTGCTGAAAGACAATAGATGGTGTTGATTGTTTATTGTATGTGGTCAGGTCAAAATTAAAATTTATAAGGCTTATTCTCCACGGAGGATATGAGCAAGAATATATAGGAAAGAATGACGGGTTGTCAACATTTATATGCTGCAGCAGACGCCAGGTACGGATACCTACCGGTGCCGTACGACGTGGATGGTCATCATACTTTCTTAGATTAGGATTTCCAAAGACCGACTCAAGAGCCGGGTGATTCGGTTGTCCTCTGAGACGAGCAAAATACGATAATAAAAGCTGGTCTCGTCTATCCCAAAGTGATGGTTCACCACAGTCTACCAGTAAGCTTGCGACAGGACTAGATCTAAACGCGCCTGTGGCAAGCCGAAGGAAAGCATGATGTACACTATCCAGCATTTTAAGCACGGTTTGACGAGCTGATGAGTAGGCCACACAACCGTAATCTAAACGGGAGCGAACAAAGGAATAGTAAAAACGTATCATACATGATCTATCGGCTCCCCAGTTGGTGTTAGTAAGGACTCGCATCATATCTAGAATTTTGGAACATTTTGTTTTCAATTCTTTTAAATGTTTGACCCAAGTAAGACGGCTATCAAAAATTAAACCTAAAAACTTAACGTAATTAGAGATAGTAATAGTCTCACCGTTTAGAAAAATTTGCGGAATAGAAGGGTTTCGTAGCCGAGAAAAAACTACACATTTTGTTTTTTCGGATGAAAATGTGAAACCAGTAATCCTGGACCAAGCTTCAAGGTGATATATAGTGTTCTGCAGTAGTCTCTCTGCTGTAGGTGCTGAACGGCTTGCAATGTAGATAGCAAAGTCGTCAGCAAATACAGAGCATGAGACAGGAGCCTGAACACAATTGGTAATATCATTTATGGCTACAGAAAATAAGGTGGCACTTAATACACTACCTTGGGGCACTCCATTCTCCAAGATGACACTATCTGAGAGCGAATCATCCACACGAACACGAGCCGTTCGGTGATTTAAGAATGCCCGGATAAAAGCAAGCATATTGCCCTTGATTCCCCATTTTTTGAGAGTGTTAAGAATACCACGTCGCCAGGCTGTGTCATACGCCTTTTTTATATCAAAAAAGATAGCGACGAGGTGTTGCCGATTGAGGAAAGCGTTTTGTATGGCTGTTTCTAGTGACACTAAATGGTCAATAGAAGATCGTCCTTGTCGAAAACCACACTGTTCTGGAGATAGAAAGCCATGTTTCTCCAAGTACCATGTAAGTCTGCGATTTACCATTCTCTCCATTATTTTACACAAAACGCTTGTTAATGAAATAGGGCGATAGCTTGAGGGGTTCGTCTGGTCTTTACCAGGTTTTGGTACTGGTATAATAAATGCTTCTGACCAGCCGGGTGGGAAGACTTGTTCGGAGAATAAACCGTTGAAAATATTCAAAAGTTGTTGTAGTGCCGAATTAGGAAGGTGTGAAAGCATGGAAAGGCGAATGTTGTCCGGTCCAGGGGAAGTGTCCCGTGAATTTTTAAGTGCATGTAACAATTCTTTAAATACGAATGGAGTGTTTAATTCACCAACCGAATCACCAATGTTTAACGACAACACCTCCATTTGTATCTTGTACCGTTGAAAATCGTAATTATATGATGAGGTGAGAGACACCGAGCGGAAAGATTTTGCTAGACTATTTGCCACTTCCGAGGATGATGAAAGGAGTTCTCCTTCATCAATAAGACCAAGAATAGATTGTTTCGGTGATCCGAAGATTGCACGAATTTTCTTCCATACAGTAGACGTGGAAGTAGTGCGCGAGATAGTGCTCACGTATTTCGTCCATGAATTCCTCTTAGCGTCCAAGAATACTCGACGGCACACCGCTCTAGCCCTGCGGTATAAATTTAGATGTTCCGTTGTAGGCCTACGATTAAATTTACGTAATGCCTGCCGTCGATTCTTAATAGCATTTTTGCATTCATCGTTCCACCATGGGACGAAAGGACGTCTAGGATTACCCGATGTTTGTGGGATATATCTGTTGGCATTTTTAAGTATCATGGACGTAAAAGAAGAATATTGGTCGAGGATGTTCGCTTCATCGTCATACTGAGATTGGAATGCTTTACAGTATCCGTTCCAATCTGCCTTTTCAACAATCCATCTCCGTGGCCTTCTTTTAATCTTGCAGTCTACACCGAAACTAATAATAATTGGTCTATGATCACTGCCGTGAAAGTCATCACAAATCGACCAATTAAAATGAGGGAGTACATTCGGTGAGCATATGGAAAGATCCAAGTTAGATACAGTACCAGTTGATAAGGACATAAATGTATGTGATCCATTATTCAGTAGGCAAAGGTCAAAATCTTGTCTCAATCTGTTTATCGTATTTCCCCGAGTGGAGCAGAAGGTTGAGCCCCAGGAAATATGATGGGCATTAAAGTCTCCTACTATTAACGATGGAGATGGTATTTGTGTGAGGAGATTTGAGACATCTAAAGCACTGAACTCAGTGTTCGGTGAGAGATACAGATTGCAGATATGCAATTTGAAGGGAATAGAGACCTTTACTGCAATAGCAGGAATGACAGTGGTTAGTTGAATTCTTGTAGCTGACACCCCATTCTTCATGAAAATCGCTACTCCACCACTCTCCCTACTGTCTACTAGGCAGTCGTATCTCTCGCAGATGTATCCTCTAAGTGTAATTCGGTCATGTTGTAGAAGGTGAGTTTCTTGGAAACACATGATTAGTGGATCATGTGTGTGCGCTAGTACTCTGATATCTTCAATGCGGGACCGAATACCTCTAACATTCCACTGAATAATGTTCATAAGTGTAAAAAAACAAATAAAAAAAATAAATAAATTTCAGAAACTATATAAATATTAGTTGTACGTGATTCGGTTTTTCTTTTTTGTATTTTTTATTTTAAAGAACTCCGATGCCCTAGGGTCGGGTGGTTCTTCAATCATATCCTCCAGTATATGAGGTGATGGTGGAGGAGATTTATTTGACTGGGATGCTGTAGTTGACATCCCAGAAGAGATAGTTATGTGGGTTCCCTTTATGGGGAGCTTATTAGGTGGCTTACTTTTTTTTTTTTTTTTTTTTTTTTTTTTTTGGGCGAAAAACGGTTGAACGTTATCATCGCCCTGAAAATAAATAAATAGATAAATAAATAAAATTAAAAATAAAAATAAAAATAAAAATAATTTAAGTTTTTTAGATAAAATTAAAACTTAAAACTACTATCACAGAAACAAAATCCGGAATGGGTGTAAAAGGCCCATTCTCGGATAACAAAAACACTAATATGTAACTTAAAACTATGTTAAAAACTATCACATTAAAAATAAATAAAACTTAAAACTATGTTAAAATCTATCACATTAAAAATAAATAAAACTTAAAACTAAAAAAGGAGATAAAACTTAAAACTAATATCACAAAAATCTTTAATATCACAAATCTTAATATCACAAATATCAAAAAAAAAAAAAAAAAAAAAAAAAAAAAAAAAAAAAAAAAAAAAAAATCCGATAGGGAGTGTAAAAGGCTCCCTACTCGGATAACAAAAACAATACATAGGACAATACATACAATTACGAAAGAACACATACTTATTAAATTTTTTGCATTAACCCTATACTATGTAAAAATATAAACATCCGGTTTAAAACCTCCTTATCGTCACGCAAGATACCACGGATGTTACTAGGTAATTTAAATTTACGACGCAATGCCGCATAACATATGCAGTCCACGAGTATGTGGCGCACAGTCACGCGGCAGTTGCATCTTGCGCATAGAGGTGGTTGTCCTCTTGTAAACAGGTACTCGTGTGTGACTCTCGTGTGTCCTATCCGCAATCGACAGAGAACTACTTCCTCACGCCGGGGTTTTCTGTATGAGGAGTTCCATGGTAACACAGAAACTTTAATCTGACGGAGTTTATTATCGACAGTAGCTGTCCAATCACCTTGCCACCTTGTTCTTAATAATTGTTTTACATAGTTAATGAAATCAGAAGTAGCAACTCGGGTGGTGAAAGGAGGCTGGTTACATGCTTCTTTGGCAGCGGAATCTGCATGTTCATTACCTGGAATCCCTACGTGGCTAGGGACCCAGCAAAAACTTAATTCTGTGTTGCGATTATTCAACTCAGCGATTGCGTTGTAAATTTCAATGACGATAGGATGTTTGGAATAAAAGTTCTTTAAGGCTTGGAGAGCACTACACGAGTCACTGCAAATAAGAATTTTTCTATATTTAGGGTTAATGATGTTTAGAGCCTTATTTATAGCATATAGTTCAGCGGTAAACACACTCGTAATACTGGGGAGACCAAACATATAAGTTCTCTCATTGACAACAAAAGCACACCCAACCGTATCGTTTTGTTTCGATCCATCAGTGTATACAACCGCGTCTGGTTTCGTCTTGGAGAGAACACACTGAAACATCTGCTGAAAGACGATAGATGGTGTTGATTGTTTATTACATGTAGTCAGGTCAAAATTAAAATTTATAAGGCTTATTTTCCATGGAGGATATGAGCAAGGGTACATAGGAAAGAATGACGGTGTGTCAACATTTATATGCTGCAGCAGACGCCAGGTACGGACACCTACAGGTGCAGTACGACGTGGATGATCCTCATACTTTCCTAGATTAGGATTTTTAAAGACTGACTCAAGAGCCGGGTGATTTGGCTGTCCTCTGAGACGAGCAAAATACGATAATAAAAGCTGGTCTCGTCTATCCCAAAGTGATGGTTCACCACAGTCTACAAGTAAGCTTGCGACAGGACTTGATCTAAACGCGCCTGTGGCAAGCCGAAGGAAAGCATGATGTACACTATCCAGCATTTTAAGCACGGTTTGACGAGCTGATGAGTAGGCCACACAACCGTAATCTAAACGGGAGCGAACAAAGGAATAGTAAAAACGTATCATACATGATCTATCGGCTCCCCAGTTGGTGTTAGTATCGACTCGCATCATATCTAAAAATTTGGAACATTTTGTTTTCAATTCTTTTAAATGTTTGACCCAAGTAAGACGACTATCAAAAATTAAACCTAAAAACTTAACGTAATTAGAGATAGTAATAGTCTCACCGTTCAGAAAAATTTGCGGAATAGAAGGGTTTCGTAGCCGAGAAAAAACTACACATTTTGTTTTTTCGGATGAAAATGTGAAACCAGTAATCCTGGACCAAGCTTCAAGGTGATGTATAGTATTCTGCAGTAGTCTCTCTGCTGTAGGTACCGAACGGCTTGCAATGTAGATAGCAAAGTTGTCAGCAAATAGAGAGCATGAGACAGGAGCCTGAACACATTTGGTAATATCATTTATGGCTACAGAAAATAAGGTGGCACTTAATACACTACCTTGGGGCACTCCATTCTCTAAGATGACACTATCTGAGAGCGAATCATCCACACGAACACGAGCCGTTCGGTGATTTAAGAATCCCCGGATAAAAGCAAGCATATTGCCCTTGATTCCCCATTTTTTGAGAGTGTTAAGAATACCACGTCGCCAGGCTGTGTCATACGCCTTTTTTATATCAAAGAAGATAGCGACGAGGTGTTGCCGATTGAGGAAAGCGTTTTGTATGGCTGTTTCTAGTGACACTAAATGGTCAATGGAAGATCGTCCTTGTCGAAAACCACACTGTTCTGGAGATAGAAAGCCATGTTTCTCCAAGTACCATGTAAGTCTGCGATTTACCATTCTCTCCATTATTTTACACAAAACGCTTGTTAATGAAATAGGGCGATAGCTTGAGGGGTTCGTCTGGTCTTTACCAGGTTTTGGTACTGGTATAATAAATGCTTCTGACCAGCCGGGTGGGAAGACTTGTTCGGAGAATAAACCGTTGAAAATATTCAAAAGTTGTTGTAGTGCCGAATTAGGAAGGTGTGAAAGCATGGAAAGGCGAATGTTGTCCGGTCCAGGGGAAGTGTCCCGTGAATTTTTAAGTGCATGTAACAATTCTTTAAATACGAATGGAGTGTTTAATTCACCAACCGAATCACCAATGTTTAACGACAACACCTCCATTTGTATCTTGTACCGTTGAAAATCGTAATTATATGATGAGGTGAGAGACACCGAGCGGAAAGATTTTGCTAGACTATTTGCCACTTCCGAGGATGATGAAAGGAGTTCTCCTTCATCAATAAGACCAAGAATAGATTGTTTCGGTGATCCGAAGATTGCACGAATTTTCTTCCATACAGTAGACGTGGAAGTAGTGCGCGAGATAGTGCTCACGTATTTCGTCCATGAATTCCTCTTAGCGTCCAAGAATACTCGACGGCACACCGCTCTAGCCCTGCGGTATAAATTTAGATGTTCCGTTGTAGGCCTACGATTAAATTTACGTAATGCCTGCCGTCGATTCTTAATAGCATTTTTGCATTCATCGTTCCACCATGGGACGAAAGGACGTCTAGGATTACCCGATGTTTGTGGGATATATCTGTTGGCATTTTTAAGTATCATGGACGTAAAAGAAGAATATTGGTCGAGGATGTTCGCTTCATCGTCATACTGAGATTGGAATGCTTTACAGTATCCGTTCCAATCTGCCTTTTCAACAATCCATCTCCGTGGCCTTCTTTTAATCTCGCAGTCTACACCGAAACTAATAATAATTGGTCTATGATCACTGCCGTGAAAGTCATCACAAATCGACCAATTAAAATGAGGGAGTACATTCGGTGAGCATATGGAAAGATCCAAGTTAGATACAGTACCAGTTGATAAGGACATAAATGTATGTGATCCATTATTCAGTAGGCAAAGGTCAAAATCTTGTCTCAATCTGTTTATCGTATTTCCCCGAGTGGAGCAGAAGGTTGAGCCCCAGGAAATATGATGGGCATTAAAGTCTCCTACTATTAACGATGGAGATGGTATTTGTGTGAGGAGATTTGAGACATCTAAAGCACTGAACTCAGTGTTCGGTGAGAGATACAGATTGCAGATATGCAATTTGAAGGGAATAGAGACCTTTACTGCAATAGCAGGAATGACAGTGGTTAGTTGAATTCTTGTAGCTGACACCCCATTCTTCATGAAAATCGCTACTCCACCACTCTCCCTACTGTCTACTAGGCAGTCGTATCTCTCGCAGATGTATCCTCTAAGTGTAATTCGGTCATGTTGTAGAAGGTGAGTTTCTTGGAAACACATGATTAGTGGATCATGTGTGTGCGCTAGTACTCTGATATCTTCAATGCGGGACCGAATACCTCTAACATTCCACTGAATAATGTTCATAAGTGTAAAAAAACAAATAAAAAAAATAAATAAATTTCAGAAACTATATAAATATTAGTTGTACGTGATTCGGTTTTTCTTTTTTGTATTTTTTATTTTAAAGAACTCCGATGCCCTAGGGTCGGGTGGTTCTTCAATCATATCCTCCAGTATATGAGGTGATGGTGGAGGAGATTTATTTGACTGGGATGCTGTAGTTGACATCCCAGAAGAGATAGTTATGTGGGTTCCCTTTATGGGGAGCTTATTAGGTGGCTTACTGCCAGCTGTGATAGTCGCTATTCGTGGCGGTACGGCTTTGGGAATAGGAACTTTCGTATGTATCCTACTGTTTGATTCACTAGCTGCGACGGAGGACTTTTTATTCATTTTTGTCAGCTCTGAGATAGTGGCTGTAAGTGAAGCTACTTGATCAGATAGCATCTGAACAAGTTTTTTAAGCTCATTGCAGGATCCGCACTGCTGATTATTAGCATTTGTAGGAATTTGTTTAGATGTAGCGGTGGCAAAAGATACGTCTGGTTTAACCAGGTTCCGTGAATTGTTTATCTTTTTATATTCTCTACGTGCAGCCGGAAAAGATAGTTTTTGCTTCGTACAGTTTGAGAATTGCCTTTTCTTCTTTAAAAGTTGGGCAATCTCGGGAGCGGGCTGTGTGTGGACCACTGCAGTTTGCGCATTTTTCACTTTCTTCGCAGTTAGTGTCATTGTGACCTTCTTTAGAACATCGAGCACAGATCTCTGTTTTTGTACAAGATGTTGTGGTATGACCAAAACCTTGGCATCTAAAACATCGCCGTGGGTTGGGTATGAATGGTCGTACCCGAACCGAGAGGTAACCCACTTTAATCTTCTCTGGTGGAACAGGGAGATTGAATGTTAATATAAGAGACGGTGTCGGTTCTTCTGTTCCGTTCTGCCGTTTCATTATACGTTTTACTTCAACAACATCTTGGTGGCAAAGCTCGTCAACTATTTCAGAGATATCTATATCTAGAAGGTCTCTACAAAAGATTACACCCCGGCTCGTATTTAACGTTTTGTGGCATTCTGCACTTATATTTATGCCACCCATATTACGGAGCCGTAAGATAGATCGACTCTGTTCATCGTTGAATGTTTCAACCAGAATCGATCCGTCACGTAATTTCCTGATATTCTTAGGGGAGCCACTTACACCTGTTATGGTTTTGCTAATTAAGAAAGGTGAGACCTTTTGAAGGGAGCCACCTTCCTGACTATTTCTGAGAACAACGAATCTAATATTTTTATATTTTGATTCTTTCTCTTTTGTAGGACATTTATCCTCGTCAGACGAAGCTGATCGAGGTCTCTTCGCAAGACTTGAATTGGTGGTTTTTTCAGATGGACCACCAACCATCATTGTGTTAATTGTTGGAACTGAAATTTTGGTCCCACGAGTACCGGCGAAAAATGGACCACTCCAGCAGAGCGCACGCGTACTGGAGTTAAAGCTAAATACAACTGGGTTCGCCCTGGTGCCCAGAGGACATCGTTCGGGACTCACTACGTAGAGCCATTCACCCATCGGCACGATTTGTTCCCACCTTGGGTTACGGTTGCGTTTCGTAAGATGTCGCAACACCACCGAGTGTTAATGTAAGAAATATCAGTGTACGATGTTGTTGTGTAATTGTGTAAGTGTGTATGTTGTAATTTATGTAGTGTTCTTGGTGTAGTATATGTGTATAATGTAAAGTGTTCTGCAGCTCACTGTATAGTGGGAAGAATAGCTGCAGAGGCTAGGCCCGTGGGGACGCCAACCCCCAAAGTCTTAAAGAATAAGACTCCCCGTCGGGGGAAGAACTGCATCAAACCAGTCAAATGACTGAAGACAAAAAAATGCACTTTAATCTTTGAGAATTTTTTAAATAAAATCCCATTTATGAAATCAACTGGATTATATGTACAGTCTTCGAAAATCATTTGTGACCTAGTGTCAGTATTGTATTCATATTATGTTCGATTAGGGTTTCACGAATTCTTACCGGGTGAACGCGTCTTCCCGTTTCAGTTAATTTTTAAAATCTTGTGGTCCAGCGTTCAAATCTTAAGTATTTTTTTTGTTTTTTTGTTTTTTTTTGTTTCAATTAACTTTCTTTTTCCTGTTTAGCCTCCGGTAACTACCGTTTAGATAATAATTCAGAGGATGATATATATGAGTGTAAATGAAGTGTAGTCTTGTACAGTCTCATTTCGACCATTCCTGAGATGTGTGGTTAATTGAAAAACCCAACCACCAATGAACACCGGTATCCACGATCTGATATTCAAATCCGTGTAAAAATAACTGGCTTTACTAGGACTTGAACGCTAGAACTCTCGACTTCCAAATCAGCTGATTTGGGAAGACGCGTTTACCACTAGGCTAACCCGGTGGGTTTGTTTAAATTAACTACCGATAGTAACAACAATGCAATCATAACGTTCAGTGTATCGCTAGAAACAAGATGGTGTTTTCGGTAGATGAACGTGTTTTCATTGTTGAGTCGTACTTCAGTACGAAATCAGCGGTTGCAGTGCAAGATTTGTTTCGCCATAAGTACCCAGATAAACCGGCTCCTAACAAAACATCAGTATTAAGGTTAGTCGCACAATTTAGAGAAACCGGTTCTATTAATAACAACAACACAAAACACAAGATCTGCGTCGGTGTTGAATACAGTCGCTGAAATCAAAGATCGATTACTCGCCTCGCCAAATAAATCGATCAGACGTTTGTCTGCTGAAATTAATTTGTCTAAATCGACTGTTCATCGGGCGATCAAACGATTACAATTACGACCTTATCGCATTCAAACGGTTCATCGACTTCTCGAGCCCGACAAAGAAAAACGGCTACAATATTGTCAACGGTTCCCTCGATTTCTGCGCGAGGGAGTTAACGTTATGGATTCGTTATTTTTCACAGATGAAGCACGGTTTCATTTGAACGGCTACGTAAACAGCCAAAACAGTAGAATTTGGAGCGCTGAAAATCTCCGCGTTTATCATGAAAAACAATTACACCCGCAGAAGTCGGGCGTGTGGTGCGCGATATCGCGGAATAAAATAATCGGTCCTATTTTTTTCGAGTACACCATTAATGGAGAACGATATCAGGATATTTTATTTCGGTTCATCGCAGTCTTGGAAGAGGAAGACAGACACTGCCGGCTACAACATGACGGTGCGACATCGCACTACGCATTCAATAATTTTAAATACATTCTAATTTTTATTTATTCGTATTACAGGTGTTTTAAGGAATACGGCAGAATTGGTGAATAAAGTCGTTAAATTGAAATCTAATAATCCTGCAATTGTTAATCATATTTTTAATGTAATGCATGAAGTCAGTGAAAAAGCATGTCAAATTGTCAAAGATATGGGCAATGGGCAAGGAAAAACTTCAAATCCATCTGATTTTGAACTTTTAGAGGTTAGTGTATATAATAATAGAAAATATTGATTTATACATTTAACTTTTAGGTTAATATTTCTTACCTTCTATAATTACAATTGTAGCGTAATATGTAATAGTTTTCATGGACGCAAAACCAAGCACTGAAATTTAGATTTTATATAATAATAGCGTGAATATATATATATATATGTACAGAGTGATTCAGAAGGATAGCGCAATACTTTGACAACTCATTCTAGAGGCTAAAAATAAGAAAAAAGGTCATATAAATATAGGTTCGAAAAAAACGATTCGTTAGTGAGTTATACAGGGTGAAAGATTTCGCCCGAGTTTTAGTTCCTCCGGGTAAATTAAGGCTTTTTGAAATTCTGGGAAGGTCAATTAAGGGGCAAATTCAATTGTTTCTTATTGTTTTTGAGCTGGGAAAACGAAAAAAATAGGTCCCAGAACTTTATCTCTGTTAGTTTCTAAGATATCCCATGTAAAACGCCAAAAATAGCGTGAATATATATATATATATATATATATATACACCAGGTGCGACAATAAAGTAATGAAACTGATTTTTCTTTGCAAGATGTGGCAACCTTGCGTAGGCACACTATCTTTGACCTTGGTCTATAAGCTACTTCTAGTCCAAGCGGCACATTAATGCAACTGCTCGGTCGTGAGTTTGTGCTTTAATAAGTGAACAAAGGATTATTTCAAAACCACGGCACACCTAAAATGGGTATTCGAAGATTGATAACCGCGGCTATCACTTCGGCGGTACTGTATGCGGCTCCCATATGGGGGGCGGCAATGAACATACAGCGAAATAAAAAGAAGTTGAGAAGTGTCCATTGACTGGCATTGCTGCGTGTAGCTGCTAGTTACTGTACGGTATCGTATTACGCGCTGTGCGTACTGACCGGGGTCCTACCCATAGACCTTCAGATAAAAGCCAGAACCATCAAACACAGCGGTATGTTGAAAGAAGAGATGGAAGGGATTATAGAACAAGAATGGCAAGAAGAGCGGGCAGGGTCCAGAGTGGGAGAATGGACCAGACGCCTAATCCCTAATATTAAAACCTGGAATAACAATAGACTCGGAGATGTCAATTTTTACATGACACAATTACTGTCGGGGCACGGCTCTTTCGGTCAGTATCTGTATAGGATCGGGAAGAGAGCCACCCCGCAGTGCATCTATTGTCCAGAGAACGACGATGCCGAACATACGTTGTTCATATGTCCAAGATGGGCCGTTAACGGAGGTCAAATAGTAATTAATGGTCTTACACCAGAAAATCTCATAAACTGGTCGGGGTACAACAATGAGAACCGGGAATGGTTCCGCAGGTTCGCCGGGGAGGTCCTGCGGGCCAAAGAGGATGAAGACAGAAGAACGGGAGAAGAACTGTTTTTAAACAGTAGGGTAGGGCGGACAGTCACTCCATGGAGGGCCTGTACGCCTTGGTGTGCGGGTACCTGAGAAGGGGGTGAACTCCAGGGGAGTTTGAGTTTGGGTTAAAATAAAAGACCAAGTCCCGGTCGGCGGGGTCGTCCCTGCGGGAGTCTAGGCTCTTTGTGGGGTCTGCGCTGTCGATTAGAGGCCAAAGGCGTAAAGACCGAGTCCCGGTTCCCTGCTGAGGCGCTGGGGGACGGCATAGCCGGACCTTGGCTCTAAAGCGGGGGATTAGAGGCAGGCAATGTAAAACAAAAGATCCGAGACCGGGGAGGCCAACCTGCCGTGCCGGACGTATAGCCGGCGGGTGGGGGACGCCTCCTTTGAGAGTAAAAGGACACTCTCCCCGACTGAGTATACTTAATTTTTTTTTTTTTTTTTTTTTTTTTTTTAAGGGCGAAAAACGGTTGAACGTTATCATCGCCCGGAAAATAAATAAATAAATAAATAAATAGATAAATAAATAAAAATAATTTTAGGTTTTTAGATAAAATTAAAATTAAAACTACTATCACAGAAACAAAATCCGGAATGGGTGTAAAAGGCCCATTCTCGGATAACAAAAACACTAATATGTAACTTAAAACGCTGTTAAAAACTATCACATAAAAATAAATAAAACTTAAAGCTATGTTAAAAACTATCACATTAAAAATAAATAAAACTTAAAACTACGTTAAAAACTATCATTAAAAATAAATAAAACTTAAAACTAAAAAAGGAGATAAAACTTAAAACTAATATCACAAAAATCTTATAACTAATATCACAGACGAATTTAAAAAACATACAAAAAATACAAAAAAATCCGATAGGGAGTGTAAAAGGCTCCCTACTCGGATAACAAAACAATACATAGGACAATACATACAATTACTAAAGAATACATACTTATTAAATTTTTTGCATTAACCCTATACTACGTAAAAATATAAACATGCGGTTTAAAACCTCCTTATCGTCACGCAAGATACCACGGATGTTACTAGGAATTTTAAATTTACGACGCAATGCCGCATAACATATGCAGTCCACGAGTATGTGGCGCACAGTCACGCGGCAGTTGCATCTTGCGCATAGAGGTGGTTGTCCTCTTGTAAACAGGTACTCGTGTGTGACTCTCGTGTGTCCTATCCGCAATCGACAGAGTACTACTTCCTCACGCCGGGGTTTTCTGTATGAGGAGTTCCATGGTAACACAGAATCTTTAATCTGACGGAGTTTATTATCGACAGTAGCTGTCCAATCACCTTGCCACCTTGTTCTTAATAATTGTTTTACATAGTTAATGAAATCAGAAGTAGCAACTCGGGTGGTGAAAGGAGGCTGGTTACATGCTTCTTTGGCAGCGGAATCTGCATGTTCATTACCTGGAATCCCTACGTGGCTAGGGACCCAGCAAAAACTTAATTCTGTGTTGCGATTATTCAACTCAGCGATTGCGTTGTAAATTTCAATGACGATAGGATGTTTGGAATAAAAGTTCTTTAAGGCTTGGAGAGCACTACACGAGTCACTGCAAATAAGAATTTTTCTATATTTAGGGTTAATGATGTTTAGAGCCTTATTTATAGCATATAGTTCAGCGGTAAACACACTCGTAATACTGGGGAGACCAAACATATAAGTTCTCTCATTGACAACAAAAGCACACCCAACCGTATCGTTTTGTTTCGATCCATCAGTGTATACAACCGCGTCTGGTTTCGTCTTGGAGAGAACACACTGAAACATCTGCTGAAAGACGATAGATGGTGTTTATTACATGTAGTCAGGTCAAAATTAAAATTTATGAGGTTTATTCCCCATGGAGGATATGAGCAAGGGTACATAGGAAAGAATGACGGTGTGTCAACATTTATATGCTGCAGCAGACGCCAGGTACGGATACCTACAGGTGCAGTACGACGTGGATGATCCTCATACTTTCCTAGATTAGGATTTTTAAGGACTGACTCAAGAACCGGGTGATTTGGCTGTCCTCTGAGACGAGCAAAATAAGATAATAAGAGCTGGTCTCGTCTATCCCAAAGTGATGGTTCACCACAGTCTACAAGTAAGCTTGCGACAGGACTTGATCTAAACGCGCCTGTAGCAAGCCGAAGGAAAGCATGATGTACACTATCCAGCATTTTAAGCACGGTTTGACGAGCTGATGAGTAGGCCACACAACCGTAATCTAAACGGGAGCGAACAAAGGAATAGTAAAAATGTATCATACATGATCTATCGGCTCCCCACTTGGTGTTAGTAAGGACTCGCATCATATCTAAAATTTTGGAACATTTTATTTTCAATTCTTTTAAATGTTTGACCCAAGTAAGACGACTATCAAAAATTAAACCTAAAAACTTAACGTAATTAGAGATAGTAATAGTCTCACCGTTCAGAAAAATTTGCGGAATAGAAGGGTTTCGTAGCCGAGAAAAAACTACACATTTTGTTTTTTCGGATGAAAATGTGAAACCAGTAATCCTGGACCAAGCTTCAAGGTGATATATAGTGTTCTGCAGTAGTCTCTCTGCTGTAGGTGCCGAACGGCTTGCAATGTAGATAGCAAAGTCGTCAGCGAATAGAGAGCATGAGACAGGAGCCTGAACACATTTGGTAATATCATTTATGGCTACAGAAAATAAGGTGGCACTTAATACACTACCGTGGGGCACTCCATTCTCCAAGATGACACTATCTGAGAGCGAATCATCTACACGAACACGAGCCGTTCGGTGATTTATGAATCCCCGGATAAAAGCAAGCATATTGCCCTTGATTCCCCATTTTTGGAGAGTGTTAAGAATACCACGTCGCCAGGCTGTATCATACGCCTTTTTTATATCAAAGAAGATAGCGACGAGGTGTTGCCGATTGAGGAAAGCGTTTTGTATGGCTGTTTCTAGTGACACTAAATGGTCAATGGAAGATCGTCCTTGTCGAAAACCACACTGTTCTGGAGATAGAAAGCCATGTTTCTCCAAGTACCATGTAAGTCTGCGGTTTACCATTCTCTCCATTATTTTACACAACACGCTTGTTAATGAAATAGGGCGATAGCTTGAGGGGTTCGTTTGGTCTTTACCAGGTTTTAGTACTGGTATAATAAATGCTTCTGACCAGCCAGGTGGGAAGACTTGTTCGGAGAATATACCGTTGAAAATATTCAAAAGTTGTTGTAGTGCCGAATTAGGAAGGTGTGAAAGCATGGAAAGGCGAATGTTGTCCGGTCCAGGGGAAGTGTCCCGTGAATTTTTAAGTGCATGTAACAATTCTTTAAATACGAATGGAGTGTTTAATTCACCAACCGAATCACCAATGTTTAACGACAACACCTCCATTTGTATCTTGTACCGTTGAAAATCGTTATTATATGATGAGGTGAGAGACACCGAGCGGAAAGATTTTGCTAGACTATTTGCCACTTCCGAGGATGATGAAAGGAGTTCTCCTTCATCAATAAGACCAAGAATAGATTGTTTCGGTGATCCGAAGATTGCACGAATTTTCTTCCATACAGTAGACGTGGAAGTAGTGCGTGAGATAGTGCTCACGTATTTCGTCCATGAATTCCTCTTAGCGTCCAAGAATACTCGACGGCACACCGCTCTAGCCCTGCGGTATAAATTTAGATGTTCTGTTGTGGGCCTACGATTAAATTTACGTAGTGCCTGCCGTCGATTCCTAATAGCAATTTTGCATTCATCGTTCCACCATGGAACGAAAGGACGTCTAGGATTACCCGATGTTTGTGGGATATATCTGTTGGCATTCTTAAGTATCATGGACGTAAAAGAAGAATATTGGTCGAGGATGTTCGCTCCATCGTCATACTGAGATTGGAATGCTTTACAGTATCCGTTCCAATCTGCCTTTTCAACAATCCATCTCCGTGGCATTCTTTTAATCTCGCAGTCTACACCGAAACTAATAATAATTGGTCTATGATCACTGCCGTGATAGTCATCACAAATCGACCAATTAAAATGAGGGAGTACATTCGGTGAGCATATGGAAAGATCAAGGTTAGATACAGCACCAGTTGATAAGGACATAAATGTGTGTGATCCATTATTCAGTAGGCAAAGGTCAAAATCTTGTCTCAATCTGTTTATCATATTTCCTCGAGTGGAGCAGAAGGTTGAGCCCCAGGAAATATGATGGGCATTGAAGTCTCCTACTATTAACGATGGAGATGGTATTTGTGTAAGGAGATTTGAGACGTCTAAAGCACTGAACACAGTGTTCGGTGAGAGATACAGATTGCAGATATGCAATTTGAAGGGAATAGTGACCTTTACTGCAATAGCAGGAATGACAGTGGTTAGTTGAATTCTTGTAGCTGACACCCCATTCTTCATGAAAATCGCTACTCCACCACTCTCCCTACTGTCTACTAGGCAGTCATATCTCTCGCAGAAGTATCCTCTAAATGTAATTCGGTCATGTTGTAGGAGGTGAGTTTCCTGGAAACACATGATTAGTGGATCATGTGTGTGCGCCAGTACTCTAATATCTTCAATGAGGGACCGAATACCTCTAACATTCCACTGAATAATGTTCATAAGTGTAAAAAGCAAATAAAAAAATAAATTTCGGAAACTAAATAAAAATTAGTTGTACGTGATTCGGTTTTTCTTTTTTGAATTTTTTATTTTAAAGAACTCCGATGCCCTAGGGTCGGGTGGTTCTTCAACCATATCCTCCAGTATATGAGGAGATGGTGGAGGAGATTTATTTGAATGGGATGCTGTAGTTGACATCCCAGAAGAGATAGTTACGTGGGTTCCCTTTATGGGGAGCTTATTAGGTGGCTTACTGCCAGCTGTGATAGTCGCTATTCGTGGCGGTACGATTTTGGGAATAGGAACTTTCGTATGTATCATACTGTTTGATTCACTAGCTGCGATGGAGGACTTTTTATTCATTTTTGTCAGCTCTGAGATAGTGGCTGTAAGTGAAGCTACTTGATCAGATAGCATCTGAACAAGTTTTTTAAGCTCATTGCAGGATCCGCACTGCTGATTATTAGCATTTGTAGGAATTTGTTTAGTTGTAGCGGTGGCAAAAGATACGTCTGGTTTAACCAGGTTCCGTGAGTTGTTTATCTTTTTATATTCTCTACGTGCAGCCGGAAAAGATAGTTTTTGCTCCGTACAGATTTTGAGAATTGCCTTTTCTTCTTTAAAAGTTGGGCAATCTCGGGAGCGGGCTGTATGTGGACCACTGCAGTTTGCACATTTTTCACTTTCTTCGCAGTTAGTGTCGTTGTGACCTTCTTTACCACATCGAGCACAGATCTCAGTTTTCGTGCAAGATGTTGTAGTATGACCAAAACCTTGGCATCTGAAACATCGCCGTGGGTTGGGTATGAATGGTCGTACCCGAACCGAGAGGTAACCCACTTTGATCTTTTCTGGTGGAACAGGGAGACTGAATGTTAATATAAGAGACGGTGTCGGTTCTTCTGTTCCGTTCTGCCGTTTCATTATACGTTTCACCTCAACAACATCTTGGTGGCACAGCTCGTCAACTATTTCAGAGATATCTATATCCAGAAGGTCTCTACAAAAAATTACACCCCGGCTCGTATTTAGCGTTTTGTGGCATTCTGCGCTTATATTTATGCCACCCATACTACGGAGACGTAAGATAGATCGACTCTGCTCATCGTTGAATGTTTCAACCAGAATCGATCCGTCGCGTAATTTCCTGATATTCTTCGGGGAGCCACTTGCACCTGTTATGGTTTTGTTTATTAAAAACGGTGAGACCTTTTGAAGGGAGCCACCTTCCTGACTATTTTTGAGAACAACGAATCTGATATTTTTATATTTTGATTTTAAGAAATTCTGTTCAGTAGGACTTTTATCCTCGTCAGACGAAGCTGATCGAGGTCTCTTCGCAAGACTTAAAATGGTGGTTTTTTCAGATGGACCACCAACCATCATTGTGTTAATTGTTGGAACTGAAATTTTGGTCCCACGAGTACCGGCGAAAAATGGACCACTCCAGCAGAGCGCACGCGTACTGGAGCTAGAGCTAAATACAACTGGGTTCGCCCTGGTGCCCAGAGGACATCGTTCGAGACTCACTACGTAGAGCCATTCACCCATCGGCACGATTTGTTCCCACCTTGGGTTACGGTTGCGTTTCGTAAGATGTCGCAACACCACCGAGTGTAAATGTAAGAAATATCAGTGTAGGTTGTTGTTGTGTAATTGTGAATGTGTGTATGTTGTAATTTATGTAGTGTTCTTGGTGTAGTATATGTGTAAAATGTAAAGTGTTCCGCAGCTCATTGTATAGTGGGAAGAAAAGCTGCGGAGGCTAGGCCCGTGGGGACGCCAACCCCCAAAGTCTTAAAGAATAAGACTCCCCGTCGGGGCGGACAGCATCTTGGGAACCCATCTCGTACACAGTTTGCAATACTGAAGACTTTCGTTCACAATGGTGTAGAGAGATGACCTTGAAATTTCAGGAAACGAATCGCTCGATACGGTAATTGTGAACCGACGATTTTCTCGAATCGCCTCGCTTCCTTCCCTGACCGTCTGCATCATGAACATCTGTACGTCATGATTTAAAGTTCGTACACCATTGTCGCATTTTGTTTTTTTGCCACTCATTGAAGTTTCACCATACACATTACTAATTCGTCGATGAATTTCAGTTGCATTACACCTCTCAGCATGAAGAAATCGAACTACCACACGCAATTTACACTCGGCGTGAGATGATATTGTTGTAGACATGTTTACGTGTTCAGAACTAAACGAAATGATTGAAGATCATACTAGAGAAATTTTTTTTATCTCAGCTCCCCTGGACCGGACCGACCCGACTTTTTGGTATTACGCCACCCAGGGGACGGTCTTTATACCCAAATAGGCCTTCCCGCCTACCAGCTATATACTGGCACGGCAGGTCGGCCTACCGGTAGCTCTTTTTAAGAGTAATCTTTTATTTTATATGCCCCTTTCAGACACCACGCCATACCTGGAGTGTCGTGATGTGGTGTCATGGTCTTTTGTGTTTTATTATTCCCTAAACTATATCCCCAGGAATCCCCAGCGGCTCATTGGAACCGACACACCTCGGCATGCTGGTCCTCCTCGCTGAGGTCCCTTCCCTAACCTTTTTTTTTTCCATCTTTTAACATACAGGGGCAACCAGGAATCGCCGTTAGGCATCTCGTTAGGCCCCCACATGTAATGGCGGATGATTACCCCCACCCATCCTGTCTTCGTCCACTGTGGAACTCACCCATCGGGGTCTCCTACATATCTCCGAGATAATAGCTCCTACATTGAGGGAACCTCCCATTCGGGAGGTTCCCTCAATGTAGGAGCTGCCCTTCCCGGCCCTATCCTGATGTACCGGACATATATTCCATATGGCCTTCACAGCGCCCCCTCCCGCTCATACCTTGAGGGTCTCCCTTGACATCATCGTAAATACACAGACATGCCCGTTCTTGTGGGTGAGCATGCCCATGCATCCTAGTCATGGGAGCTGCCTCCCTGTCCCTAGACTCCGCCATAATTCTTAACCCCCTTTTTTTAAGGGGTTCCCTGTTCAAATTTTTCCTTCAAAATCTCACCGACCATATTTGCTACTTCCATCCGCACATCTTCATTCGTCAACATGCTATTGATTACAGTCTCTGGTGTTGTTGCTGTATACCTGTCTCTTATATCATCCCGCTTATGGCATCTAAACACAGTCTGTTCAACACTATCAGTCTCTTGGCGATCCCTGCAAACAGCAGATCTTCGGAGCTTAAACCGATGTAAGTACTCACCGAAATCACTATGTCCTGATAAGAACTGAGTGAGACTGTAACTAATCTCGCCATGGCGCCGTCCACCCAGCATGCTATATCTGGGATAAGTCTCCTCGTCCAACCGCCTTTTAAAAAAGCTGCCCACCTTTCCTGCCAGTCGTTCATTATTTTCGCCCTCGTCTCTTTTTTAGGTGTCCCCTTGAATCTCAATACCCTCTCTTCCGCCAACAGATCGATAGGCGGTGAGCCGGCAATGACACACACAGCATCATAGGAGACTGTCCTATATGCGCATGATTCCCCGACGGGGAGTCTTATTCTATAAGACTTTGGGGGTTGGCGTCCCCACGGGCCTAGCCTCCGCAGCTTTTCTTCCCACTATACAATGAGCTGCGGAACACTTTACATTTTACACATATACTACACCAAGAACACTACATAAATTACAACATACACACATACACAATTACACAACAACAACCTACACTGATATTTCTTACATTTACACTCGGTGGTGTTGCGACATCTTACCAAACGCAACCGTAACCCAAGGTGGGAACAAATCGTGCCGATGGGTGAATGGCTCTACGTAGTGAGTCTCGAACGATGTCCTCTGGGCACCAGGGCGAACCCAGTTGTATTTAGCTCTAGCTCCAGTTCGCGTGCGCTCTGCTGGAGTGGTCCATTTTTCGCCGGTACTCGCGGGACCAAAATTTCAGTTCCAATAACAAACACAATGATGGTTGGTGGTCCATCTGAAAAAACCACCAATTTAAGTCTTGCGAAGAGACCTCGATCATCTTCGTCTGACGAGGATAAAAGTCCTACAAAAGAGAATTTCTTAGAATCAAAATATAAAAATATTAGATTCGTTGTTCTCAGAAATAGTCAGGAAGGTGGGTCCCTTCAAAAGGTTTCACCTTTCTTAATTAACAAAACCATAACAGGTGCAAGTGGCTCCCCTAAGAATATCAGGAAATTACGCGACGGATCGATTTTGGTTGAAACATTCAACGATGAACAGAGTCGATCTATCTTACGTCTCCGTAATATGGGTGGTATAAATATAAGTGCAGAATGCCACAAAACGCTAAATACGAGCCGGGGTGTAATTTTTTGTAGAGACCTTCTAGATATAGATATCACTGAAATAGTTGATGAGCTTTGCCACCAAGATGTTGTTGAAGTAAAACGTATAATGAAACGGCAGAACGGAACAGAAGAACCGACACCGTCTCTTATATTAACATTCAATCTCCCTGTTCCACCAGAGAAGATTAAAGTGGGTTACCTCTCGGTTCGGGTACGACCATTCATACCCCACCCACGGCGATGTTTCAGATGCCAAGGTTTTGGTCATACTACAACATCTTGTACAAAAACGGAGATCTGTGCGCGATGTTCTAAAGAAGGTCACAATGACACTAACTGCGAAGAAAGTGAAAAATGCGCAAACTGCAGTGGTCCACATACAGCCCGCTCCCGAGATTGCCCAACTTTTAAAGAAGAAAAGGCAATTCTCAAAATCTGTACGGAGCAAAAACTGTCTTTTCCGGCTGCACGTAGAGAATATAAAAAGATAAACAATTCACGGAACCTGGTTAAACCAGACGTATCTTTTACCACCGCTACATCTAAACAAATTCCTACAAATGCTAATAATCAGCAGTGCGGATCCTGCAATGAGCTTAAAAAACTTGTTCAGATGCTATCTGATCAAGTAGCTTCACTTACAGCCACTATCTCAGAGCTGACAAAAATGAATAAAAAGTCCTCCGTCGCAGCTAGTGAATCAAGCAGTATGATACACACGAAAGTTCCTATTCCCAAAGTCGTACCGCCACGAATAGCGACTATCACAGCTGCCAGTAAGCCACCTAATAAGCTCCCCATAAAGGGAACCCACATAACTATCTCTCCTGGGATGTCAACTACAGCATCCCAGTCAAATAAATCTCCTCCACCATCACCTCATATACTGGAGGATATGGTTGAAGAACCACCCGACCCTAGGGCATCGGAGTTCTTTAAAATAAAAAATACAAAAAAGAAAAACCGAATCACATACAACTAATTTTTATATAATTTCCGAAATTTTTTTTTTTATTTATTTTTTACACTTATGAACATTATTCAGTGGAATGTTAGAGGTATTCGGTCCCGCATTGAAGATATTAGAGTACTGGCGCACACACATGATCCACTAATCATGTGTTTCCAAGAAACTCACCTTCTACAACATGACCAAATCACACTTAGAGGATATTTCTGCGAGAGATACGACTGCCTAGTAGACAGTAGGGAGAGTGGTGGAGTAGCGATTTTCATGAAGAATGGGGTGTCAGCTACAAGAATTCAACTAACTACTGCCATTCCTGCTATTGCAGTAAAGATCTCTATTCCCTTCAAATTGCATATCTGCAATCTGTATCTCTCACCGAACACTGAGTTCAGTGCTTTAGATGTCTCAAATCTCCTCACACAAATACCATCTCCATCGTTAATAGTAGGAGACTTCAATGCCCATCATATTTCCTGGGGCTCAACCTTCTGCTCCACTCGAGGAAATATGATAAACAGATTGAGACAAGATTTTGACCTTTGCCTACTGAATAATGGATCACACACATTTATGTCCTTATCAACTGGTACTGTATCTAACCTTGATCTTTCCATATGCTCACCGAATGTACTCCCTCATTTTAATTGGTCTGTTTGTGATGACTTTCACGGCAGTGATCATAGACCAATTATTTAGTTTCGGTGTAGACTGCGAGATTAAAAGAAGGCCACGGAGATGGATTGTCGAAAAGGCAGATTGGAACGGATACCATAAAGCATTCCAATCTCAGTATGACGATGGAGCGAACATCCTCGACCAGTATTCTTCTTTTACGTCCATGATACTTGAGAATGCCAACAGATATATCCCACAAACATCGGGTAATCTTAGACGTCCTTTCGTTCCATGGTGGAACGATGAATGCAAAATTGCTATTAGGAATCGACGGCAGGCACTACGTAAATTTAATCGTAGGCCCACAACAGAACATCTAAATTTATACCGCAGGGCTAGAGCGATGTGCCGTCGAGTATTCTTGGACGCTAAGAGGAATTCATGGACGAAATACGTGAGCACTATCTCACGCACTACTTCCACGTCTACTGTATGGAAGAAAATTCGTGCAATCTTCGGATCACCGAAACAATCTATTCTTGGTCTTATTGATGAAGGAGAACTCCTTTCATCATCCTCGGAAGTGGCAAATAGTCTAGCAAAATCTTTCCGCTCGGTGTCTCTCACCTCATCATATAATAACGATTTTCAATGGTACAAGATACAAATAGAAGTATTGTCGTTAAACATTGGTGATTCGATTGGTGAATTAAACACTCCATTCGTATTTAAAGATTTGTTACATGCACTTAAAAATTCACGGGACACTTCCCCTGGACCGGACTACATTCGCCTTTCCATGCTTTCACACCTTCCTAATTCGGCACTACAACAACTTTTGAATATTTTCAACGGTTTATTCTCCGAACAAGTCTTCCCACCCGGCTGGTCAGAAGCAGTTATTATACCAGTACTAAAACCTGGTAAAGACCAAACGAACCCCTCAAGCTATCGCCCTATATCATTAACAAGCGTTTTGTGTAAAATAATGGAGAGAATGGTAAACCGCAGACTTACATGGTACTTGGAGAAACATGGCTTTCTATCTCCAGAACAGTGTGGTTTTCGACAAGGACGATCTTCTATTGACCATTTAGTGTCACTGGAACAGCCATACAAAACGCTTTCCTAAATCGGCAGCACCTCGTCGCTATCTTTTACGATATAAAAAAGGCGTATGACACAGCCTGGCGACGTGGTATTCTTAACACTCTCAAAAAATGGGGAATCAAGGGCAATATGCTTGCTTTTATCCGAGGATTCTTAAATCACCGAACGGCTCGTGTTCGGGTGGATGATTCGCTCTCAGATAGTGTCATCTTGGAGAATGGAGTGCCCCAAGGTAGTGTATTAAGTGCCACCTTATTTTCTGTAGCCATAAACGATATTACCAAATGTGTTCAGGCTCCTGTCTCATGCTCTCTATTTGCTGACGACTTTGCTATCTACATTGCAAGCCGTTCGGCACCTACAGCAGAGAGACTACTGCAGAACACTATATCTCACCTTGAAGCTTGGTCCAGGATTACTGGTTTCACATTTTCATCCGAAAAAACAAAACGTGTAGTTTTTTCTCGGCTACGAAACCCTTCTATTCCGCAAATTTTTCTGAATCGAAAGACTATTACTATCTCTACTTACGTCAAGTTTTTAGGTTTATTTTTTGATAGCCGTCTTACTTGGGTCAAACATTTAAAAGAATTGAAAACAAAATGTTCCAAAATTCTAGATATGGTGCGAGTCCTTACTAACACCAACCGGGGAGCCGATAGATCATGTATGATACGTTTTTACTATTCCTTTGTTCGCTCCCGTTTAGATTACGGTTGTGTCGCCTACTCTTCAGCTCGTCAAACCGTACTTAAAATGCTGGATAGTGTACATCATGCTTTCCTTCGGCTTGCCACAGGCGCGTTTAGATCAAGTCCTGTCGCAAGCTTACTTGTAGACTGTGGTGAACCATCACTTTGGGATAGACGAGACCAGCTCTTATTATCGTATTTTGCTCGTCTCAAAGGACAGCCAAATCACCCGGTTCTTGAGTCAGTCTTTAAAAATCCTAATCTAGGAAAGTATGAGGACCATCCACGTCGTACTGCACCTGTAGGTGTCCGTACCTGGCGTCTGCTGCAGCATATAAATGTTGACCCACCGTCATTCTTTCCTACGTACCCTTGCTCATATCCTCCATGGAGAATAAACCTCATAAATTTTAATTTTGACCTGACTACATATAATAAACAATCAACACCATCTATTATCTTTCAGCAGATGTTTCAGTGTGTTCTCTCCAAGATGAAACCAGACGCGGTTGTATACACTGATGGATCGAAACAAAACGATACAGTTGGGTGTGCTTTTGTTGTCAACGAGAGAACTTATATGTTTGGTCTCCCCGGTATTACGAGTGTGTTTACCGCTGAACTATACGCTATAAATAAGGCTCTAAACATCATTAACCCTAAATATAGAAAAATTCTTATTTGCAGTGACTCGTGTAGTGCTCTCCATGCCTTAAAAAACGTTTACTCTAAACATCCTATCGTCATTGAAATTTATAACGCAATCGCTGAGTTGAATAATCACAACACAGAATTAAGTTTTTGCTGGGTCCCTAGCCACGTAGGGATTCCAGGTAATGAACATGCAGATTCCGCTGCCAAAGAAGCATGTAACCAGCCTCCTTTCACCAACCGAATTGCTACCTCTGATTTTATTAATTGTGTAAAACAATCACTGAGAGCGTGGTGGCAGGGTGACTGGACGGCTACCGTTGATAATAAACTCCGACAGATTAAAGATTCTGTGTTACCATGGGACTCCTCATACAGAAAAACTCGGCGTGAGGAAGTAGTCCTTTGTCGATTGCGGATAGGACACACGAGGATCACACACGATTACCTGATGATAAGAGGACAAGCACCCCTATGCGCACGATGCAACTGCCCCATGACTGTGCACCATATACTCGTGGATTGCATATGTTATGCGGCGTTCCGTCGTAAATTTAATCTACCCAGAAACATCCGTGGTGTCTTGTGCAATGATAATGAAATTTTAACCCGGATGTTTCTATTTCTGCGTAGTGCTGGGTTAATGCAAAAAATTTAATCTCGTTGCTTATATTTTTTAATGCTTTTAGTTTTTAAATAAGTTTTTTCTGAGTTTTTGATTTTTTTTTTTTTTTTTTTTTTTTTTTTATCCGATTAGGAGCCTTTTACACTCCTTATCGGAATTTGTTAAATTTTATATAGATATTTTTTTTTTTATATTTTAAAGATTCTGTGATATTAGTTGTAAGATTTTATTAATGTTAGTTTTATGCTTTATTTCTCCTTTTTAATTTTTATTTTTAACCTAGTTTTAAGTTTTACTTAATTTTGTTATTTTAGTTTTTAACCTAGTTTTAAGTTTTATATTAGACCATTTATAGTTTTTAGTTATCCAAGAATGGGCCCTTTACACCCATCTTGGACTTTGTAAAATTCTATTTAATCTTGATTTTATATTAGCTTTTACCTGTGATATTAGTCGTAAGTTTTATTCATCTTTTAGAATAGTTTTAAATCCTTTTATTTTTTATAAAAATAAAAGATTCCGGGCGATGATAACGCGCAAGCGTTTTTCGCCCTAAAAAAAAAAAAAAAAAATATATGCGCATGATACACGCAGGAGCAGTCTCCTATGTAACGATGCCATTTTACTGTTGCACCTTTGGATATCCAATCCTCTTTTCCACACCGGTGCACCGTACAATAGCACCGAAGCTACCGTTGCTGCAATTGCCTTCCTCTTTCGCTCCTTAGGACCCAACGTGTTGCACTTCAGCCGAGAAACTGCCGATAGTACCTTCTCAGCCTTATTACAAACTTCCTCTATATGTGGACCAAAACTCCGGTTCTTATCCATCCATACACCCGAGTATTTAATTCTATCCGCAAGAGGAATTGGAGAAAGACCATATTCGAGCTTAACTTGACGAAGAGGTCTCCTACCCGAAAAAAACAGAACTGCAGACTTTTCAGGAGCCACGGACAAACCGTGGGCAGACATCCACTCACAAACCGTAGCCAGAGCTTCATTACCTTTTTCTTCAATCTGCTCTTCATCAACCCCTTTGATTAATAATGCTAGGTCGTCAGCAAAGCCAACTATCTCTACACCCTCCGGAAACCGCAGGCGAAAAATACCGTCATAGGCAATATTCCAGAGAAGGGGACCCAGGACAGAGCCCTGAGGAACCCCCGCTCTCATACGGAAAACAAACTCTACGATCTCCGTAAACGCTTTAACATACCGGTCGCTGAAATAGTCCCTCACAATGCTCTTTAATTGTGGATCAACACCAAACGCCTCCATAGCCTCCGCGACAACTCGCCACGGGAGACTACTGAAGGCATTCCTGACATCCAAGCTTACAAGTACTGGAATCTTCCTAGTCCGCCGCGTCCCCATTTCTGCACTATCTGCAAAATTAATCACCCTGAGAGCTGCATGTATTGCCGATTTGCCCTTCCTAAACCCGTACTGCTGGGGTGAAAGACCTCCTAGACTGTTGATCTGCTCTTCTAGTCTACGCTCAATTACGCGTTCATAAATTTTGGCCATCGTATTCAACAAACATAATGGTCTGTATGACCCAGGATCTTCAATATTCTTACCGGGTTTCGGTAATAAGACCAACTTAGCCACCTTCCAGCATCTTGGAAAAACACCCCTCGTAAATGCATCATTGAAGCATTCCAAGACAGTCCACGGAAATGTCTGGACCACAAGCCGTACAATCTCGCCCGTAACCTCATCCGGACCCGGGCTCTTCTTCACGTTTAAACGTGCAACGGCTCCCCGGAGCCCCTTCCCTAACCTATATCAAAAACCCTGTCTCCTTTCATCGATGTCTTTCTGCGATAAGATCTGTCTGGTGTAACACGCTATTTTCTTCCAGTTGGATTCCCGACTTGTCATAAAAGGTACTATAGCTTCGGAAGTCATCCCGTCGATCGCCATGTCAAATTTGATGGCGGCCCATCTTTCACATATGAAGAAAGTATGTTCTGCATCGTCGATCTCTTCGCAGAAGAGTAAGTAATTATTAAATGAGCTATGCCCGGTGAAAAATTGCGTTAAAAAGTGATCCATCTCGCCAAAACCTCTTCTTATCCACTGTTCGAACTCCGGGATGAGTTGTCTTGTCCAGCGACCCACACCGCTATTAGTCCACTTCTACTGCCAGGTAGTATTGACTTCATCTTTAGCCTCTTGATCTGCTCTGCCCTTCGATCTTTCGATCTCGCGATGAGGTCTATCGGCAGTACTCCGGCGAGAACACAAAGGGCTTCATAGGACACTTCCTATACGCGGCCACCACATCTAGGAGCCCTCTCCTATGCACCCTCGCTAACTTCTCCTTGTTACGCCTGATATCTATAGCGTGATTCCATGCGGGAACAGCATACATCAACGAGGATAATATCGTTGACACCAAAAATCTGCGTTTTGATGCTTTAGGGGAGCATTCTGCGTTGCCATTATAATGTTAAGACTCTTTACCATTGCTTCAGCATTCCTACATATGTTACTTATATGGTCAGTGTATCTTCAATTCCTCTGGAAGGTAACTCCTAAGTATTTCAAACTATGCACCTCTTCTATAACTTTTCCATCGATGACAATAGTAATAGGATCCAGTACTCTTTTTCCAGTAAAGGCGATATACCTACATTTTTTCCAATTACAACTGCAGACCCCTAGATATCATCTACTCATTAATGATATGAGTAACCGCGTTCGCCCTCTCTAGGACTTCAATTGCCGTTCTGCCCTCAACTAGTACCTTACTTTTTCCTGTTTAGCCTCCGGTAACTACCGTTTAGATAATTTTTCAGAGGATGAATGAGGATGATATGTATGAGTGTAAATGAAGCGTAGTCTTGTACATTCTCAGTTCGACCGTTCCTGAGATGTGTGGCTAATTGAAACCCGACCACCAAAGAACACCGGTATCCACGATCTAGTATTTTTTTTTTTTTTTTTTTTTTTTTTTTTAAGGGCGAAAAACGGTTGAACGTTATCATCGCCCGGAAAATAAATAAATAGATAAATAAATAAATAAATAAAAATAATTTTAGGTTTTTAGATAAAATTAAAACTTAAAACTACTATCACAGAAACAAAATCCGGAATGGGTGTAAAAGGCCCATTCTCGGATAACAAAAACACTAATATGTAACTTAAAACTCTGTTAAAAACTATCACATTAAAAATAAATAAAACTTAAAGCTATGTTAAAAACTATCACATTAAAAATAAATAAAACTTAAAACTAAAAAAGGAGATAAAACTTAAAACTAATATCACAAAAATCTTATAACTAATATCACAGACGAATTTAAAAAACATACAAAAAAAAACAAAAAAATCCGATAGGGAGTGTAAAAGGCTCCCTACTCGGATAACAAAAACAATACATAGGACAATACATACAATTACGAAAGAACACATACTTATTAAATTTTTTGCATTAACCCTATACTATGTAAAAATATAAACATCCGGTTTAAAACCTCACTCCATAAAAGTCACTCCATGGAGGGCCTGTACGCCTTGGTGTGCGGGTACCTGAGAAGGGGGTGAACTCCAGGGGAGTTTGAGTTTGGGTTAAAATAAAAGACCAAGTCCCGGTCGGCGGGGTCGTCCCTGCGGGAGTCTAGGCTCTTTGTGGGGTCTGCGCTGTCGATTTGAGGCCAAAGGCGTAAAGACCGAGTCCCGGTTCCCTGCTGAGGCGCTGGGGGACGGCATAGCCGGACCTTGGCTCTAAAGCGGGGGATTAGAGGCAGGCAATGTAAAACAAAAGATCCGAGACCGGGGAGGCCAACCTGCCGTGCCGGACGTATAGCCGGCGGGTGGGGGACGCCTCCTTTGAGAGTAAAAGGACACTCTCCCCGACTGAGTATACTTAATTGGATATCCGGTCGGGAAGAGTAGAAAAAAAAAAAGAAAAAAGTGAAGACGTGTTTGTGTGTCTCGTCACAGAAATGAAACCGCAAAATATTGCGCAACGGTATGCCATTTCTTTTTGCGTTAAATCGGGTGAAAACGCGACGACAACTTACGGTAAGCTTCAGAAGGCTTTTGGATAGGAGGTTATGTCAAGAGCTCAAGTTTTTCGGTGGCATAAAATTTTTAGTGAAGGCAGAACCAATGTTGAAGATGAAGACCGAAGTGGACGACCATCAACCTCACGGACAGATGTCAACTTGACCAGGGTGCGTGAAATCGTACGATCTGATCGAAGATTATCCGTTAAAATGATTGTAGAAGAACTCAACATCGATAGAGAACGGTTCGTCTAATATTAACTGAAGATCTTGGTACGAGAAAGATTTGTGCAAAAATTGTCCCCAAAAATCTCACACAACAGCGAGAAACACGGAAAAATGTGGCAGCCGATCTGTTAGAGCAAACGGAAATCAATCCAGATTTGTTGAGCCGTGTGATGAAAGTTGGTTTTTTCAATACGATCCAGAGACAAAACGCCAAAGTTCGCAACGGTGCTCAAAGGTCAGACCAAAAAATGCTCGCATGTCAATGTCAGAAGTGAAATGCACGCTTGTGTGCTTCTTCGATTCCAAGGGAATTGTTCCTAAAGAGCGGGTGCCTCCTGGACAAACAGTTAACCGATATTTCTACAAAGAAATTTTAGAAAGACTTGGTAAACGAGTTCTTCGTGTCCGTGCCAACTTTGCTGATAATTGGATTCTGCATCACGATAATGCGCCATCCCATACTGCTCTGTCAGTACAGCAATTTTTAACTTGGAAACAAATTTCAGTACTACCACAGCCACCTTATTTACCAGATATCGCTCCGTGCGACTTATTTCTATTTCCAAGAATCAAAATGGCGGTCAAGGGACACCATTTTCAAACAACACAAGATATTTTTTTTTTTTTTTTTTTTTTTTTTTAAGGGCGAAAAACGGTTGAACGTTATCATCGCCCGGAAAATAAATAAATAGATAAATAAATAAATAAATAAAAATAATTTTAGGTTTTTAGATAAAATTAAAACTTAAAACTACTATCACAGAAACAAAATCCGGAATGGGTGTAAAAGGCCCATTCTCGGATAACAAAAACACTAATATGTAACTTAAAACTCTGTTAAAAACTATCACATTAAAAATAAATAAAACTTAAAACTAAAAACTATCACATTAAAAATAAATAAAACTTAAAACTAAAAAAGGAGATAAAACTTAAAACTAATATCACAAAAATCTTATAACTAATATCACAGACGAATTTAAAAAACATACAAAAAAAACAAAAAAAATCCGATAGGGAGTGTAAAAGGCTCCCTACTCGGATAACAAAAACAATACATAGGACAATACATACAATTACGAAAGAACACATACTTATTAAATTTTTTGCATTAACCCTATACTATGTAAAAATATAAACATCCGGTTTAAAACCTCCTTATCGTCACGCAAGATACCACGGATGTTACTAGGTAATTTAAATTTACGACGCAATGCCGCATAACATATGCAGTCCACGAGTATGTGGCGCACAGTCACGCGGCAGTTGCATCTTGCGCATAGAGGTGGTTGTCCTCTTGTAAACAGGTACTCGTGTGTGACTCTCGTGTGTCCTATCCGCAATCGACAGAGAACTACTTCCTCACGCCGGGGTTTTCTGTATGAGGAGTTCCATGGTAACACAGAAACTTTAATCTGACGGAGTTTATTATCGACAGTAGCTGTCCAATCACCTTGCCACCTTGTTCTTAATAATTGTTTTACATAGTTAATGAAATCAGAAGTAGCAACTCGGGTGGTGAAAGGAGGCTGGTTACATGCTTCTTTGGCAGCGGAATCTGCATGTTCATTACCTGGAATCCCTACGTGGCTAGGGACCCAGCAAAAACTTAATTCTGTGTTGCGATTATTCAACTCAGCGATTGCGTTGTAAATTTCAATGACGATAGGATGTTTGGAATAAAAGTTCTTTAAGGCTTGGAGAGCACTACACGAGTCACTGCAAATAAGAATTTTTCTATATTTAGGGTTAATGATGTTTAGAGCCTTATTTATAGCATATAGTTCAGCGGTAAACACACTCGTAATACTGGGGAGACCAAACATATAAGTTCTCTCATTGACAACAAAAGCACACCCAACCGTATCGTTTTGTTTCGATCCATCAGTGTAAACAACCGCGTCTGGTTTCATCTTGGAGAGAACACACTGAAACATTTGCTGAAAGACAATAGATGGTGTTGATTGTTTATTGTATGTGGTCAGGTCAAAATTAAAATTTATAAGGCTTATTCTCCACGGAGGATATGAGCAAGAATATATAGGAAAGAATGACGGTTTGTCAACATTTATATGCTGCAGCAGACGCCAGGTACGGATACCTACCGGTGCCGTACGACGTGGATGGTCATCATACTTTCTTAGATTAGGATTTCCAAAGACCGACTCAAGAGCCGGGTGATTCGGTTGTCCTCTGAGACGAGCAAAATACGATAATAAAAGCTGGTCTCGTCTATCCCAAAGTGATGGTTCACCACAGTCTACCAGTAAGCTTGCGACAGGACTAGATCTAAACGCGCCTGTGGCAATTGGTTCTGCCTTAACTAAAAATTTTATGCCACCGAAAACCTTTGAGCTCTTGACATAACCTCCTCACCAAAAGCCTTCTGAAGCTTACCGTAAGTTGTCGTCCCGTTTTCACCCGATTTAACACAAAAAGAAATGGCATACCGTCGCGCAATATTTTGCGGTTTCATTTCTGTGCCGAGAGACACAAACACGTGTTCACTTATTACAGCACAACTCACGACCGAGCTGTTGCATCAATGTGCCGCTTGGACTAGAAGTAGCTTATAAACGCAAGGTCAAAGATGGTGTGCCTACGAAAGCTGCAGGGTTGCCACATCTTGGAACGAAAAATCAGTTTTATTTCTTTATTGTCGCACGTCGTATATATATATTTTTTTTGTTAAAGTTAGGTCTTTTGTTAATTTTTTCTCGTAGGTTTTTGCTATGTGAAAAATCTACATGCATTTTTTTTTTAGTGTGCCCGGTAATCAGCAGTATCTCGGCTTATCCATGAACTGTTTTCATATGCACGAGAATAATTTTGTAATAATTTTACAACGGTATTTTTGTCTAAAGACATTATTAAATGGATGCATTAACTGATCACATTATACCCGAATTTGAATTTGCTGTTTTTCTAATGCTTAGTCGATTTTTGAATCGATTTAAACTATATTTATGATTTAAATCGATCAATTTTTTTTTACGCTTTAGTATGAAATTTCAGCTATTTCAGTTATCGAATACGATGCCAGTAAGTAAATAAAGTAATGAGACTTGGCGTTCAGAAAATCTTTTTATTTATATATAATCCAATTATACAACGGACTCGTATCAGTTATGAAATAATTCCCTCGGGAAGAAACGGGACGCTTCCAAAAACGGTTTTCCCATTCTTCATAGAAGTGTTGGAACTTAGAAACTGGAATATCGTTCATATGGTTGTATACATTTTCTACTATTCTAAAATTGTGTTATTTGAGGTTTTTTTTTTATTTCGGGAACTGGAAAATATTGAAGGGACAAGACAGGTGAATAAGGTGGTTCAGGATGTACAGGAATGAATTTCTTTACCGATAAATTTTTAAATGGAGAGTGCATTGTCATGATGCAATAATCATTGTCTTTGATGACGAATCTCAGGCCGGGAATTCTTTCCCGCAAAAATTTCTGGTTAAATATATCGATTTACAGTCTGTCCTATAGGAGAAAACTTCTTATGGACTAGTATTTCAATTTCAAATTATATGGCATAACTTCAAAGACATTAATACGTACAGGAGAATGTTCTCTACATTTTTTTTTGTTTGAATAACTTTTCTCTAAAATGCATAGATTCAGAGAAAAACGCATTTCAAAAAAACTTTTTTAGTTTTTCAAAAATCTATAGGAAGGGGGATGTTAAAAATTTGGATTTAAGTTTCCCTCATCACCCCTAACGCATGGACAAATCGTTAGGGTAAGGATTTTCAAATAAAAATACAAATTGACTGTACTAATCTGGGTCATATAAAATATCCAACATTCATCCCCAGTAAAAAAATTTTAAAAAAAAGTCAAGATCAGTACCAATTTTCCCTGGAAGATCACGGTACACTTTTTCCATCCTGTTATCTTTTTATTCAACAGTAAGATTTTTTTAGGATAAAATTTGTGTACAAACGTTTTTCATATCCGATTTATTTGTCAAAATTTGATGGACTGTGTATAGTAAATACGGTGTTCCAATTCAATTTTTCTTCAATCATTTTGCCATTTAATTGCCGGCCGGTCATATCACATCAAGTTTCTGATTCGCTTAGCATTGTCATCAGTTATTAAGATAAATTTTTCCAGAGCGTGGAACGTCTGCAATTGATTCCCGATCATCTGAAAGTTATTTAAAACGCCTACAAACTTGGGTTCGTGACAGAGCATCATCTCCATATTTGTCTCTCTCTCTCGCTCTCTCTCTCTCTCTCTGTGTGTGTCTGTCTCCCACACACTCTCTCTATCTCTGTGTGTGTGTGTGTGTCTATCTCTCTCACCCTCTCTCTCTCTCAGTCCGTCTGTCTGTCTCTCTCTAACTCTCTCTGTCGTATCTCTTTCATACACTCACTCTCTCTCTCTCTGTCACTCTCTCTCTCTGTGTGTGTGTGTGTGTGTGTGTGTGTGTGTGTGTGTGTGTGTATGTGTGTATGTGTGTCTCTCTCTCTCTGTCCGTCAGTCTCAATCCCTCTCTCTGTCAGTCCGTCTGTCTCTCACCCTCTCTCTTTCAATCCGTCTGTCTGTCTCAATCTCTCTCTGTTGTGTCTTCTTTCACACACTCTTTCTCACCCCCTCACTGTTTCAATTTTGATAAAGTTTCAATAGCATTTTTCATGGAGTTTAACCCAAAAAATTTGATTGTAAAACACGTTTCTCATAATTAGAATATCACTCATTTTTGTTAACGAACAACGAAAAACTTGTTTCATAAAAAAATTTCTTTGCAAATCATTTTAGCAACAATAGACTGACAAAAAAAAATATTAATACCTAATTTAAATCATCGGCTGTTCATTTGCAGTTTTGCCAATTTTGCTGCCAAAAAAAAAAACCAATCTCATTACTTTACACCGATTTGGCAAGTAAAATTTATTAACTGTAATATTTTTATATTAAAAAAAATTATAATAATAAAAATTGTGGATGTAAAGTTAAGATCTACTTACTGCGTAATTAACAAAAAATATATTTTTTTATGTACGTCGAATTGTAAATTGTGATTTTTATAACTAATTTTGAGATGATGAATGTCAAAATTCTTATCAGAATTTGTTACAATTTATCGATGTACGATTATTTCAAATAAATTTATATATTAATAGAATTTTAAAATAAATCTTTATTCCCTGTTCATCCTTCGGGAATCACTATCATCTTGTCTTTCCTGTTCCATCTTTGTCTATTTCCTTTTTACAAATCCAAGGTTTTATGTTAAATAACTCGATCTTAATTAATGTTTGCCACAATGACCGGTTCTTTCGTAAACCAAAGAGTAACGCAATAACTTCCGGTTCGTTACATTATATATAATACTTCTTTGTATTTTATTGTTTTGAATATTGATATCGTAGTTTCTTACCGTTGTATAATAAAATTACTTTCATTCTAAACTTAGATTTACTTAAAAAAAGATGCCGTTGTTCAAGAATTATGAAAAATTTTGAAAATGGTCAGTGAAAGTGAATTTTAAAATTTTGTGGAGAAACTGCATTACTATTTGAGAATGAAACTTACTCTCTTCAGGAGTAACTGTAATAATGCACCTACCAGGTTCGTCTAGTGTTGACCAATGTCTTCGTAAATCAGCTGATTTTGAAGTTGATAATTCCAACGTTATCAAATCTTTGTAAAACCATTTTTTTTAATCAGGATTTGAATAATAAATTGTGATATTCTTTAACGGTTGGATTTTTCAATTAAGATACACATATTAGAAATAGTCGACCTGAAAGTTTTACTTCTTCCTACATTACATTTACACTCATACATATATAATCATCTGATTGTAATTCCTGTAGGATAAACAGGAAACAAATATTATACTAACGGTAAAATAATTGTAATTTTACTTAAAAAAAACATTTCCTAATTTTAGAAATCGGTTATATACAAAGTGATTCAGGAGGATAAGGCAATTTACTTTGACAACTCATTCTAGAGGCTAAAAATAAGAAAAAATTCATATAAACATAAATCCGAAAAAACGTTTCGTTAGCGAGTTATACAGGATGGAAGATTTCGCCCGAGTTTCAGTTCCACCGGGTAAATTAAGGTTTTCTGAACTTCTGGGAAGATCAATAAAGGGGCAAATTCAACTGTTTCTTATGGGTTTTGAGCTGGGAAATCGAAAAAAATTGGTCCCAGAACTGTATCTCTCTTAGTTTCTAAAATATACCGTGTAAAACGCCAAAAATAGCGTTAATATATACAGAATATTTCAGAAGAATAGGGCAATACTTGGACAACTCATTCTAGAGGCTAAAAATAAGAAAAAAGTTCATATAAACATAAATCCGAAAAAAACGTTTCGTTAGTGAGTTATACAGGTTGGAAGATTTCGCCCGAGTTTCAGTTCCACGGGGTAAATTACGGGTTTCTGAAATTTTGAGAAGGTCAATTAAGGGGCAAATACAATTGTTTCTTATGGTTTTTGAGCTGGGAAATTGAAAAAAATAGGTCCCAGAACTGTATCTCTCTTAGTTTCTAAAATATACCGTGTAAAACGCCAAAAATAGCGTTAATATATACAGAATATTTCAGAAGAATAGGGCAATACTTTGACAACTCATTCTAGAGGTTAGAAATAAGAAAAAAGTTCGTATAAATATAGGTCCGAAAAAAACGCTTCGTTAGCGAATTATACAGAGTGAAAAATTGCACCCGAGTTTCAGTTCCACCGGGTAAATTAAGGTTTTCTGAAATTCTGGGAAGATCAATAAAGGGGCAAATTCAACTGTTTCTTATGGGTTTTGAGCTGGGAAATCGAAAAAAATTGGTCCCAGAACTGTATTTCTCTTAATTTCTAAAATATACCATGTAAAACGCCAAAAATACCGTGAAAATATGTATATATATATATATATATATATATATGAATGTACAGAGTGATTCAGAAGAATAGGGCAATACTTTGACAACTCATTCTAGAGGGTAAAAAGAAGAAAAAAGTTCATATAAATATAAATCCGAAAAAAACGTTTCGTTAGTGAGTTATACAGGTTGGAAAATTTCGCCCGAGTTTCAGTTCCACGGGGTAAATTACGGGTTTCTGAAATTTTGAGAAGGTCAATTAAGGGGCAAATACAATTGTTTCTTATGGTTTTTGAGCTGGGAAATTGAAAAAAATAGGTCCCAGAACTGTATCTCTCTTAGTTTCTAAAATATACCATGTAAAACGCCAAAAATAGCGTTAATATGTACAGGATATATTTATATATTCACGCTATTTTAGGCGTTTTACATGGTATATCTTAGAAACTAACAGATATACCGTTCTGGGACCTATTTTTTTCAATTTCCCAGCTCAAAAACCATAAGAAACAATTGTATTTGCCCTTTAATTGACTTTTCCAGAATTTCAAAAAGGCTTAATTTACCCGGAGAAACTGAAAGAGGATATCCGGAGGTAGTAGAATAGGATACTAGCAATTTGTGACTTCAACGGGATAGGACATCAGAATTATGGAGAATAATAAAGTTAAGACCGAGACCCGGCCTTGTAGTTGGGGTCTGTAATGGCATAGCCGGGGCTGCGAGGTTTGAGGCAGGCATAAAAAAGTCAGACCCGGTCCCTGGGGTGGGGCTGGGGACAGCTTTGCTGGACCTGGATTCGTACCTGGGGGATTTGAGGCAGGCAAATAATTAAAGTAACAAAAGATCCGATCTGCCGTTCCGGAATTATAGCCGGTGGATGGGAAGGCCCTCTTAGGGTATAACGACACTCTTCCAGACCGAGTATATTTAAATGGATAACCAGTCTGGTGGAGAAGGGGAAAAAAAAGAAAAGAAGAAGAAAGAAAAGTGAACTGATATCGATATCAAGGAATTACAAGGAATTTATTGGTGTCCTAATATTGATGAAAATACATCAATTATCCAGACCCAGACTAGATAATTATTGGTCGACTGATTCAGTTTTAGGTGTGGCTACTATTTCAAATATTTTTACAAAAATTAGGTTGAAAAAGATAATTGAAAATATTCACTGTAATGACAATCAAACTGCTCAGCATAAAAATCCTTCTGGCTATGATAAACTACGACCAATTATTAGGCATTTGAATGCAAAATTTAACTGCAACTATGTGTCATCAAACCAAATTATCTGTTAATAGATCTATGATGGGATTCAAAGGGCGATCTTCTATAAAGCAATACCAACCATTAAAACCAGTCAAAAGAGGATATTATAAAATATGGGAGTGCTTACAGACTCAAAATCTTGATTTATTTTGAAATTTGATACATATGTCAGTAAATCAAAATTCGAATGTGCCAAGAACTGTTTCATTGTATGAGCACATAGTTATGAATTTGTGTGATAATATTGGATTAAGTCCCTTATCTTGTAGCTTTTAACAATTTTTATACAACTTTGAAACGTTAAAAGTGCTAAATTTTTATCCTGTAGGAACATTCAAAGAAAATAAAAAGGGTCTCCCAGACATTATAAAAGAAAAATCAGAACTGAAAAGAGGAGAGTTTAAGTTTTTAGTGAAAAAATGGCATTTCTGCCGTAAAGTGGAAGGACAATAAACCAGTGACGGTTTTATCCTCAATTCATAGTCCAACGGATGTGACTGAAATAAAAAGAAGACTCAAAGATAAATAAATCACAAATTGACTTGTTTTGTCCCATAGAAATTAAAACCTACATGAAATAATGGGAGGTGTTGATCATTTTGATCAGCTCAGAGAAAGATGGCTCCATCAAATGGAGCCATATTCACAGTGCATTATTGGCTAAGAACGTAAGCCCATATCTTAGGGAGACAGGTGAAGAGATACCTCTCTTGACAGATCGTGCAGAATTGCAACACAAAGTGGAGATTTGGAAGTCAACATACACGGTGGAGTTCCCCAGGGCTCTGTTATTATGGGTTTTAACTTTTGAAGGAATCCTGAATTTGGATTATCCTGCAGGAGTCGAGGTCATTGCCTATACACATGACCTGGTGATCCTTGCGAGTGATAGTCATGCACTGGAAGTATAAAATAAGGCCAATTTGGCACTATAGATGATAGAAAACTGGCTATGTAATAAAAATTTAGTGCTGAACATTGATAAATGCAAATTTATCACTTTCACTGGAAGAAGGATCATTGATCGGCTGGATATCAGAATCAATGGTGAAGCAATAGCAGAAACTGATAAGCTTAAGTACCTAGGCGTTACCTTTCAGAGGAACGGTTCCTTCACTGAACATATAAACGAAGTTTGTAACAGGGCTGACAGAATGATAATATCTTTAAATATCATTATGACGAACCAAAGAGCGCCTAAGGCGTCAAAGAATCTTCGGTAATATTGTCCATGCTTTATGCGGTACCGGTTTGGTGGATTTCAGTGCAAGTAAAGAAAAACCTGGCACGAATTATCAGGACCCATAGGAGGGAGTGATTTCTGGATATAGGACGGTCTCCTATGAGGCTTTGTGTGTGCTCGCTGGAGTCCCACCGATTGATTAATTGGGACTTTTAAGAGTTAAAAGATACCAGGGAGTTGGAATTCACAACAGGCAGCGACTAATGGCAAAGTGGCAGGACAAGTGGAATGAGAATGGTCCTGGAGGTAGAACAAAGAGACTCATCCCCGATATTAAAAACTGGATATATAGGAAGAATGGGGAAGTGAATTTTCATCTGTCACAATACTTTACAGGGCATGACAACTTTAATTTTTACTTGGACAGAATCGGTAGAAGAGCATCGACGGAATGTATGTATTGCGATCCCAAAGATGATGTTGAGCACACATTTACTGACTGCCATAAATGGAGAGAAGAATTAGTAGACATCGTTCTAACATCTGATGGTAACGGCAGATTAATTAATCACATGTTGCAGAGTGAAGATGCCTGGAAGAGAGGAGATTGGGGTTCTGATCTTAGTATAGGGATGGGCGGATAGTTGCAGTGGTGAGGACTGGCATGCTGAGGTGTGCCAGTTTCGATGAGCCACTGGGGACTCCAAGGGTTTTCTTGATAGGAAAGATCAAAGAAAAGACCCAATCGTCACGTCAACACAATCATGGATGGTATAGCGTAGCGATATATATAGATGGGCATATTAATAGACTCAAAAGAACTGACCTGTGGGCCGACCTGCCATGCTGGACATACAGCCGGTAGGTGGGAAGGCCCATTTGAGTACAACAGGCACTTCCCTGGGTGGCGCAATACCAACCAGTCGGACCGGCTCAGGGGAGGAGTCAAAAAAAAAAAAAGCTCAAAGAAAGATACATATTGGGAGAAGATTGTTAAAATGGAGGCACCGATTATTGTACTGGTTTTTAGATGTCTGTACTGTAAATGGTTTTATTAAAAAAAAACAAAAAACTAATCGAACCAAATCGAGATCAATTAAGACTTTAGGTTACGACTAGCAGAACACCTGATCGCTGGATATACAAGTAGAAAATGGAAAGGAAAGCCAGCTCCATACCTCATCCCACCGGGTTGGTCTAGTGGTGAACGCGTCTTCCCACATCAGCTGATTTGGAAGTCGAGAGTTCCAGCGTTCAAATCCTAGTAAAGTCAATTATTTTTATACGGATTTGAAAACTAGATTGTGGATACCGGTATTCTTTGGTGGTTGGGTTTCAATTAACCACAAATCTCAGAAATGGTCGAACTGAGAATGTACAAGACTACACTTCATTTACACTCTTATACATATCATCCTCTGAAGTATTATCTAAAACGGTAATTACCGGAGGCTAAACAGGAAAAAGAACTCTCCATACCCATACCTCATCTGCAAGAAAGGAATTGTACGAGTACCAGATAATGTGCGTCTTCAAAGTGTCGGCAAAAGCTATGCCAAAAAAGGAAAATACCAAAAAACGGTGCCGTGTTTGCAATACAAAAAAAAAAAAAAAAGAAATAAGAACAATATTTATTCGTATAATATGCAAAGTGCCCCTTTGTATGGATATTTGTTTTAAAAAATAATTAAGAGATAAATAATTATTAAAATGTTCATTTAACTATTTATTTTATAAAGCCATTACATATCCAGCAGCCCACCAGGAACTATAGGACCCATTTGTGGATCTACAAATATATAAATAACCACTCGACTAGTGTGACCATAAGGTCCCGACGTTTTTTTCCAGGAAAATTGCAGTGAGAAATTTTTTTTTACATTCATAAATATGTTTTATGGTCCAAATTTGTAAATGTCACTGACTTTCAGTTTTGTAACTTGGTTACACAAATTTAGCCATGAAAGGGTTAATTGGCTACTGAGATCCCTAGATCTCTCTCCGTTATATGCTTAAAAAATGTATGATTTATTGCCAATTTAACAATGTTATTGTATGTCAAACGTAAAAAAGTGTGTTTTTTACCATATTTTTGTCGTTTTACATGGGATATCTTACAAACTAAGAAAAATACAGTTCTAGGACCTATTTTGTTCTATTTCCCAGCTCAAAAACCATAACAAACAATTGAATTTGCCCCTTAATTGAGTTTCCCAGAATTTCAGAAACCCTTAATTTACCCGGAGGAACTGAAACCCTGGCGAAATCTTTCACTCTGTATAACTCGATAACGAATCGTTTTTTATTTTGAGCATTTTACTAATTTTTTGCCTCTAGAATGAGTTGTCAAAGTATTGTTGCCCTATCCTTCTGAATCACCCTGCATATATATATATATATGTATATATATGTTCACGCTATTTTAGGCGTTTTACATGGTATATCTTAGAAACTAACAGATATACCGTTCTGGGACCAATTTTTTTTAATTTCCCAGCTCAAAAACCATAAGAAACAATTGTGAAACAACGAAGCGAGGCGAGCTGGCCAACGAAGCGAGGCGGGCTGGCCAACGAAGCGAGGCGAGCTGGCCAACGAAGCGAGGCGAGCTGGCCAACGAAGCGAGGCGAGATGGCGAGTGCAGTGCGGCGAGCGGGCGAACGGGCGTGTGCAGCGAGTGCAGCGCGGCGAGCGGGCGTGTGCAACGAGTACAGCGCGGCGAGCGGGCGTGTGCAACGAGTACAGCGCGGCGAGCGGGCGTGTGCAGCGAGTACAGTGCGGCGAGTACAGTGCGGCGAGCGGGCGTATGCAGCGAGCTGAACGGCGAGCTAGCCAACGCAACGAGGCGAGCTGGCCAACGCAACGAGGCGAGCTGGCCAACGCAACGAGGCGAGCTGGCCAACGCAACGAGGCGAGCTGGCCAACGCAACGAGGCGAGCTGGCCAACGCAACGAGGCGAGCTGGCCAACGCAACGAGGCGAGCTGGCCAACGCAACGAGGCGAGCTGGCCAACGCAACGAGGCGAGCTGGCCAACGCAACGAGGCGAGCTGGCCAACGCAACGAGGCGAGCTGGCCAACGCAACGAGGCGAGCTGGCCAACGCAACGAGGCGAGCTGGCCAACGAAGCGAGGCGAGCTGACGAGTGCAGTGCGGCGAGCTGGCCAACGAAGCGAGGCGAGCTGACGAGTGCAGTGCGGCGAGCGGGCGAGCGGGCGTGTGCAGCGAGTGCAGCGAGTACAGCGCGGCGAGCGGGCGTGTGCAGCGAGTACAGCGCGGCGAGCGGGCGTGTGCAGCGAGTACGAAGCGAGGCGAGCTGGCCAACGCAACGAGGCGAGCTGGCCAACGCAACGAGGCGAGCTGGCCAACGCAACGAGGCGAGCTGGCCAACGCAACGAGGCGAGCTGGCCAACGCAACGAGGCGAGCTGGCCAACGCAACGAGGCGAGCTGGCCAACGCAACGAGGCGAGCTGGCCAACGCAACGAGGCGAGCTGGCCAACGCAACGAGGCGAGCTGGCCAACGCAACGAGGCGAGCTGGCCAACGCAACGAGGCGAGCTGGCCAACGCAACGAGGCGAGCTGGCCAACGAAGCGAGGCGAGCTGGCCAACGAAGCGAGGCGAGCTGGCCAACGAAGCGAGGCGAGCTGGCCAACGAAGCGAGGCGAGCTGGCCAACGAAGCGAGGCGAGCTGGCCAACGAAGCGAGGCGAGCTGGCCAACGCAACGAGGCGAGCTGGCCAACGCAACGAGGCGAGCTGGCCAACGCAACGAGGCGAGCTGGCCAACGCAACGAGGCGAGCTGGCCAACGCAACGAGGCGAGCTGGCCAACGCAACGAGGCGAGCTGGCCAACGCAACGAGGCGAGCTGGCCAACGCAACGAGGCGAGCTGGCCAACGCAACGAGGCGAGCTGGCCAACGCAACGAGGCGAGCTGGCCAACGCAACGAGGCGAGCTGGCCAACGCAACGAGGCGAGCTGGCCAACGCAACGAGGCGAGCTGGCCAACGCAACGAGGCGAGCTGGCCAACGCAACGAGGCGAGCTGGCCAACGCAACGAGGCGAGCTGGCCAACGCAACGAGGCGAGCTGGCCAACGCAACGAGGCGAGCTGACGAGTGCAGTGCGGCGAGCGGGCGAGCGGGCGTGTGCAGCGAGTACAGCGCGGCGAGCGGGCGTGTGCAGCGAGTACAGCGCGGCGAGCGGGCGTGTGCAGCGAGTACGAAGCGAGGCGAGCTGGCCAACGAAGCGAGGCGAGCTGGCCAACGCAACGAGGCGAGCTGGCCAACGCAACGAGGCGAGCTGGCCAACGCAACGAGGCGAGCTGGCCAACGCAACGAGGCGAGCTGGCCAACGCAACGAGGCGAGCTGGCCAACGCAACGAGGCGAGCTGGCCAACGCAACGAGGCGAGCTGACGAGTGCAGTGCGGCGAGCGGGCGAGCGGGCGTGTGCAGCGAGTACAGTGCGGCGAGCGGGCGTGTGCAGCGAGTACAGCGCGGCGAGCGGGCGTGTGCAGCGAGTACAGCGCGGCGAGCGGGCGTGTGCAGCGAGTACGAAGCGAGGCGAGCTGGCCAACGAAGCGAGGCGAGCTGGCCAACGCAACGAGGCGAGCTGGCCAACGCAACGAGGCGAGCTGGCCAACGCAACGAGGCGAGCTGGCCAACGCAACGAGGCGAGCTGGCCAACGCAACGAGGCGAGCTGGCCAACGCAACGAGGCGAGCTGGCCAACGCAACGAGGCGAGCTGGCCAACGCAACGAGGCGAGCTGACGAGTGCAGTGCGGCGAGCGGGCGAGCGGGCGAGCGGGCGTGTGCAGCGAGTACAGCGCGGCGAGCGGGCGTGTGCAGCGAGTACAGCGCGGCGAGCGGGCGTGTGCAGCGAGTACGAAGCGAAGCGAGCTGGCCAACGCAACGACGCGAGCTGGCCAACGAAGCGAGGCGAGCTGGCCAACGAAGCGAGGCGAGCTGGCCAACGAAGCGAGGCGAGCTGGCCAACGAAGCGAGGCGAGCTGGCCAACGCAACGAGGCGAGCTGGCCAACGCAACGAGGCGAGCTGGCCAACGCAACGAGGCGAGCTGGCCAACGCAACGAGGCGAGCTGGCCAACGCAACGAGGCGAGCTGGCCAACGCAACGAGGCGAGCTGGCCAACGCAACGAGGCGAGCTGGCCAACGCAACGAGGCGAGCTGGCCAACGCAACGAGGCGAGCTGGCCAACGCAACGAGGCGAGCTGGCCAACGCAACGAGGCGAGCTGGCCAACGCAACGAGGCGAGCTGGCCAACGCAACGAGGCGAGCTGGCCAACGCAACGAGGCGAGCTGGCCAACGCAACGAGGCGAGCTGGCCAACGCAACGAGGCGAGCTGGCCAACGCAACGAGGCGAGCTGGCCAACGCAACGAGGCGAGCTGGCCAACGAAGCGAGGCGAGCTGACGAGTGCAGTGCGGCGAGCTGGCCAACGAAGCGAGGCGAGCTGACGAGTGCAGTGCGGCGAGCGGGCGAGCGGGCGTGTGCAGCGAGTGCAGCGCGGCGAGCGGGCGTGTGCAGCGAGTACAGCGCGGCGAGCGGGCGTGTGCAGCGAGTACGAAGCGAGGCGAGCTGGCCAACGCAACGAGGCGAGCTGGCCAACGCAACGAGGCGAGCTGGCCAACGCAACGAGGCGAGCTGGCCAACGCAACGAGGCGAGCTGGCCAACGCAACGAGGCGAGCTGGCCAACGCAACGAGGCGAGCTGGCCAACGCAACGAGGCGAGCTGGCCAACGCAACGAGGCGAGCTGGCCAACGCAACGAGGCGAGCTGACGAGTGCAGTGCGGCGAGCGGGCGAGCGGGCGTGTGCAGCGAGTACAGTGCGGCGAGCGGGCGTGTGCAGCGAGTACAGCGCGGCGAGCGGGCGTGTGCAGCGAGTACAGCGCGGCGAGCGGGCGTGTGCAGCGAGTACGAAGCGAGGCGAGCTGGCCAACGCAACGACGCGAGCTGGCCAACGCAACGAGGCGAGCTGGCCAACGCAACGAGGCGAGCTGGCCAACGCAACGAGGCGAGCTGGCCAACGCAACGAGGCGAGCTGACGAGTGCAGTGCGGCGAGCGGGCGAGCGGGCGAGCGGGCGTGTGCAGCGAGTACAGCGCGGCGAGCGGGCGTGTGCAGCGAGTACAGCGCGGCGAGCGGGCGTGTGCAGCGAGTACAGCGCGGCGAGCGGGCGTGTGCAGCGAGTACGAAGCGAGGCGAGCTGGCCAACGCAACGAGGCGAGCTGGCCAACGCAACGAGGCGAGCTGGCCAACGCAACGAGGCGAGCTGGCCAACGAAGCGAGGCGAGCTGGCCAACGCAACGAGGCGAGCTGGCCAACGCAACGAGGCGAGCTGGCCAACGCAACGAGGCGAGCTGGCCAACGCAACGAGGCGAGCTGGCCAACGCAACGAGGCTAGCTGGCCAACGCAACGAGGCGAGCTGGCCAACGCAACGAGGCGAGCTGGCCAACGCAACGAGGCGAGCTGGCCAACGCAACGAGGCGAGCTGGCCAACGCAACGAGGCGAGCTGGCCAACGCAACGAGGCGAGCTGGCCAACGCAACGAGGCGAGCTGGCCAACGCAACGAGGCGAGCTGGCCAACGCAACGAGGCGAGCTGGCCAACGCAACGAGGCGAGCTGGCCAACGAAGCGAGGCGAGCTGGCCAACGAAGCGAGGCGAGCTGGCCAACGAAGCGAGGCGAGCTGGCCAACGAAGCGAGGCGAGCTGGCCAACGAAGCGAGGCGAGCTGGCCAACGAAGCGAGGCGAGCTGGCCAACGAAGCGAGGCGAGCTGGCCAACGAAGCGAGGCGAGCTGGCCAACGAAGCGAGGCGAGCTGGCCAACGAAGCGAGGCGAGCTGGCCAACGAAGCGAGGCGAGCTGGCCAACGCAACGAGGCGAGCTGGCCAACGCAACGAGGCGAGCTGGCCAACGCAACGAGGCGAGCTGGCCAACGCAACGAGGCGAGCTGGCCAACGCAACGAGGCGAGCTGGCCAACGCAACGAGGCGAGCTGGCCAACGCAACGAGGCGAGCTGGCCAACGCAACGAGGCGAGCTGGCCAACGCAACGAGGCGAGCTGGCCAACGCAACGAGGCGAGCTGGCCAACGCAACGAGGCGAGCTGGCCAACGCAACGAGGCGAGCTGGCCAACGCAACGAGGCGAGCTGGCCAACGCAACGAGGCGAGCTGGCCAACGCAACGAGGCGAGCTGGCCAACGCAACGAGGCGAGCTGGCCAACGCAACGAGGCGAGCTGGCCAACGCAACGAGGCGAGCTGGCCAACGAAACGAGGCGAGCTGGCCAACGAAGCGAGGCGAGCTGACGAGTGCAGTGCGGCGAGCTGGCCAACGAAGCGCGGCGAGCTGGCCAACGAAGCGCGGCGAGCTGGCCAACGTAGCGCGGCGAGCTGGCCAACGTAGCGCGGCGAGCTGGCCAACGTAGCGCGGCGAGCTGGCCAACGAAGCGAGGCGAGCTGGCCAACGAAGCGAGGCGAGCTGGCCAACGAAGCGAGGCGAGCTGGCCAACGCAACGAGGCGAGCTGGCCAACGCAACGAGGCGAGCTGGCCAACGCAACGAGGCGAGCTGGCCAACGCAACGAGGCGAGCTGGCCAACGCAACGAGGCGAGCTGGCCAACGCAACGAGGCGAGCTGGCCAACGCAACGAGGCGAGCTGGCCAACGCAACGAGGCGAGCTGGCCATCGCAACGAGGCGAGCTGGCCATCGCAACGAGGCGAGCTGGCCATCGCAACGAGGCGAGCTGGCCATCGCAACGAGGCGAGCTGGCCAACGCAACGAGGCGAGCTGGCCAACGCAACGAGGCGAGCTGGCCAACGCAACGAGGCGAGCTGGCCAACGCAACGAGGCGAGCTGGCCAACGCAACGAGGCGAGCTGGCCAACGCAACGAGGCGAGCTGGCCAACGAAGCGAGGCGAGCTGGCCAACGAAGCGAGGCGAGCTGGCCAACGAAGCGAGGCGAGCTGGCCAACGAAGCGAGGCGAGCTGGCCAACGCAACGAGGCGAGCTGGCCAACGCAACGAGGCGAGCTGGCCAACGCAACGAGGCGAGCTGGCCAACGCAACGAGGCGAGCTGGCCAACGCAACGAGGCGAGCTGGCCAACGCAACGAGGCGAGCTGGCCAACGCAACGAGGCGAGCTGGCCAACGCAACGAGGCGAGCTGGCCAACGCAACGAGGCGAGCTGGCCAACGCAACGAGGCGAGCTGGCCAACGAAGCGAGGCGAGCTGACGAGTGCAGTGCGGCGAGCTGGCCAACGAAGCGAGGCGAGCTGACGAGTGCAGTGCGGCGAGCTGGCCAACGTAGCGCGGCGAGCTGGCCAACGTAGCGCGGCGAGCTGGCCAACGAAGCGAGGCGAGCTGGCCAACGAAGCGAGGCGAGCTGGCCAACGAAGCGAGGCGAGCTGGCCAACGAAGCGAGGCGAGCTGGCCAACGAAGCGAGGCGAGCTGGCCAACGCAACGAGGCGAGCTGGCCAACGCAACGAGGCGAGCTGGCCAACGCAACGAGGCGAGCTGGCCAACGCAACGAGGCGAGCTGGCCAACGCAACGAGGCGAGCTGGCCAACGCAACGAGGCGAGCTGGCCAACGCAACGAGGCGAGCTGGCCAACGCAACGAGGCGAGCTGGCCAACGAAGCGAGGCGAGCTGACGAGTGCAGTGCGGCGAGCGGGCGAGCGGGCGTGTGCAGCGAGTGCAGCGCGGCGAGCGGGCGTGTGCAGCGAGTGCAGCGCGGCGAGCGGGCGTGTGCAGCGAGTGCAGCGCGGCGAGCGGGCGTGTACAGCGAGTACAGCGCGGCGAGCGGGCGTGTGCAGCGAGTACGAAGCGAGACGAGCTGGCCAACGCAACGAGGCGAGCTGGCCAACGCAACGAGGCGAGCTGGCCAACGCAACGAGGCGAGCTGGCCAACGAAGCGAGGCGAGCTGGCCAACGAAGCGAGGCGAGCTGGCCAACGAAGCGAGGCGAGCTGGCCAACGAAGCGAGGCGAGCTGGCCAACGCAACGAGGCGAGCTGGCCAACGCAACGAGGCGAGCTGGCCAACGCAACGAGGCGAGCTGGCCAACGCAACGAGGCGAGCTGGCCAACGCAACGAGGCGAGCTGGCCAACGAAACGAGGCGAGCTGGCCAACGAAGCGAGGCGAGCTGGCCAACGCAACGAGGCGAGCTGGCCAACGAAGCGAGGCGAGCTGACGAGTGCAGTGCGGCGAGCTGGCCAACGAAGCGAGGCGAGCTGACGAGTGCAGTGCGGCGAGCTGGCCAACGAAGCGAGGCGAGCTGACGAGTGCAGTGCGGCGAGCGGGCGAGCGGGCGTGTGCAGCGAGTGCAGCGCGGCGAGCGGGCGTGTGCAGCGAGTACAGCGCGGCGAGCGGGCGTGTGCAGCGAGTACGAAGCGAGCCGAGCTGGCCAACGCAACGACGCGAGCTGGCCAACGCAACGAGGCGAGCTGGCCAACGCAACGAGGCGAGCTGGCCAACGCAACGAGGCGAGCTGGCCAACGCAACGAGGCGAGCTGGCCAACGCAACGAGGCGAGCTGGCCAACGCAACGAGGCGAGCTGGCCAACGCAACGAGGCGAGCTGGCCAACGCAACGAGGCGAGCTGGCCAACGCAACGAGGCGAGCTGACGAGTGCAGTGCGGCGAGCGGGCGAGCGGGCGAGCGGGCGTGTGCAGCGAGTACAGCGCGGCGAGCGGGCGTGTGCAGCGAGTACAGCGCGGCGAGCGGGCGTGTGCAGCGAGTACGAAGCGAGGCGAGCTGGCCAACGCAACGACGCGAGCTGGCCAACGCAACGAGGCGAGCTGGCCAACGCAACGAGGCGAGCTGGCCAACGCAACGAGGCGAGCTGGCCAACGCAACGAGGCGAGCTGGCCAACGCAACGAGGCGAGCTGACGAGTGCAGTGCGGCGAGCGGGCGAGCGGGCGAGCGGGCGTGTGCATCGAGTACAGCGCGGCGAGCGGGCGTGTGCAGCGAGTACAGCGCGGCGAGCGGGCGTGTGCAGCGAGTACAGCGCGGCGAGCGGGCGTGTGCAGCGAGTACGAAGCGAGGCGAGCTGGCCAACGCAACGAGGCGAGCTGGCCAACGCAACGAGGCGAGCTGGCCAACGCAACGAGGCGAGCTGGCCAACGCAACGAGGCCAGCTGGCCAACGCAACGAGGCCAGCTGGCCAACGCAACGAGGCCAGCTGGCCAACGCAACGAGGCGAGCTGGCCAACGCAACGAGGCGAGCTGGCCAACGCAACGAGGCGAGCTGGCCATCGCAACGAGGCGAGCTGGCCATCGCAACGAGGCGAGCTGGCCATCGCAACGAGGCGAGCTGGCCAACGCAACGAGGCGAGCTGGCCAACGCAACGAGGCGAGCTGGCCAACGCAACGAGGCGAGCTGGCCAACGCAACGAGGCGAGCTGGCCAACGCAACGAGGCGAGCTGGCCAACGCAACGAGGCGAGCTGGCCAACGCAACGAGGCGAGCTGGCCAACGCAACGAGGCGAGCTGGCCAACGCAACGAGGCGAGCTGGCCAACGCAACGAGGCGAGCTGGCCAACGAAGCGAGGCGAGCTGGCCAACGAAGCGAGGCGAGCTGGCCAACGAAGCGAGGCGAGCTGGCCAACGAAGCGAGGCGAGCTGGCCAACGAAGCGAGGCGAGCTGGCCAACGAAGCGAGGCGAGCTGGCCAACGAAGCGAGGCGAGCTGGCCAACGAAGCGAGGCGAGCTGGCCAACGAAGCGAGGCGAGCTGGCCAACGAAGCGAGGCGAGCTGGCCAACGAAGCGAGGCGAGCTGGCCAACGAAGCGAGGCGAGCTGGCCAACGAAGCGAGGCGAGCTGGCCAACGAAGCGAGGCGAGCTGGCCAACGAAGCGAGGCGAGCTGGCCAACGAAGCGAGGCGAGCTGGCCAACGAAGCGAGGCGAGCTGGCCAACGAAGCGAGGCGAGCTGGCCAACGAAGCGAGGCGAGCTGGCCAACGCAACGAGGCGAGCTGGCCAACGCAACGAGGCGAGCTGGCCAACGAAGCGAGGCGAGCTGGCCAACGAAGCGAGGCGAGCTGGCCAACGAAGCGAGGCGAGCTGGCCAACGAAGCGAGGCGAGCTGGCCAACGCAACGAGGCGAGCTGGCCAACGCAACGAGGCGAGCTGGCAAACGCAACGAGGCGAGCTGGCCAACGCAACGAGGCGAGCTGGCCAACGCAACGAGGCGAGCTGGCCAACGCAACGAGGCGAGCTGGCCAACGCAACGAGGCGAGCTGGCCAACGCAACGAGGCGAGCTGGCCAACGAAGCGAGGCGAGCTGGCCAACGAAGCGAGGCGAGCTGGCCAACGCAACGAGGCGAGCTGGCCAACGCAACGAGGCGAGCTGGCCAACGCAACGAGGCGAGCTGGCCAACGCAACGAGGCGAGCTGGCCAACGCAACGAGGCGAGCTGGCCAACGAAACGAGGCGAGCTGGCCAACGAAGCGAGGCGAGCTGGCCAACGAAGCGAGGCGAGCTGACGAGTGCAGTGCGGCGAGCTGGCCAACGAAGCGCGGCGAGCTGGCCAACGAAGCGCGGCGAGCTGGCCAACGTAGCGCGGCGAGCTGGCCAACGTAGCGCGGCGAGCTGGCCAACGTAGCGCGGCGAGCTGGCCAACGAAGCGAGGCGAGCTGGCCAACGAAGCGAGGCGAGCTGGCCAACGCAACGAGGCGAGCTGGCCAACGCAACGAGGCGAGCTGGCCAACGCAACGAGGCGAGCTGGCCAACGCAACGAGGCGAGCTGGCCAACGCAACGAGGCGAGCTGGCCAACGCAACGAGGCGAGCTGGCCATCGCAACGAGGCGAGCTGGCCATCGCAACGAGGCGAGCTGGCCAACGCAACGAGGCGAGCTGGCCAACGCAACGAGGCGAGCTGGCCAACGCAACGAGGCGAGCTGGCCAACGCAACGAGGCGAGCTGGCCAACGCAACGAGGCGAGCTGGCCAACGCAACGAGGCGAGCTGGCCAACGCAACGAGGCGAGCTGGCCAACGAAGCGAGGCGAGCTGGCCAACGAAGCGAGGCGAGCTGGCCAACGAAGCGAGGCGAGCTGGCCAACGAAGCGAGGCGAGCTGGCCAACGAAGCGAGGCGAGCTGGCCAACGAAGCGAGGCGAGCTGGCCAACGCAACGAGGCGAGCTGGCCAACGCAACGAGGCGAGCTGGCCAACGCAACGAGGCGAGCTGGCCAACGCAACGAGGCGAGCTGGCCAACGCAACGAGGCGAGCTGGCCAACGAAACGAGGCGAGCTGGCCAACGAAGCGAGGCGAGCTGACGAGTGCAGTGCGGCGAGCTGGCCAACGAAGCGCGGCGAGCTGGCCAACGAAGCGCGGCGAGCTGGCCAACGTAGCGCGGCGAGCTGGCCAACGTAGCGCGGCGAGCTGGCCAACGAAGCGAGGCGAGCTGGCCAACGAAGCGAGGCGAGCTGGCCAACGCAACGAGGCGAGCTGGCCAACGCAACGAGGCGAGCTGGCCAACGCAACGAGGCGAGCTGGCCAACGCAACGAGGCGAGCTGGCCATCGCAACGAGGCGAGCTGGCCATCGCAACGAGGCGAGCTGGCCATCGCAACGAGGCGAGCTGGCCAACGCAACGAGGCGAGCTGGCCAACGCAACGAGGCGAGCTGGCCAACGCAACGAGGCGAGCTGGCCAACGCAACGAGGCGAGCTGGCCAACGCAACGAGGCGAGCTGGCCAACGCAACGAGGCGAGCTGGCCAACGCAACGAGGCGAGCTGGCCAACGAAGCGAGGCGAGCTGGCCAACGAAGCGAGGCGAGCTGGCCAACGAAGCGAGGCGAGCTGGCCAACGAAGCGAGGCGAGCTGGCCAACGAAGCGAGGCGAGCTGGCCAACGAAGCGAGGCGAGCTGGCCAACGCAACGAGGCGAGCTGGCCAACGCAACGAGGCGAGCTGGCCAACGCAACGAGGCGAGCTGGCCAACGCAACGAGGCGAGCTGGCCAACGCAACGAGGCGAGCTGGCCAACGCAACGAGGCGAGCTGGCCAACGCAACGAGGCGAGCTGGCCAACGCAACGAGGCGAGCTGGCCAACGCAACGAGGCGAGCTGGCCAACGCAACGAGGCGAGCTGGCCAACGCAACGAGGCGAGCTGGCCAACGCAACGAGGCGAGCTGGCCAACGCAACGAGGCGAGCTGACGAGTGCAGTGCGGCGAGCTGGCCAACGTAGCGCGGCGAGCTGGCCAACGTAGCGCGGCGAGCTGGCCAACGTAGCGCGGCGAGCTGGCCAACGTAGCGCGGCGAGCTGGCCAACGTAGCGCGGCGAGCTGGCCAACGAAGCGAGGCGAGCTGGCCAACGAAGCGAGGCGAGCTGGCCAACGAAGCGAGGCGAGCTGGCCAACGCAACGAGGCGAGCTGGCCAACGCAACGAGGCGAGCTGGCCAACGCAACGAGGCGAGCTGGCCAACGCAACGAGGCGAGCTGGCCAACGCAACGAGGCGAGCTGGCCATCGCAACGAGGCGAGCTGGCCATCGCAACGAGGCGAGCTGGCCAACGCAACGAGGCGAGCTGGCCAACGCAACGAGGCGAGCTGGCCAACGCAACGAGGCGAGCTGGCCAACGCAACGAGGCGAGCTGGCCAACGCAACGAGGCGAGCTGGCCAACGCAACGAGGCGAGCTGGCCAACGCAACGAGGCGAGCTGGCCAACGAAGCGAGGCGAGCTGGCCAACGAAGCGAGGCGAGCTGGCCAACGAAGCGAGGCGAGCTGGCCAACGAAGCGAGGCGAGCTGGCCAACGAAGCGAGGCGAGCTGGCCAACGAAGCGAGGCGAGCTGGCCAACGAAGCGAGGCGAGCTGGCCAACGCAACGAGGCGAGCTGGCCAACGCAACGAGGCGAGCTGGCCAACGCAACGAGGCGAGCTGGCCAACGCAACGAGGCGAGCTGGCCAACGCAACGAGGCGAGCTGGCCAACGAAACGAGGCGAGCTGGCCAACGAAGCGAGGCGAGCTGACGAGTGCAGTGCGGCGAGCTGGCCAACGAAGCGCGGCGAGCTGGCCAACGAAGCGCGGCGAGCTGGCCAACGTAGCGCGGCGAGCTGGCCAACGTAGCGCGGCGAGCTGGCCAACGAAGCGAGGCGAGCTGGCCAACGAAGCGAGGCGAGCTGGCCAACGCAACGAGGCGAGCTGGCCAACGCAACGAGGCGAGCTGGCCAACGCAACGAGGCGAGCTGGCCAACGCAACGAGGCGAGCTGGCCAACGCAACGAGGCGAGCTGGCCAACGCAACGAGGCGAGCTGGCCAACGCAACGAGGCGAGCTGGCCATCGCAACGAGGCGAGCTGGCCATCGCAACGAGGCGAGCTGGCCATCGCAACGAGGCGAGCTGGCCAACGCAACGAGGCGAGCTGGCCAACGCAACGAGGCGAGCTGGCCAACGCAACGAGGCGAGCTGGCCAACGCAACGAGGCGAGCTGGCCAACGCAACGAGGCGAGCTGGCCAACGCAACGAGGCGAGCTGGCCAACGCAACGAGGCGAGCTGGCCAACGAAGCGAGGCGAGCTGGCCAACGAAGCGAGGCGAGCTGGCCAACGAAGCGAGGCGAGCTGGCCAACGAAGCGAGGCGAGCTGGCCAACGAAGCGAGGCGAGCTGGCCAACGAAGCGAGGCGAGCTGGCCAACGAAGCGAGGCGAGCTGGCCAACGAAGCGAGGCGAGCTGGCCAACGCAACGAGGCGAGCTGGCCAACGCAACGAGGCGAGCTGGCCAACGCAACGAGGCGAGCTGGCCAACGCAACGAGGCGAGCTGGCCAACGCAACGAGGCGAGCTGGCCAACGCAACGAGGCGAGCTGGCCAACGCAACGAGGCGAGCTGGCCAACGCAACGAGGCGAGCTGGCCAACGCAACGAGGCGAGCTGGCCAACGCAACGAGGCGAGCTGGCCAACGCAACGAGGCGAGCTGGCCAACGCAACGAGGCGAGCTGGCCAACGCAACGAGGCGAGCTGGCCAACGCAACGAGGCGAGCTGGCCAACGCAACGAGGCGAGCTGGCCAACGAAGCGAGGCGAGCTGACGAGTGCAGTGCGGCGAGCTGGCCAACGAAGCGCGGCGAGCTGGCCAACGTAGCGCGGCGAGCTGGCCAACGTAGCGCGGCGAGCTGGCCAACGTAGCGCGGCGAGCTGGCCAACGAAGCGAGGCGAGCTGGCCAACGAAGCGAGGCGAGCTGGCCAACGAAGCGAGGCGAGCTGGCCAACGAAGCGAGGCGAGCTGGCCAACGCAACGAGGCGAGCTGGCCAACGCAACGAGGCGAGCTGGCCAACGCAACGAGGCGAGCTGGCCAACGCAACGAGGCGAGCTGGCCAACGCAACGAGGCGAGCTGGCCAACGCAACGAGGCGAGCTGGCCAACGCAACGAGGCGAGCTGGCCAACGAAGCGAGGCGAGCTGACGAGTGCAGTGCGGCGAGCGGGCGAGCGGGCGTGTGCAGCGAGTGCAGCGCGGCGAGCGGGCGTGTGCAGCGAGTGCAGCGCGGCGAGCGGGCGTGTACAGCGAGTACAGCGCGGCGAGCGGGCGTGTGCAGCGAGTACGAAGCGAGGCGAGCTGGCCAACGCAACGAGGCGAGCTGGCCAACGCAACGAGGCGAGCTGGCCAACGAAGCGAGGCGAGCTGGCCAACGAAGCGAGGCGAGCTGGCCAACGAAGCGAGGCGAGCTGGCCAACGAAGCGAGGCGAGCTGGCCAACGCAACGAGGCGAGCTGGCCAACGCAACGAGGCGAGCTGGCCAACGCAACGAGGCGAGCTGGCCAACGCAACGAGGCGAGCTGGCCAACGCAACGAGGCGAGCTGGCCAACGCAACGAGGCGAGCTGGCCAACGCAACGAGGCGAGCTGGCCAACGAAACGAGGCGAGCTGGCCAACGCAACGAGGCGAGCTGGCCAACGCAACGAGGCGAGCTGGCCAACGAAGCGAGGCGAGCTGACGAGTGCAGTGCGGCGAGCTGGCCAACGAAGCGAGGCGAGCTGACGAGTGCAGTGCGGCGAGCTGGCCAACGAAGCGAGGCGAGCTGACGAGTGCAGTGCGGCGAGCGGGCGAGCGGGCGTGTGCAGCGAGTGCAGCGCGGCGAGCGGGCGTGTGCAGCGAGTACAGCGCAGCGAGCGGGCGTGTGCAGCGAGTACAGCGCGGCGAGCGGCCGTGTGCAGCGAGTACGAAGCGAGGCGAGCTGGCCAACGCAACGACGCGAGCTGGCCAACGCAACGAGGCGAGCTGGCCAACGAAGCGAGGCGAGCTGGCCAACGAAGCGAGGCGAGCTGGCCAACGAAGCGAGGCGAGCTGGCCAACGCAACGAGGCGAGCTGGCCAACGCAACGAGGCGAGCTGGCCAACGCAACGAGGCGAGCTGGCCAACGCAACGAGGCGAGCTGGCCAACGCAACGAGGCGAGCTGGCCAACGCAACGAGGCGAGCTGGCCAACGCAACGAGGCGAGCTGGCCAACGCAACGAGGCGAGCTGGCCAACGCAACGAGGCGAGCTGGCCAACGAAACGAGGCGAGCTGGCCAACGAAACGAGGCGAGCTGGCCAACGCAACGAGGCGAGCTGGCCAACGCAACGAGGCGAGCTGGCCAACGAAGCGAGGCGAGCTGACGAGTGCAGTGCGGCGAGCTGGCCAACGAAGCGAGGCGAGCTGACGAGTGCAGTGCGGCGAGCGGGCGTGTGCAGCGAGTGCAGCGCGGCGAGCGGGCGTGTGCAGCGAGTACAGCGCGGCGAGCGGGCGTGTGCAGCGAGTACGAAGCGAGCCGAGCTGGCCAACGCAACGACGCGAGCTGGCCAACGCAACGACGCGAGCTGGCCAACGCAACGAGGCGAGCTGGCCAACGCAACGAGGCGAGCTGGCCAACGCAACGAGGCGAGCTGGCCAACGCAACGAGGCGAGCTGGCCAACGCAACGAGGCGAGCTGGCCAACGCAACGAGGCGAGCTGGCCAACGCAACGAGGCGAGCTGGCCAACGCAACGAGGCGAGCTGGCCAACGCAACGAGGCGAGCTGGCCAACGCAACGAGGCGAGCTGGCCAACGAAGCGAGGCGAGCTGGCCAACGAAGCGAGGCGAGCTGGCCAACGAAGCGAGGCGAGCTGGCCAACGAAGCGAGGCGAGCTGGCCAACGAAGCGAGGCGAGCTGGCCAACGAAGCGAGGCGAGCTGGCCAACGAAGCGAGGCGAGCTGGCCAACGAAGCGAGGCGAGCTGGCCAACGAAGCGCGGCGAGCTGGCCAACGAAGCGCGGCGAGCTGGCCAACGAAGCGCGGCGAGCTGGCCAACGAAGCGCGGCGAGCTGGCCAACGAAGCGCGGCGAGCTGGCCAACGAAGCGCGGCGAGCTGGCCAACGAAGCGCGGCGAGCTGGCCAACGAAGCGCGGCGAGCTGGCCAACGAAGCGCGGCGAGCTGGCCAACGAAGCGCGGCGAGCTGGCCAACGCAACGAGGCGAGCTGGCCAACGCAACGAGGCGAGCTGGCCAACGCAACGAGGCGAGCTGGCCAACGCAACGAGGCGAGCTGGCCAACGCAACGAGGCGAGCTGGCCAACGCAACGAGGCGAGCTGGCCAACGCAACGAGGCGAGCTGGCCAACGCAACGAGGCGAGCTGGCCAACGCAACGAGGCGAGCTGGCCAACGCAACGAGGCGAGCTGACGAGTGCAGTGCGGCGAGCGGGCGAGCGGGCGTGTGCAGCGAGTGCAGCGCGGCGAGCGGGCGTGTGCAGCGAGTACAGCGCGGCGAGCGGGCGTGTGCAGCGAGTACGAAGCGAGGCGAGCTGGCCAACGCAACGAGGCGAGCTGGCCAACGCAACGAGGCGAGCTGGCCAACGAAGCGAGGCGAGCTGGCCAACGAAGCGAGGCGAGCTGGCCAACGAAGCGAGGCGAGCTGGCCAACGCAACGAGGCGAGCTGGCCAACGCAACGAGGCGAGCTGGCCAACGCAACGAGGCGAGCTGGCCAACGCAACGAGGCGAGCTGGCCAACGCAACGAGGCGAGCTGGCCAACGCAACGAGGCGAGCTGGCCAACGCAACGAGGCGAGCTGGCCAACGAAGCGAGGCGAGCTGACGAGTGCAGTGCGGCGAGCTGGCCAACGAAGCGAGGCGAGCTGACGAGTGCAGTGCGGCGAGCGGGCGTGTGCAGCGAGTGCAGCGCGGCGAGCGGGCGTGTGCAGCGAGTACAGCGCGGCGAGCGGGCGTGTGCAGCGAGTACAGCGCGGCGAGCGGGCGTGTGCAGCGAGTACGAAGCGAGGCGAGCTGGCCAACGCAACGACGCGAGCTGGCCAACGCAACGAGGCGAGCTGGCCAACGAAGCGAGGCGAGCTGGCCAACGAAGCGAGGCGAGCTGGCCAACGAAGCGAGGCGAGCTGGCCAACGCAACGAGGCGAGCTGGCCAACGCAACGAGGCGAGCTGGCCAACGCAACGAGGCGAGCTGGCCAACGAAACGAGGCGAGCTGGCCAACGAAACGAGGCGAGCTGGCCAACGCAACGAGGCGAGCTGGCCAACGCAACGAGGCGAGCTGGCCAACGCAACGAGGCGAGCTGGCCAACGCAACGAGGCGAGCTGGCCAACGAAGCGAGGCGAGCTGACGAGTGCAGTGCGGCGAGCTGGCCAACGAAGCGAGGCGAGCTGACGAGTGCAGTGCGGCGAGCGGGCGTGTGCAGCGAGTGCAGCGCGGCGAGCGGGCGTGTGCAGCGAGTACAGCGCGGCGAGCGGGCGTGTGCAGCGAGTACAGCGCGGCGAGCGGGCGTGTGCAGCGAGTACGAAGCGAGGCGAGCTGGCCAACGCAACGACGCGAGCTGGCCAACGCAACGAGGCGAGCTGGCCAACGAAGCGAGGCGAGCTGGCCAACGAAGCGAGGCGAGCTGGCCAACGAAGCGAGGCGAGCTGGCCAACGAAGCGAGGCGAGCTGGCCAACGCAACGAGGCGAGCTGGCCAACGCAACGAGGCGAGCTGGCCAACGCAACGAGGCGAGCTGGCCAACGCAACGAGGCGAGCTGGCCAACGCAACGAGGCGAGCTGGCCAACGCAACGAGGCGAGCTGGCCAACGCAACGAGGCGAGCTGGCCAACGCAACGAGGCGAGCTGGCCAACGCAACGAGGCGAGCTGGCCAACGCAACGAGGCGAGCTGGCCAACGAAACGGGGCGAGCTGGCCAACGAAACGAGGCGAGCTGGCCAAGGCAACGAGGCGAGCTGGCCAACGAAGCGAGGCGAGCTGACGAGTGCAGTGCGGCGAGCTGGCCAACGAAGCGAGGCGAGCTGACGAGTGCAGTGCGGCGAGCGGGCGTGTGCAGCGAGTGCAGCGCGGCGAGCGGGCGTGTGCAGCGAGTACAGCGCGGCGAGCGGGCGTGTGCAGCGAGTACAGCGCGGCGAGCGGGCGTGTGCAGCGAGTACGAAGCGAGCCGAGCTGGCCAACGCAACGACGCGAGCTGGCCAACGCAACGACGCGAGCTGGCCAACGCAACGAGGCGAGCTGGCCAACGCAACGAGGCGAGCTGGCCAACGCAACGAGGCGAGCTGGCCAACGCAACGAGGCGAGCTGGCCAACGCAACGAGGCGAGCTGGCCAACGCAACGAGGCGAGCTGGCCAACGCAACGAGGCGAGCTGGCCAACGAAACGAGGCGAGCTGGCCAACGAAACGAGGCGAGCTGGCCAACGCAACGAGGCGAGCTGGCCAACGCAACGAGGCGAGCTGGCCAACGAAGCGAGGCGAGCTGACGAGTGCAGTGCGGCGAGCTGGCCAACGAAGCGAGGCGAGCTGACGAGTGCAGTGCGGCGAGCGGGCGTGTGCAGCGAGTGCAGCGCGGCGAGCGGGCGTGTGCAGCGAGTACGAAGCGAGGCGAGCTGGCCAACGCAACGACGCGAGCTGGCCAACGCAACGAGGCGAGCTGGCCAACGAAGCGAGGCGAGCTGGCCAACGAAGCGAGGCGAGCTGGCCAACGAAGCGAGGCGAGCTGGCCAACGAAGCGAGGCGAGCTGGCCAACGAAGCGAGGCGAGCTGGCCAACGAAGCGAGGCGAGCTGGCCAACGAAGCGAGGCGAGCTGGCCAACGAAGCGAGGCGAGCTGGCCAACGCAACGAGGCGAGCTGGCCAACGCAACGAGGCGAGCTGGCCAACGCAACGAGGCGAGCTGGCCAACGAAGCGAGGCGAGCTGGCCAACGAAGCGAGGCGAGCTGGCCAACGAAGCGAGGCGAGCTGGCCAACGAAGCGAGGCGAGCTGGCCAACGCAACGAGGCGAGCTGGCCAACGCAACGAGGCGAGCTGGCAAACGCAACGAGGCGAGCTGGCCAACGCAACGAGGCGAGCTGGCCAACGCAACGAGGCGAGCTGGCCAACGCAACGAGGCGAGCTGGCCAACGCAACGAGGCGAGCTGGCCAACGCAACGAGGCGAGCTGGCCAACGAAGCGAGGCGAGCTGGCCAACGAAGCGAGGCGAGCTGGCCAACGCAACGAGGCGAGCTGGCCAACGCAACGAGGCGAGCTGGCCAACGCAACGAGGCGAGCTGGCCAACGCAACGAGGCGAGCTGGCCAACGCAACGAGGCGAGCTGGCCAACGAAACGAGGCGAGCTGGCCAACGAAGCGAGGCGAGCTGACGAGTGCAGTGCGGCGAGCTGGCCAACGAAGCGCGGCGAGCTGGCCAACGAAGCGCGGCGAGCTGGCCAACGTAGCGCGGCGAGCTGGCCAACGTAGCGCGGCGAGCTGGCCAACGTAGCGCGGCGAGCTGGCCAACGAAGCGAGGCGAGCTGGCCAACGAAGCGAGGCGAGCTGGCCAACGCAACGAGGCGAGCTGGCCAACGCAACGAGGCGAGCTGGCCAACGCAACGAGGCGAGCTGGCCAACGCAACGAGGCGAGCTGGCCAACGCAACGAGGCGAGCTGGCCAACGCAACGAGGCGAGCTGGCCAACGCAACGAGGCGAGCTGGCCATCGCAACGAGGCGAGCTGGCCATCGCAACGAGGCGAGCTGGCCAACGCAACGAGGCGAGCTGGCCAACGCAACGAGGCGAGCTGGCCAACGCAACGAGGCGAGCTGGCCAACGCAACGAGGCGAGCTGGCCAACGCAACGAGGCGAGCTGGCCAACGCAACGAGGCGAGCTGGCCAACGCAACGAGGCGAGCTGGCCAACGAAGCGAGGCGAGCTGGCCAACGAAGCGAGGCGAGCTGGCCAACGAAGCGAGGCGAGCTGGCCAACGAAGCGAGGCGAGCTGGCCAACGAAGCGAGGCGAGCTGGCCAACGAAGCGAGGCGAGCTGGCCAACGCAACGAGGCGAGCTGGCCAACGCAACGAGGCGAGCTGGCCAACGCAACGAGGCGAGCTGGCCAACGCAACGAGGCGAGCTGGCCAACGCAACGAGGCGAGCTGGCCAACGAAACGAGGCGAGCTGGCCAACGAAGCGAGGCGAGCTGACGAGTGCAGTGCGGCGAGCTGGCCAACGAAGCGCGGCGAGCTGGCCAACGAAGCGCGGCGAGCTGGCCAACGTAGCGCGGCGAGCTGGCCAACGTAGCGCGGCGAGCTGGCCAACGAAGCGAGGCGAGCTGGCCAACGAAGCGAGGCGAGCTGGCCAACGCAACGAGGCGAGCTGGCCAACGCAACGAGGCGAGCTGGCCAACGCAACGAGGCGAGCTGGCCAACGCAACGAGGCGAGCTGGCCAACGCAACGAGGCGAGCTGGCCAACGCAACGAGGCGAGCTGGCCAACGCAACGAGGCGAGCTGGCCATCGCAACGAGGCGAGCTGGCCATCGCAACGAGGCGAGCTGGCCATCGCAACGAGGCGAGCTGGCCAACGCAACGAGGCGAGCTGGCCAACGCAACGAGGCGAGCTGGCCAACGCAACGAGGCGAGCTGGCCAACGCAACGAGGCGAGCTGGCCAACGCAACGAGGCGAGCTGGCCAACGCAACGAGGCGAGCTGGCCAACGAAGCGAGGCGAGCTGGCCAACGAAGCGAGGCGAGCTGGCCAACGAAGCGAGGCGAGCTGGCCAACGAAGCGAGGCGAGCTGGCCAACGAAGCGAGGCGAGCTGGCCAACGAAGCGAGGCGAGCTGGCCAACGAAGCGAGGCGAGCTGGCCAACGCAACGAGGCGAGCTGGCCAACGCAACGAGGCGAGCTGGCCAACGCAACGAGGCGAGCTGGCCAACGCAACGAGGCGAGCTGGCCAACGCAACGAGGCGAGCTGGCCAACGCAACGAGGCGAGCTGGCCAACGCAACGAGGCGAGCTGGCCAACGCAACGAGGCGAGCTGGCCAACGCAACGAGGCGAGCTGGCCAACGCAACGAGGCGAGCTGGCCAACGCAACGAGGCGAGCTGGCCAACGAAACGAGGCGAGCTGGCCAACGAAGCGAGGCGAGCTGACGAGTGCAGTGCGGCGAGCTGGCCAACGAAGCGCGGCGAGCTGGCCAACGTAGCGCGGCGAGCTGGCCAACGTAGCGCGGCGAGCTGGCCAACGAAGCGAGGCGAGCTGGCCAACGAAGCGAGGCGAGCTGGCCAACGAAGCGAGGCGAGCTGGCCAACGAAGCGAGGCGAGCTGGCCAACGCAACGAGGCGAGCTGGCCAACGCAACGAGGCGAGCTGGCCAACGCAACGAGGCGAGCTGGCCAACGCAACGAGGCGAGCTGGCCAACGCAACGAGGCGAGCTGGCCAACGCAACGAGGCGAGCTGGCCAACGCAACGAGGCGAGCTGGCCAACGAAGCGAGGCGAGCTGACGAGTGCAGTGCGGCGAGCGGGCGAGCGGGCGTGTGCAGCGAGTGCAGCGCGGCGAGCGGGCGTGTGCAGCGAGTGCAGCGCGGCGAGCGGGCGTGTACAGCGAGTACAGCGCGGCGAGCGGGCGTGTGCAGCGAGTACGAAGCGAGGCGAGCTGGCCAACGCAACGAGGCGAGCTGGCCAACGCAACGAGGCGAGCTGGCCAACGAAGCGAGGCGAGCTGGCCAACGAAGCGAGGCGAGCTGGCCAACGAAGCGAGGCGAGCTGGCCAACGAAGCGAGGCGAGCTGGCCAACGCAACGAGGCGAGCTGGCCAACGCAACGAGGCGAGCTGGCCAACGCAACGAGGCGAGCTGGCCAACGCAACGAGGCGAGCTGGCCAACGCAACGAGGCGAGCTGGCCAACGCAACGAGGCGAGCTGGCCAACGCAACGAGGCGAGCTGGCCAACGCAACGAGGCGAGCTGGCCAACGAAACGAGGCGAGCTGGCCAACGCAACGAGGCGAGCTGGCCAACGCAACGAGGCGAGCTGGCCAACGAAGCGAGGCGAGCTGACGAGTGCAGTGCGGCGAGCTGGCCAACGAAGCGAGGCGAGCTGACGAGTGCAGTGCGGCGAGCTGGCCAACGAAGCGAGGCGAGCTGACGAGTGCAGTGCGGCGAGCGGGCGAGCGGGCGTGTGCAGCGAGTGCAGCGCGGCGAGCGGGCGTGTGCAGCGAGTACAGCGCAGCGAGCGGGCGTGTGCAGCGAGTACAGCGCGGCGAGCGGCCGTGTGCAGCGAGTACGAAGCGAGGCGAGCTGGCCAACGCAACGACGCGAGCTGGCCAACGCAACGAGGCGAGCTGGCCAACGAAGCGAGGCGAGCTGGCCAACGAAGCGAGGCGAGCTGGCCAACGAAGCGAGGCGAGCTGGCCAACGCAACGAGGCGAGCTGGCCAACGCAACGAGGCGAGCTGGCCAACGCAACGAGGCGAGCTGGCCAACGCAACGAGGCGAGCTGGCCAACGCAACGAGGCGAGCTGGCCAACGCAACGAGGCGAGCTGGCCAACGCAACGAGGCGAGCTGGCCAACGCAACGAGGCGAGCTGGCCAACGCAACGAGGCGAGCTGGCCAACGAAACGAGGCGAGCTGGCCAACGAAACGAGGCGAGCTGGCCAACGCAACGAGGCGAGCTGGCCAACGCAACGAGGCGAGCTGGCCAACGAAGCGAGGCGAGCTGACGAGTGCAGTGCGGCGAGCTGGCCAACGAAGCGAGGCGAGCTGACGAGTGCAGTGCGGCGAGCGGGCGTGTGCAGCGAGTGCAGCGCGGCGAGCGGGCGTGTGCAGCGAGTACAGCGCGGCGAGCGGGCGTGTGCAGCGAGTACGAAGCGAGCCGAGCTGGCCAACGCAACGACGCGAGCTGGCCAACGCAACGACGCGAGCTGGCCAACGCAACGAGGCGAGCTGGCCAACGCAACGAGGCGAGCTGGCCAACGCAACGAGGCGAGCTGGCCAACGCAACGAGGCGAGCTGGCCAACGCAACGAGGCGAGCTGGCCAACGCAACGAGGCGAGCTGGCCAACGCAACGAGGCGAGCTGGCCAACGAAGCGAGGCGAGCTGGCCAACGAAGCGAGGCGAGCTGGCCAACGAAGCGAGGCGAGCTGGCCAACGAAGCGAGGCGAGCTGGCCAACGAAGCGAGGCGAGCTGGCCAACGAAGCGAGGCGAGCTGGCCAACGAAGCGAGGCGAGCTGGCCAACGAAGCGAGGCGAGCTGGCCAACGAAGCGAGGCGAGCTGGCCAACGAAGCGAGGCGAGCTGGCCAACGAAGCGCGGCGAGCTGGCCAACGAAGCGCGGCGAGCTGGCCAACGAAGCGCGGCGAGCTGGCCAACGAAGCGCGGCGAGCTGGCCAACGAAGCGCGGCGAGCTGGCCAACGAAGCGCGGCGAGCTGGCCAACGAAGCGCGGCGAGCTGGCCAACGAAGCGCGGCGAGCTGGCCAACGAAGCGCGGCGAGCTGGCCAACGAAGCGCGGCGAGCTGGCCAACGAAGCGCGGCGAGCTGGCCAACGCAACGAGGCGAGCTGGCCAACGCAACGAGGCGAGCTGGCCAACGCAACGAGGCGAGCTGACGAGTGCAGTGCGGCGAGCGGGCGAGCGGGCGTGTGCAGCGAGTGCAGCGCGGCGAGCGGGCGTGTGCAGCGAGTACAGCGCGGCGAGCGGGCGTGTGCAGCGAGTACAGCGCGGCGAGCGGGCGTGTGCAGCGAGTACGAAGCGAGGCGAGCTGGCCAACGCAACGAGGCGAGCTGGCCAACGCAACGAGGCGAGCTGGCCAACGAAGCGAGGCGAGCTGGCCAACGAAGCGAGGCGAGCTGGCCAACGAAGCGAGGCGAGCTGGCCAACGAAGCGAGGCGAGCTGGCCAACGAAGCGAGGCGAGCTGGCCAACGAAGCGAGGCGAGCTGGCCAACGAAGCGAGGCGAGCTGGCCAACGCAACGAGGCGAGCTGGCCAACGCAACGAGGCGAGCTGGCCAACGCAACGAGGCGAGCTGGCCAACGCAACGAGGCGAGCTGGCCAACGCAACGAGGCGAGCTGGCCAACGCAACGAGGCGAGCTGGCCAACGAAGCGAGGCGAGCTGGCCAACGCAACGAGGCGAGCTGGCCAACGCAACGAGGCGAGCTGGCCAACGCAACGAGGCGAGCTGGCCAACGCAACGAGGCGAGCTGGCCAACGCAACGAGGCGAGCTGGCCAACGAAGCGAGGCGAGCTGACGAGTGCAGTGCGGCGAGCTGGCCAACGAAGCGAGGCGAGCTGACGAGTGCAGTGCGGCGAGCGGGCGTGTGCAGCGAGTGCAGCGCGGCGAGCGGGCGTGTGCAGCGAGTACAGCGCGGCGAGCGGGCGTGTGCAGCGAGTACAGCGCGGCGAGCGGGCGTGTGCAGCGAGTACGAAGCGAGGCGAGCTGGCCAACGCAACGACGCGAGCTGGCCAACGCAACGAGGCGAGCTGGCCAACGAAGCGAGGCGAGCTGGCCAACGAAGCGAGGCGAGCTGGCCAACGAAGCGAGGCGAGCTGGCCAACGCAACGAGGCGAGCTGGCCAACGCAACGAGGCGAGCTGGCCAACGCAACGAGGCGAGCTGGCCAACGAAACGAGGCGAGCTGGCCAACGAAACGAGGCGAGCTGGCCAACGCAACGAGGCGAGCTGGCCAACGCAACGAGGCGAGCTGGCCAACGCAACGAGGCGAGCTGGCCAACGCAACGAGGCGAGCTGGCCAACGAAGCGAGGCGAGCTGACGAGTGCAGTGCGGCGAGCTGGCCAACGAAGCGAGGCGAGCTGACGAGTGCAGTGCGGCGAGCGGGCGTGTGCAGCGAGTGCAGCGCGGCGAGCGGGCGTGTGCAGCGAGTACAGCGCGGCGAGCGGGCGTGTGCAGCGAGTACAGCGCGGCGAGCGGGCGTGTGCAGCGAGTACGAAGCGAGGCGAGCTGGCCAACGCAACGACGCGAGCTGGCCAACGCAACGAGGCGAGCTGGCCAACGAAGCGAGGCGAGCTGGCCAACGAAGCGAGGCGAGCTGGCCAACGAAGCGAGGCGAGCTGGCCAACGAAGCGAGGCGAGCTGGCCAACGCAACGAGGCGAGCTGGCCAACGCAACGAGGCGAGCTGGCCAACGCAACGAGGCGAGCTGGCCAACGCAACGAGGCGAGCTGGCCAACGCAACGAGGCGAGCTGGCCAACGCAACGAGGCGAGCTGGCCAACGCAACGAGGCGAGCTGGCCAACGCAACGAGGCGAGCTGGCCAACGCAACGAGGCGAGCTGGCCAACGCAACGAGGCGAGCTGGCCAACGAAGCGAGGCGAGCTGACGAGTGCAGTGCGGCGAGCTGGCCAACGAAGCGAGGCGAGCTGACGAGTGCAGTGCGGCGAGCGGGCGTGTGCAGCGAGTGCAGCGCGGCGAGCGGGCGTGTGCAGCGAGTACAGCGCGGCGAGCGGGCGTGTGCAGCGAGTACAGCGCGGCGAGCGGGCGTGTGCAGCGAGTACGAAGCGAGCCGAGCTGGCCAACGCAACGACGCGAGCTGGCCAACGCAACGACGCGAGCTGGCCAACGCAACGAGGCGAGCTGGCCAACGCAACGAGGCGAGCTGGCCAACGCAACGAGGCGAGCTGGCCAACGCAACGAGGCGAGCTGGCCAACGCAACGAGGCGAGCTGGCCAACGCAACGAGGCGAGCTGGCCAACGCAACGAGGCGAGCTGGCCAACGAAACGAGGCGAGCTGGCCAACGAAACGAGGCGAGCTGGCCAACGCAACGAGGCGAGCTGGCCAACGCAACGAGGCGAGCTGGCCAACGAAGCGAGGCGAGCTGACGAGTGCAGTGCGGCGAGCTGGCCAACGAAGCGAGGCGAGCTGACGAGTGCAGTGCGGCGAGCGGGCGTGTGCAGCGAGTGCAGCGCGGCGAGCGGGCGTGTGCAGCGAGTACGAAGCGAGGCGAGCTGGCCAACGCAACGACGCGAGCTGGCCAACGCAACGAGGCGAGCTGGCCAACGAAGCGAGGCGAGCTGGCCAACGAAGCGAGGCGAGCTGGCCAACGAAGCGAGGCGAGCTGGCCAACGAAGCGAGGCGAGCTGGCCAACGAAGCGAGGCGAGCTGGCCAACGCAACGAGGCGAGCTGGCCAACGCAACGAGGCGAGCTGGCCAACGCAACGAGGCGAGCTGGCCAACGCAACGAGGCGAGCTGGCCAACGCAACGAGGCGAGCTGGCCAACGCAACGAGGCGAGCTGGCCAACGCAACGAGGCGAGCTGGCCAACGCAACGAGGCGAGCTGGCCAACGCAACGAGGCGAGCTGGCCAACGAAACGAGGCGAGCTGGCCAACGAAACGAGGCGAGCTGGCCAACGCAACGAGGCGAGCTGGCCAACGCAACGAGGCGAGCTGGCCAACGAAGCGAGGCGAGCTGACGAGTGCAGTGCGGCGAGCTGGCCAACGAAGCGAGGCGAGCTGACGAGTGCAGTGCGGCGAGCGGGCGTGTGCAGCGAGTGCAGCGCGGCGAGCGGGCGTGTGCAGCGAGTACAGCGCGGCGAGCGGGCGTGTGCAGCGAGTACAGCGCGGCGAGCGGGCGTGTGCAGCGAGTACGAAGCGAGCCGAGCTGGCCAACGCAACGACGCGAGCTGGCCAACGCAACGAGGCGAGCTGGCCAACGCAACGAGGCGAGCTGGCCAACGCAACGAGGCGAGCTGGCCAACGCAACGAGGCGAGCTGGCCAACGCAACGAGGCGAGCTGGCCAACGCAACGAGGCGAGCTGGCCAACGCAACGAGGCGAGCTGGCCAACGCAACGAGGCGAGCTGGCCAACGCAACGAGGCGAGCTGGCCAACGCAACGAGGCGAGCTGGCCAACGCAACGAGGCGAGCTGGCCAACGCAACGAGGCGAGCTGGCCAACGAAGCGAGGCGAGCTGGCCAACGAAGCGAGGCGAGCTGGCCAACGAAGCGCGGCGAGCTGGCCAACGAAGCGAGGCGAGCTGGCCAACGAAGCGCGGCGAGCTGGCCAACGAAGCGCGGCGATCTGGCCAACGAAGCGAGGCGAGCTGGCCAACGAAGCGAGGCGAGCTGGCCAACGAAGCGAGGCGAGCTGGCCAACGAAGCGAGGCGAGCTGGCCAACGAAGCGAGGCGAGCTGGCCAACGAAGCGAGGCGAGCTGGCCAACGAAGCGAGGCGAGCTGGCCAACGAAGCGAGGCGAGCTGGCCAACGAAGCGAGGCGAGCTGGCCAACGCAACGAGGCGAGCTGGCCAACGCAACGAGGCGAGCTGGCCAACGCAACGAGGCGAGCTGGCCAACGCAACGAGGCGAGCTGGCCAACGCAACGAGGCGAGCTGGCCAACGCAACGAGGCGAGCTGGCCAACGCAACGAGGCGAGCTGGCCAACGAAGCGAGGCGAGCTGACAAGTGCAGTGCGGCGAGCGGGCGAGCGGGCGTGTGCAGCGAGTGCAGCGCGGCGAGCGGGCGTGTGCAGCGAGTACAGCGCGGCGAGCGGGCGTGTGCAGCGAGTACAGCGCGGCGAGCGGGCGTGTGCAGCGAGTACAGCGCGGCGAGCGGGCGTGTGCAGCGAGTACGAAGCGAGGCGAGCTGGCCAACGCAGCGAGGCGAGCTGGCCAACGCAGCGAGGCGAGCTGGCCAACGCAGCGAGGCGAGCTGGCCAACGCAGCGAGGCGAGCTGGCCAACGCAGCGAGGCGAGCTGGCCAACGCAGCGAGGCGAGCTGGCCAACGCAGCGAGGCGAGCTGGCCAACGCAGCGAGGCGAGCTGGCCAACGCAGCGAGGCGAGCTGGCCAACGCAACGAGGCGAGCTGGCCAACGCAACGAGGCGAGCTGGCCAACGCAACGAGGCGAGCTGGCCAACGCAACGAGGCGAGCTGGCCAACGCAACGAGGCGAGCTGGCCAACGCAACGAGGCGAGCTGGCCAACGCAACGAGGCGAGCTGGCCAACGCAACGAGGCGAGCTGGCCAACGCAACGAGGCGAGCTGGCCAACGCAACGAGGCGAGCTGGCCAACGCAACGAGGCGAGCTGGCCAACGAAGCGAGGCGAGCTGGCCAACGAAGCGAGGCGAGCATGATATGAATGATATGAATGATAACAATTACATCTGAAACAAAAAAAAAAATAAAAATAATTTTAAAAGTATTTTAAAATCTTAAACAAAAATGTATGATTTTATTATTAATCTATGTGCCTATTACCGAATAAAATCTAATATTCGTATCTAAAAATACTGTTAGTTAATATGACGATGCTAACAAAACTGTACATTACCGCTCTTTAATTTGTACTGAACAGAATATAGTAATCAGCTCGAAAGGCTTGAAAATGGCATAACTTAAAAATAAGTACAGTAGTTAAATGAAACCTCCTGCATCTGAAACACAAAAAAAACATATTTTATAAATCTCAAACAATAATCAATTATAATATTAATTAACTAGATTTATGATTCCCAATAAAATCTTATAATTATAAATCAACATGTGTAAACCAACAATATATATAGCACTAAGTTACTGACAAAAATGTTTACTACGTTGTGGAATTAATACTGAACATCGTGTATTTATTAATCACACCGAACAACTGTTTGAAACAGGCTGAATTTAATATGAAGAAAAAATTTTTATATGTTACACATGTACTTGAAAAAAAATTTGATTCATCAGAAAAATTTTGTTGATGATATTATTGAAGCAATAGTTATATTATATTATATTTATCATAAAAAATTATTATTACTTGTTAGAAAATATGGTGATGATTGTGAATAATTATCACAAACAATTTCTTAAAATTTAGAATCAGGGTAATCAGGCTAATGCATCTAATGCATTAGAATCAGGCTAGACTTTTGAACAGCTGACCGTATATTTGCATCCTAACTTTATTCTTTTTTACAAACGAGCAAGTAAATACGCACTTCAACTAAACCCACACAGAACAAGCGCAATACAGATGTAAAAATGATATAAATGTCTTATGAATATGTTTTTCTTTCATAGACCGGGTGTAACTTACTTTCTAATCGTCCCTAATATTTTACTCACAGTCAAGCAGTCTTGAATCATTATCATTAGAATCAGGCTGTACTTTTGAAGGGTTAACCGTATAATTGTATCCTAACAACATTCTTCTTACAAACGACCACTTTTCTAGGCACTTCAACTAAATACACACAGAACATGCGCAATACATATGTAAAAACCAAAAAACTCCACTACTCGCTCTTCTAAAGCTAACCGAATAACAAAACCAATGCTATACAGTAAGATAAACATTTATTAATGAATAGAGTTGTACAATCAGTTAAAAATAGCAAATATGATCGTTACAAAAATATCAGATTTAAAGAATATCCCCCTAAAAATTATTTAATGCGAGAAGTAAATTGTATGATCCGGTATTGGAATTTTTCAAAAAACATCAATGAAATTTTTTTTTTCCACTTCTTTTCAATATATAGTCATGTTTTACATACCTTTTTTACAGCTAGTTCTACAATATAATAAACAATAAAAAAATTAAAATCCAGTTTAAAATTACATCTGTTTGTTTAATATAGAATTTTGATAACTCTTACATTATATTTGATAAAATCTTCTTAGATGATTATCTGTTCTGAAATTTACATAGTAATCAGGTTACCATTAATTAAAAGTTATAGAAATTTTGAAAAAAAAATTATATAAACTATAGAAAACTTGTAAATAACATTATTATTGTGTTTATAAAGGTTTTTTTTTAATTATTAATAAAGTACTCATGAAATAAAATTAATAATTACTCATATTTAACAGAAGAAATAACAGAAAACAATGGTTTATGTTATGCCCAAATAAAAAATACTGAAATAACAATAAATAATATTAGTCTATTTTGTTTATTTAAGAATGACAAGTGATCATGTAATCTCAAGTAAAGAGATTCAAATTGTTGCTTTAAAACAGCATAAATTCTACCAGTCTCTCAATAATTTGTAAAATAAGTCTCTGATATAAGTAGTAATTTCATACTGCTGCTACTAGTTTAACAATTCAACGGTAAATATAAGAAAATGAAACATTCAGTTAAAAATCAAATAAGATTGTAGAGAAGATTTCAACTGCCTACAATGTTACCTTAAATAATCTTGGATTATTTAAGGTAACACCCAATTTCATTCTGTTGCAACAACTTTAACAATTAAAGTAAATATGATATGAAACATTCAGTTTCGCATCAAATAAAATTACAGGAAAAATTTCAACAGCTTACAATGAATAATCTTACATTATGTACGGTAGCAGCCATTTAATTTCATCATCTTTTTTTAAAATTCAATCAAAACAAAAAAAAAAGTTATAGAAATAAATAGTAAATATAGCGAAAAATCTGAAAATGTTGGTACATAAAAATGTTTAATTACATTACTGTAATAGAAAAAAGAAAGAATGTGTCATCATGAAAGCATGGAACATTATAGAAAAAACTATTTTTTATCAAACATATCATATTAATTTAAAATATAATACAAAATATATCATCATATAATTCAATCGATGCATATTTATATTAAAAATAGATAAAATATTAAATGAATTATTATGCTTCATTGCATTTTATAATTTTGAACAAAGGCATGTGCCTGCCACGTTGTCAGTAAACATTTACGTTAAAGTTTTAATTAAATAATTCAATTTAAAATACTTAAAACTAGCATTTAATACTTATTCCTAGCATTAATATGTTGTATTCAATAAGCTTACCCTAATTTTAACTTAAAATCCTGGTCAGTTTTACATTTTATTTTAAAGTAACGACGGATTTGAAGTTAACTACTCCGTAATTGCGACGACAAAGAGATACGTTAACCGACTGACGTCGAAAACAAGATTTTCGTTATCTTCTTTTTCTTCACTGAATTTATAACTTTTAATTTTAATGTGAATAATTTTTATTTAATTATGAATTTTTATTATAATTATGAGTGAATTGAATTTTTAATTATAATACTATTTTATTATAATTTATAAAAATAATGTAATCTTTATTTTTTTTAAAAACAATATTTTTAAAAAAATATTAATATTAATATTTTTTAAAAACAATCTTTATTTTTTTTATTTTTTTTAAATACAATAAAAATAGTCATCAATAAAAACTGCTGTGATTAATGCAACCGTACGTATATATGTAGCACATTTGATTTGATCATATGTTCGGGCAAAGATAGGTTAGGTGAAATTAAATCAGTCCTAGTGAGTAAAAAAATTGAGAGAACGTTTAAAAAGCAATGATTGTAGCAATTTTAAGAAAATCTTGTTAATGGTTTTTTGGTTACTAATAATTAAATACGTCTATTATAATTTAACCAAATTATTATTGAATTTTAAGATTGAAAGGTTATCCTACGTTCACGTTCGTTTTTAACAGTTTTATTTTCAGTTTTACTGTGTGTTGTTTTAATAGAAATAGATAATATAAAAACAGTAATGAAATGTAAGTAGTAGATTGTACTAAATGTTAACAAAAAATATATATTAGAATTTCTACCCGGCTTCGCACGGGCTCTATTCATTAACTTTGTTATCTTTCTTTTACAGGAAAAATATTATTCTGTTGATGAATTTTTGGTAATACTAATCAAAAATATAAGTTTTTTGCATCCCGTTCAACGTGTACGTAAATATGTGCTCAAAACAATTTCCAATGTATATATATATATATATATATATATATATATATAATTTCTTTTTATATTTGTTACTTATACTGACGTGATCTATATAATATAATGTACTATATTTCAATCAAAATAACGTTTTATTTTTCGTTTACATACACAAGTCTTTATGTATTGTTAAATTTTACTAAATATTCATAAAAAAGAATTTTTACTCGGCTTCGCACGGTTAGTTAATAAATAGAATTAGATACCTTCTTTTAATAGACAAATTTTTTTTTTAATCGTCAGCATTGTATTATTGACTATGTTGAAGTTGATTTATTTAAAATTTTCTTTAAAACCTAGCCGGGAATCAAACCAGAGACTTTGTGTTTTTATAAAACAAATTATATGAAATCGATTAATTATAAAATTTTAAATCTTTACCCATTTAAGAAATTAAAAAATCGCTGCAGCAGTAGTCACATTCGTATAAAAGTATGGTTTCCATAAAATATACTGTTAATTCTACGGGAACTATTATACATAATCTTAACAAAATACGGCAATCCTAAAATAACTTTTCAACAGTTAAATATAGAAAAGCTAAATTCAGCAATAGGATTATGACACATAATTGTGAAGGGGATTGAAAAACAAAAATGTTTGCTTTACATAAAGCAATCAGGCAACGTGAAGTCTAATAAAAATGGCGGTCATTTAATGCCTTTTTTTAGAGATAATTAAAGAAATAATCTTCAGTACCTCTTACATAACTGTTCAACAATCAAAACTAAAAAATAAATATACGAGTATAAAATAAAATTTAGTAAATGCTCCAATCTCAAAACGATTTAAATTTCGGTATTAGATTACCAAACACCCATGCTCTAAAAAGAAACAAGAATTTTGGGGTAAAAATTTCGGACTACAACAACCCTGTCAAAATGGTGGCCATTAAATATTTTCACAATTAGTTATAATACATCTACAGTAAATCACTAATAGCGTTCTCAAAAAATATTTTAAAAAAAATTAAAAATACGCTTTTGTTTAAAGATGCATGAAAAAAATAAAAATAATTTTACTTTCATATTAAATCAAGAATAAATCTTTATAATAAACTCTTTGAATAAATTCAAATAACGTTTTTTATTGATAATGATGATCTTTACATCTGTTTTCTACTGACGGTAGTGATTTTACTTTTATGTGAACATTTATTTATAATAATACATATTGAAGGAATTTATTAACAAAATTTCGGGTCTCATGAGTTATACGACCCCCACTATAAATATCCAATAAATAAATATCTGTCCATAAATATTTGTCCAATTACGGTTATGAGATAACCAAATAATATATATATAAAACCCACAAAACTTAACCTACCCTTGCTTCTCTCGCTAACCATGACTATCGAGCGAAGCGAGCGTAGGTAAGTTAGGTTAGATTGTATTTATACTTTTAGATTTATTTATTATATAAATTTATATATATATATATATATATATATATATAGGTCGTATAACCTATGAGATCCAAAATTTCTTTTCCATTTATATCACGAATAATAAAAGGGCGCATGGGGCTCCCTTTATTGTATTAATTATATTTTATAATCATTTCATTCATAATTTTCTATGTAATACAATGAAGGGCGCTCCATGCTTTTAATATTCGTGATAAAAACGTAATTTCTGAGAAAAATTTAAATAAAAATTCAAATTTAAATTTTAAAAAAAAATCTGGTTGGTTGGTTATGTAGTGATCTTGAATTTTAGTTAAATTCGTTGCAAAAGAAGTGGTTGAGATGAAAATTACATTGAAAAGCATAATAATACTGGAAAAGAATTACTATCGTTCTAAAAGTGACCCGTTTAGACACATTTATTTTTCCGACTCAACAGAATATCTATTCCGGGAAAATCGTTTACATAAGGGTGTATGTTGGAATTTATTACGCTTAATGGGTGAAGTGAATAAAAAAAAATATATTTACTTTTTCTCGTCGGTTTTTTAGTAAAAAAATTCGCTTCTTGTGAAAAAAAATTAAAATTGTTTGGTGTTTACGACGTTCGGAGTACTTATCGGCCTGATGAGAATTTTCTGTAAAATATACATAATTATTTTTTAGTATCTGTAAATATTTAAATGAAGTGAAAGGTTCTTTTTTCTTCTAATAATTACTACAGAAATTTTAATGCTACCTCAGATCAACCTGAAAAGTAAAATCATGTGCTGGGCGTTGTAAAACCGCTGAGTTAATGAATATGCGTAATCACAAAAATTATGTAGGTCTATCAGCGCTACGTATAAAAACTTAATTTTTTCAACAAATAATCGGTTTCTGCCTGATGTAAATAAAGAAAAGGGTGAAGGATTAAATTCTTATCAGAAGATTAAAATATTTCTTTGACTCGGGGTTTCAAAGCTGCATCAGCGAAGATTGTAGCAGTAGTATAATATGTCCACATACGGCATCAATTCGACCTTGACCCCGTCATCAGAAAGCTGGAAAATTAAAGGGAGACCACCCCTCCACAATTACTTCCTGTTTTTCGTTAAATTTTCAAGCTGAAAGAGTGCATTCACTGTAAAATACGTATTAAAACACGGGTTTCAAATTTTATTTCCCAAAAAATTAAGGGGGTCAAAGGTCAAAATGATGTATGTAATAACTTCTCATCAAAAAAATCAGTGGTGTTTTACTATTATATTTTCATTGAATCCACTCTTTCATCGTGAAATTTAACTGCAAACGCAAAAAATGTGTTAAAATTATCTAACAGCTACTCAGGTTACAGCCTGTGACTCTTCGTTTGTCTCGTATCTTACTACTTTTTCACTGTTAATGGTGAGTAAGAAACTATATTTTCATAAATTAATAAACAATCCGCTATTGTATTAGGTGTAAAGTTCTCTTTCTGTTTCGGTTTTAATTTTCAAATCGATAACGCCTATTTTAACCGATTCATCTTGTCTCGAACAATCGATCGCGTACAACGGATATTTGTTTTTACAATCTGAAAACGTGTACGGCGAATCGATCTTTTTATAATATGATTTTTGAAAGTCTATAAACATCTTAAACATCATCGTTCGATTCCCTTCTAAATCCTCGTACGGATAACGATTTGAATTTATGAATACTTCAATATTTTTCACATTACACGAATCAAATTCTGACGCGTCCCTTGTAGCTTTATTTATCCTATCGGTTTGAAAACCCGCAATAACGTATCGCGGTTTGTCTAATTGTGATGATGTTTTCACGTTCCACGCCACAGATTTTGTTTGAGGAACTGTTGGATTTTCGAGAAAGTTCCCAAATTCTAAACGGCATACGCAACTCTTCGTTTTTCTTTATCGAGCGATTCCAATAGATATTGAGACCCCGCCTTTAAATACGGTATAACCCGTGCGATTTCTGTTATTTCTAGTGTAGATTTACGATATGAAACTCTAGCCGGTATCGGTTTCACATCATCTCGACTACGTTTCAAGAATAAAACTCCTGCCTATTGTTTACGATTATTTTTTTACAGGCTTCAGCGAAACCTATCGACATCGATAACGGTATACAAAAACTAAAATTACTATCGTAGTCGGTATCAATTTTATTTGTATCCTTAACCCATCCGCCTAATTCAGGTAATGGAATTAAAGAATTTGTCATTGAAATTGCGTTTTTCATTTTAGAGGTCACACCTGCATTTCCCGTTCTGGCCACTTCTTTCCCGTTTATTATATTTTGTATCTCGTCAAATAGAAAGGCGCCCGCGAAATTAACCAATTCTGATGTTGTTAAGTTTTTACCGTTTTCGCCTACAAGCTTCCCACAAATACGTAAAAAACTATCACCCGGTTGATTTATTCTTATTCTAACCTTATCGACCGCTTTGTGAAATCTATTATATGTTAACAATTAATCTGAACGCGTGACTTTTTTCAAATCGTCTCCACATTTCTTTCGTATTTTTTCCGCCTAATTAAATCAGCAGTTCCCAGATAAATTGATCGATCGAGACGGTACACAACCCTCGCCACCGAGATCACCAGATCTTACGCCAATGGATTTTTGAGTATGGGGTTGGATGAAGTGTAATGTTTATAAATTGAAAGTAAATACCCGATAGAAGTTACTTGACCGTATTACTGATGCTTTTGTGACGTTAAAGAACAGCCCCGATGAACTAAAGCAACACGACCGATCCACAATCGTGAAAATTTTATAACATTTTTACAATAAATTTTCGAAAATTTATTGTAAATTTTATCAACTTTTTACGTTAAAAATCATTTTTCCGTCAAATGTAGCTTTGTATCGCTCTAAATAAAAGTTCATTTTATTTAATTGTTACTCGCTTTCTGTTTGCTTTATTTACTATTCTCTTTAGAATTAAATTTCGTACAAGTTTTATCTGTTTATTGGCAATTTAAAAAAGATGTTAAAAGTTAGACTAAGAATGTCCGTTCTTCGACTACCGTTTTTTGCGTTTTTCTAAAAAGAACTACAGAAGTTACGGTTCTCGGACTCATTTTTTTTCAATTTTTCAGATTGAATTTCATATGAAACCATCAAATAGCTTACATTTTTGCGTCCCAAGAATTAATGTATGGCTTCACTGGAGGAGATGAAATACGAGCGAAATTTTTCGCTAGCCGTTAACTCGTTAACGCAGCGTTTCCGGACGTATGTTTACATGTACTTTTATTTTCCTGCCTAGCGCTGCAGTAGACATATACTGTAGAGGGAAAGTACGGCAATCTGTCCGATTTGGGCATATGCGGTTTTCACCGGATTTTTACGTTTTGACACCTAAGGAACCCGAAAAACCGGGTAGAAATTTTCCGAATCTTGGAATGTACTTGTACGTGTTTGGTTTACTTCTATATACGGGGCACTGATGCCGTTAAATTTTCAATTTAAAATGTCAAGGGGGTAAGCTTGCAACTAGGTCGCACTCAGTATCTCGAGATTTCCACTGATGAAGGTCTTATTTTTCTTAGGCCCATTTGCTACTTAAAAAATAATATTTCCAAAAAAAGTTATCCAAAATCGCACCCCGCTCTAAAATGTATTCTAAATAAACTAGCGACTAAGCGGGTTGGTGTGTCATTAGTATCCGTTCTCACCACAAGAACCGCTAGTGTACCGCTGATGTACAACTACTGTAGTCGTACTGAAGTCTTTTTCTGTTTAGCTCTGTCACTAACTATGTTGTAACGTCACAGGTGAGCGATAGAATTAATGATATTTTAAGTGGCTGCTAGTACCGCCACACCCGCGCGAATGAAATCAGGTATGCGCGCGCGTTTTAGTTAGAATCATTTAATTAAATAAAAAATACTATATTTAAATAAATTGATTAATATTTTTAATTAAGTTGTATATGTTTGTGTAAAGCCGCGTGACGGGAAAGTCCTACAACCATGTTGTCAGCTTTTATTTTTATTTTTACATGTAATGAATGAGCTGCTAAAATATCTACTTAACGTGATATATCATCCGTATTTTAACCAATATTATATGGTTTACGGTTATAATATTATTACACGGTCTATATGGTTTATAAACCGCCAAAATATAGTAGACAAGTTGTACGTACCGTATTAATTCCAATAATCAATTATCGTGGGATCCAGCATCTTCAGATTGTATTTAATTTATAATAATATTAAAATATGAAGATGCAGGATCGATTACTGCGAAAGAGAGAAAATCGATTATTGGAATATTTTAAGTGCAACTTTGGTTTTGGCGGTTTATATTTCATAAAATGTTAAGTTTTATAAACACAATTGTCAATATATTAATAAATTATTAGAATTTCCGATAAAAAATATACGTATATTAAATGAAAACCTAACCACCAAAACTCAGTAACAGATAAGCAAAAGCTTAAAAAACTTAACACCAAAATCGATCGCGGGATCCCGCATTATCGATTGGAATAAAATGTTATAATTACATTAATCAAATATTAAAAACCTAAAAATTTAGAAAAAACTTACATTACCAGTATTATAACACTAAAATTTGTTACGATGAAAACATAACTCCACAACTATTACTGGAACGAGTAATAATTTGAGTATAAATCTAGGTTTTTTAAAATTTGTTTATGCAATTATATAATTGTATACCGGCTGATGATGCGGGATCCCGTAAAATCGATTTTGGTTAAGTTTTACTGTGTTTTAGTGATTAGGTTATCAGTTAATATTGAATTTAATTAGCACACTAATCATTAGGTAATTATGTTAATCGATTATTTAAATTTTCAAAAAAAATAGTTATGTATATATATTATAGGGTGTCCAAGGAGGAATTGGCCAAACTTAAGGGACTGATTCGGGATATGAAACTAAACAAAAACATTCACATGAACAAGTACCTTGATTCACTTCATTTTGTAATTTTTCAATAAAAAATAATTATATACTTTAAGAACAAATTTAGATATTTTAATGAAATTTGATACACATATCCCAACACAATTTAAGAGAGGAGTATACCTGAAAAAAAATGTTTTTCCTGTAAATCATATAAAGCTGATATTTTATAATGCGATTCCTGTAGGTAAATGAAATATTTTCATTATACATAATTAGCATTCAACCTCAACCGTTCCTTAAAAAATGTGTTTAAGTGAAAATGCAGGATGGAGATGGTCATAAATTAGAGTTCTCTTGCCCCATTATTAAATTTAGCGTTAAATAAGAGATAAAACCTCATTCTTTGATTCATAAGAGGTTTTTTGTGTTAATATTTTTTTTGTCAAATTATAATTTTTTGGATAAAATTAAACATTTACTGAAACAGTAATTACACCGTTATTTTGAGCAGACTTTAGGCTTTCAGAAAAACAGGAAAAAGTTTGGCGGTTTTTGTAAATTTTCCTTAGATTAATGGGGATACTCCACCCTTAAGTTTTACCTTTGAAAATTCCAAATCGGTGGCCATTTACATTTTTTAATCGTTAATAGGTCTGCAAAGAGCTTTATCGAATAAAAGTAATTTATTGTACGTATTTTACTGAATTAAAATAATCATTATACAAATAGCGTTAGTTTTATCGAATTGTGTTTTATTAGATAAAATTTTAAGCATTTTATTATGAACAAAATGATTCCCCATTCGTTTAAATACATCGATAAAAAAGTTTGAGATATGGTTGAAATTGTTAAAGCGAACACAAAATTTATGCAGCCAAACATTTTGCGCCTATTTTTACCCCGAAAAATGTTGGTGGCAAATATCTCCTTCAACACTCTTATTATATGTTTAATATTTAAACTAGTTTTTATACTACCAGCTAGAATTACGTTTATTATAAAAATATTTTCCATTTTTTTCAAATTCAGCTTCAAAATTAATATAACAAAAGAAAAGTGCAGTTGTATATTCAATAGCGGTTGAAGAAAGAACAAAAATAAATGGTAAAACATAATGAAATCCACCCTATAAAATAATAAAAGAACATCATCATTAATTTATAAAACATAAAATAACAAACATTAAATTTTTTTTTAAATTACGGGCGTGAATGTATGAAGGAATGGAAGTATTTACGGTTAATAAATTACAAATATAAAATGAAAAGTTTTACAAAAGGTTTCAGCGATGGCTATGAGTTCCTAACATGATTGTTAAGTTTTCTAAATACATTCTGTTTTCTAAATATTTAGAATAATAATATTATAATAATAAATATTTAGAATATAATAGATATATCTAATATTTATAATATTTAGATATATCTAAATATTTAGAATAATAATATTTATATTTTCTGTTTTCTAAATACATCTTGTTTTTATTTTACAGCTGCATGTCAAAGTTAGTATTTCTTTTATTATAGATCTACCTAAAACATTAAATATCTAACACTTAATTCACCGATTAACACAATGAAACATGATAAACTAAAATATTAAAAATTATTACTCGCTTTCAAATTACATCAAAATCGTTCTTCTAAACCATTTTTTAGAGATACTTATATAAATAATTTACTGTAGAAGCTATCAAAGATTATTTTGTCTAAATATTATATATAAATATTTATGTATATTTTAATGAGAAAATAATATATTTTTTCATTTAGTATCTTTTTTTTGTAATGAAACCAGTCATTTGACTGGTTTGATGCAGCTCTCCAAGATTCCCTATCTAGTGCTAGTCGTTTAATTTCGCTATACCCCCTACATCTTACATCCCTAACAATTTGTTTTACATATTCCAAAACATGGTCTGCCTACACAATTTTTCCCTTCTACCTGTCCTTCCAATATTAAAGCGACTATTCCAGGATGCCTTAGTATGTGGCCTATAAGTCTGTCTCTTCTTTTAACTATATTTTTCCAAATGCTCCTTTCTTCATCTATTTGCCACAATACTTAATCATATAATATAATAATATTAATATTATAATATTAATATAACAATAGGAGGAGTAGCAGGAGTAGGTTTCGTGATGAACAAGAAGATAGGGAGGAGAGTGGAGTACTTCAAAACGCATAGCGATAGAATCATTGTAATAAGGATAAAATCAAAACCTAAACCGACAACGATTGTTAACGTCTACATGCCTACAAGCGCCCATGATGATGATGAGGTAGAGTGTGTATACGAAGAGATTGATGAAGCAATTAAACACGTAAAAGGAGATGAAAATTTAATAATAGTTGGAGATTGGAATGCAAGCACTGAAAAAGGCAAGGAAGGAAATATAGCGGGTGAATACGGGCTGGGCAAAAGGAATGAAAGAGGGGACCGACTTATAGAGTTTTGCACGAAGTATAATTTAGTAATTGCCAACACCCAGTTTAAAAATCATAATAGAAGAATATACACTTGGAAAAAGCCAGGCGATACTACAAGGTATCAGATAGATTGTATCATGGTTAAGCAAAGATTTAGAAATCAACTCGTTGACTGCAAAACTTACCCTGGAGCAGACATTGATAGCGACCATAATTTGGTGATAATGAAATGTAGATTGGGGTTTAAAAACCTGAAGAAAAGGTGTCAGATGAATCGGTGGAATTTAGAGAAGCTTGAGGAAGAGGAGGTAAAGAAGATTTTTGAGGAGGACATCGCAAGAGGTCTGAGTAAAAAAGATAAGGTAGAAAATGTAGAAGAAGAATGGGAGAATGTTAAAAAGGAAATTCTTAAATCAGCAGAAGCAAACTTAGGCGGAATAAAGAGAACTGGTAGAAGACCTTGGGTTTCAGACGATATATTGCAGCTGATGGATGAACGTAGAAAATATAAGAATGCTAGTGATGAAGAAAGTAAAAGGAACTATCGGCAATTAAGAAATGCTATAAACAGGAAGTGCAAACTGGTGAAAGAAGAGTGGATTAAAGAAAAGTGTTCAGAAGTGGAAAGAGAAATGAACATTGGTAAAATAGACGGAGCATACAGGAAAGTTAAGGAAAATTTTGGGGTACATAAATTAAAATCTAATAATGTGTTAAACAAAGATGGTACACCAATATATAATACGAAAGGTAAAGTCGATAGATGGGTGGAATATATTGAAGAGTTATACGGAGGAAATGAATTAGAAAATGGTGTTATAGAGGAAGAAGAGGAAGTTGAGGAGGATGAAATGGGAGAAACAATACTGAGATCTGAATTTAAGAGAGCATTAAAAGATTTAAATGGCAGAAAGGCTCCTGGAATAGACGGAATACCTGTAGAATTACTGCGCAGTGCAGGTGAGGAAGAGATTAAGAGATTATACAAACAGGTGTGTAATATTTATGAAAATGGGGAATTTCCATCAGACTTCAAAAAAAGTGTTATAGTTATGATACCAAAGAAAGCAGGGGCAGATAAATGTGAAGAATACAGAACAATTAGTTTAACTAGTCATGCATAAAAAAAAAACTAGAATTTTACACAGAAGAATTGAGAGGAGAGTGGAAGAAGTGTTAGGAGAAGACCAATTTGGTTTCAGGAAAAGTATAGGGTCAAGGGAAGCATTTTTAGGCCTCAGATTAATAGTAGAAGGAAGATTAAAGAAAAACAAACCAATATACTTGGCGTTTATAGACCTAGAAAAGGCTTTCGATAACGTAGACTGGAATAAAATGTTCAGCATTTTAAAAAAATTACGGTTCAAATACAGAGATAGAAGAACAGTTGCTAACATGTACAGGAACCAAACAGCAACAATAACAATTGAAGAACATAAGAAAGAAGCCCTAATAAGAAAGGGAGTCCGACAAGGATGTTCCCTATCTCCGTTACTTTTTAATCTTTACATGGAACTAGCAGTTAATGATGTTAAAGAACAATTTAGATTCGGAGTAACAGTACAAGGTGAAAAGATAAAGATGCTACGATTTGCTGATGATATAGTAATTCTAGCCGAGAGTAAAAAGGATTTAGAAGAAACAATGAACGGCATAAATGAACTTCTACGCAAAAACTATCGCATGAAAATAAACAAGAACAAAACAAAAGTAATGAAATGTAGTAGAAATAACAAAGATGGACCGCTGAATGTGAAAATAGGAGGAGAAAAGATTATGGAGGTAGAAGAATTTTGTTATTTGGGAAGTAAAATTACTAAAGATGGACGAAGCAGGAGCGATATAAAATGCCGAATAGCACAAGCTAAACGAGCCTTCAGTAAGAAATATAATTTGTTTACATCAAAAATGAATTTAAATGTCAGGAAAAGATTTTTGAAAGTGTATGTTTGGAGTGTCGCTTTATATGGAAGTGAAACTTGGACAATTGGAGTATCTGAGAAGAAAAGATTAGAAGCTTTTGAAATGTGGTGCTATAGGAGAATGTTAAAAATCAGATGGGTGGATAAAGTGACAAATAAGAGGTATTGCGGCAAATAGATGAAGAAAGTAGCATTTGGAAAAATATAGTTAAAAGAAGAGACAGACTTATAGGCCACATACTAAGGCATCCTGGAATAGTCGCTTTAATATTGGAAGGACAGGTAGAAGGGAAAAATTGTGTAGGCAGGCCACGTTTGGAGTATGTAAAACAAATTGTTGGGGATGTAGGATGTAGAGGGTATACTGAAATGAAACGACTAGCACTAGATAGGGAACTTGGAGAGCTGCATCAAACCAGTCAAATGACTGAAGACAAAAAAAAAAAAAAAAAAAATATAACAATACATATCTTTTCTTTATAAATTTCATATTATTTTCAGGTGTTTTTCATACTGTATATCTATAATACAATATGAATTGTATTTCATGATTTTATATAATTTGTTTTTAGTTGTAAAATTAATACAGTAACTGATTTTCTTTAAAATACTGGTAATTTTGCATGCCTGCTGGTTAATTTATATTATCAAAGTATATTTTAATTTAAACTATTTAATTCAAATCGCTAGTTAAATACAAGAAACTCAGAATTTATAAATACCTTACTTATTTAATGCCAACAACATAACCGTATTTGCGATAAGATCAAGAATCAATCAATTTAAAACGGCACTTTTTAAAACTGATAAAAAGATATGATTAATAGAAAGTAGTAAACTTAACAAACATTTAAATTAGTAATAAATAAACTGATAGATAATTGTAATAGCTTATCGATTAGATGCCCACATGCAGCTAGTACTTAGTACCTTTTTTTCTTTTTCCTGTTTAGCCCCCGGTAACTACCGTTTAGATAATTCTTCAGAGGATGAATGAGGATGATATGTATGAGTGTAAATGAAGTGTAGTCTTGTACATTCTCAGTTCGACCGTTCCTGAGATGTGTGTAACTAAGTTAATCAAACATTGATAAACACCGGCTTTAAATTTATCGGGTTACATTTTTATGGAAATGTTTCACTAAAAATAATATGAAAATAGATAAATCACATCTAAGAAATGACATCATTACACACTGTAATATTACATTGTGTTATTTTGCATGTAAAAAACCAAATTAAAATTTCAAGTTGTTAAGTAGATAACAGTGGAAGGTTTTTATAAATTCTATTTGTAATTAAACTGTACTGCAGTCAACTAAAAATCTGTTCTACAAATATACTGAATAGTCTTAAAAGATCGATTTAAAATTTCAAAGGTTTATTTTTTTAATTCCCAAGCAGCTAACATATGAAAAATCAGGTACAGTTAAACAGCTACTGACAGCTGCCTGTTGACATTAGCAATAGTTTTGAGAATACTCATGCGGGTTAACCATAAAAATTTGATTGTGAAACTATAATATAAAGTGATCGTATACACATCTGGGAGATTTTAAACTAACCCTTGAAATATTTTTACTTATATAAATAACTAGGCGGAATAAAAAAAAAATTAATTTTAACCACTGAAATCAGAACAAAATAATAATTACATAGTTTTAAATGAATTCCCTGTTTGTGAAAATTATAACAAGTGTAGTCATGACCATCTTTAATCTCAAAAATTAATTGTTCATTAAGCGTTTGCTAAGCATTGTTCATTAATTGTTCATTAAAAACGAACTTAAATATGTTAGATTCTTCATTTTATTTAATCTAATACAAAGCATATGCTAATGGCTTAACACCTACTGTGTAAAATTAAACAAAAAACAAATTGAAACAAAAAACTACTTATAAAAAATACAAAATAGGTAGTTTTAATTATTTTTTTTTTGTCTTCAGTCATTTGACTGGTTTGATGCAGCTCTTCAAGATTCCCTATCTAGTGCTAGTCGTTTCATTTCAGTATATTTAATTATTACTTCATTAAAACTAAAATCTCTGAATTACAATGTTAGAGGCAAAGACAGCATCTATTTGAAAGTTTTTTTAAGTTTACAAAGAATAATTGGATATAACTTCAGTATTCAACAAAAAATATACAAATAAAAAAAACTAACTATACTATGAGCAGAATATTTTAAACAGCATAAAGAAAATAAACAAAGTAACAGTGATTACATGGAAGACCATGTTATACAGCAGAATATTTTATAACAAAAAAAATTTCTTTTTTAATAGAACGAACTGGATGACCTTAATGTAAAAATTAACCAATATAATGTATAAAAATGTTAATACACTTTTCTTCTCCTTAATCCCTGGAACATTTAATAAATAATTTTTTTCTACGTTTTTGTTTATGACAGCAAAAATATTAATTTAAAATTGTAACTTTAAACGACAAACTGAATGAAATTGCATAATAAATTTTTTTTTTAAAAACTTGAAAAAGTTTTCAACCTTCATCAGTAACTCAAGTCAAGCAGTCTTTCTATAAAAATTTAACTTCTACAATGATAAACAAAACCAAATTGTAAGCAACTTCTTTTTTTTTAATCAGACTTCAAACTAAAGGTTGTCATAAAAGCATATGAATATGTGTTAAAGTATATATATTTTTTTATAGTAATTACACAATTTGGTTCAGTTTATTGATATGATAAGTTAAACATTTTAAATTAATAATGACTTTATTCAGATCAGTTATAATTGTACTCTTTACACCATCTCAGGAATAGGGAAGTGTGAAACCTTTTTATTCCTTCTGGAATTGTTGACAAATCATCTTTTATTAGATATTGTCTAATTCCACGCATATAAATATTAATATATTTTTCCCGTTTAAGATCTTTTGAATTAAATGGAAAAATTTCTTTGTCTCTCTCATCTAATGAGTGCCATAAATCCTGTGTATTTTTATCAGAAAATTCCCATTGCCTTAAAGAGAAATATGAGATTACATCCATAAATTTGTCAATTTTTTCTGAAATTATTAATAACCTGAAATCAAATAAATAAAAACAAGTTAATCGATTAATTTAGGTATCAGGTTTTTAAATTTATTATTTGTTTATTATTGTAGTTTTTTATTATTATTACTGTTGTCACTACTATTGTTATTGATTTGTCTTATTTTATTTATGTTCTTAAATTAATAACTTATAATTATAGAATCATTTAAAATTTTTAATCTCTCAATATCTTGATCGCCGGGAACACGTAACAATATGTTTATTAGCCCGACGGGCTGGTCTAATGGTTAAATCATTGTCACAGATCAGTTGTTTAATAGTTGATTTTTGAAGTCGAAGGTTTTGAGGTTCTAATCCTTATAATAGTTAATCTCTTTTATATTGATTTGAATGCTAGACAGTGAATATGGTATACTTTCGTGATTGGGGTTCAATTAACCACACGAGTCAGGAAAGGTCAGCCAGATTCTGTACAAGACTACATCTTATTTACATGATGTCATACATATCACCCTTATTTTAATTGGCCATGAGGGGGGGGTTGTTTGTTGAAATCCCATAAATTAGAAGTAAAGACCCTGTTTTTTTATGTGGAATATACAATAACTTTATTAAACGGGTAATAAACATAGAAAACTTTTAAACAAAGCGTGTAGAGAATTTAATTCTATATGAAATAGTGTAAGATAAGTTGAATAAAACAAAAAAAGTTAGAACAATTTGAATTTTATTTAGAAACCGTACACTAGATCAAGTTTACTAGTGCATTATACATACCGATTTGTAATAAATGTTCAAAAATGAGCCCACCATTTTCAACACATTTTTTTGCATGCTTCTTTCTATACTGTTTTTGTTGCTCTTTTTGTTCTTCAGTTGTCCTTAAGCGACTCAGCTGCATCCATAATGTGGACAATTTATCCCTCACGAGAATGTATTTTTGTTTCATACAAAATCTTTTTTAATCATCCTCAGACGCAAAATTCTAACTGTGTTAGATCAGACTATCTTGGTCACCAGGAATGTGGATCTCCACAACCAATCCATTTTTCAGAGAAATGATGATTTAAGTGAGTTGAAACAGCATTAGAAAAGCGGGGAGGTGCACCATCGTGCTACACTTTGTGTCTCATTGGCAGAGTAACATCTTAGGTACACCTGAGGATGTAAATAGACCTCAGCATTAAGCGGCCAGGTTATATGAACAGTCAAAACAGCTGGTTATGAAAATGGTTGTACCATACACTGATGCTAATTCTGTGTTGAACATTGTTTTTCACCGTTCCATGATTTACTTTTGCCTCTGTAAGCTCATTTCATAAGTTGTTGACACCATCTCAAGTGAAATTTGCTTCGTCAGCAAATAAAACGTACTTGTAGAGTTGTCAATTTGTATTCCATCAGTTGTAGAACTGTATGTGAATCAGACCATCTCCTGGCTGTAGATGTTGAAGTGGTTGTTTATTATAAGGATAAAACTTGTTTTTTAAATGTCCTCCAAACCATCAAATGTGAAGCTCCGGTCCACTTAGAAAGGTGCCGTACATGATGCCTGGACTGCAATGAATTGCTTCAATAATAATTTTATCAATAACAGCATCGTGTCGGTTAGATCATTTGTAGCTGATACGAATAATAGGTAGTGAACCAGTTTCCTGAAGATTGTGAAAATTCATGTTAATTGTTTTGATACTGCAATCCTGTGATTCAGAAAACGTATTTCATATTCTACAACAGCAGCTGTAGCATTACCATTACATTCACCCCATATCAGCGTATTTCTCTATTGTAAATAAGTATGGCATTACTTCAATGACAGACCGATTACATTCAAAGTGAAATTCACAGAAAGACTTCGATAACGATAGCGCAGTTTGCTGTACCCGATATACTTAATGTACCTCAAGAATGATTTAAAATCCAGTGTTGCATAATGTTGAACAGTTATTTTATTGGCAACTTTGAAATAATCTTTTAAATTTATTTTATTTCTGTCAATAGTTGTGTAATTTCCACTTTTTTTTTTATTTTTTAACAGCAAATTTTATTTTTACAAATTTTTCACATGCCCAAAAAATAATTTTTCTTTTTTGTTTATATTATGTAAAAACTTTTCTAAGAAATATAGTAATTCTATTACTTAGTAATAGTACCTAGTAATAGTAGTAATTCTATTACTTATAAATACCTTCCAAGCAAATGAACGTTCATAAATCCAGGAGAATGCTAATGTTGCATCTGAATACAAATGTATTTCATGAATATGTTTATTCAGAGCATTTATTACCTTCTCTAATAAATGTGAGAGTAGTAAAGAACCAGATAATTCAAACCTTGGTAGTGTTATTTGCTTTAAAGAAGTAGGTCTTGATTTGGAACAAAGTAAATTACACAAAATTGTTTGATTAGAAAATAAGAGTTTGAATGTACGACTGTAATCCTTTATGGAGGCATCTGAAAATCCATGTATTTAGATTGAATTAACCTCAGCACCATCGATGAATTTAATTGGACGAATCATCTTAATTAAATCAATTAAGTGCAACTGATTGTATAATTTACATCGTTGAGGTAACATCATTGTGAATAATCTATCATCCCAATCAATTTTAAGTTGCATTAAAGATAGCATAAAACATTTATGATAGAAAACAATAGGACCAATTAGACCTAATGGGTCAAATATTCCTGCAATAATAGTGAGAATAATTCTTTTAGTATCAATAGATTGAGTAATTGTGTCTGTAGAATTGTTCCATAAAATGCCTAAGATATGTAACTCATGTTCATGGGCTAAAGGAATAGAACAGTTGTGCTCAGGAGTAGCAATATTATGATTACACTGATAGGCAAAAAAAAAATTTTTTTAATGTTTCTCCAAGTGTGATACCATTTCTTGAATTTCATTTTTGCATACAATACAGATCTGTAAATAGAATTTTTCTATCGCCCTTAGTTTTAAGTAAATTACGCTTCAAAAAAAAATGAAAGGAAAATATAGTTAAAATCTGTAAAATTTATAATTTTGCATGGCCATACCTATGTTAGAATGATTTCACTGATGTTTTTCTGTTATAAATAGCCTCAAGCACATCCCAAATTAATATCCAACAGTAATCGACTAGCATGTTAGTATTCCATTTCCCTTTATAGACAGCTTTCCATCACCAAAATGTCTCTAGAAACATTCACTGTGTTCATCACTATCTCCAAGGTTGTCTGGGAAAAATTCCAAATATTAGTGGAGGAAATGTATTTTCAGACATATTATATAACATAGCTCTTATGAAGTAAAAGTTGATTAACAATATCATGGTAATTGTTGGATTTTTGTTTGCCGAGAAAAGTTTGCAAACGTCTTTAAATGAAGCCCAAGCTACACGTTCTACATTATTTAACATTGTGTTAAATACATCATCTTTGACCTCTCTCTTATTTGAGGACCAACAAATATTCCTTCTTTAAGTTTTCCTTCACTTGCATTCAGAAATTTCTGAATGCAACTATCCTTCTTCATTGCTTTTACAAAATTTTTCATTAGTCCTAGCTTGATTGGGTAGGAGGTAAAAATATTTTTTGGGGTTCAACTAAGGGCTCATGAATAATATTTTTCCCTTTTGGAGTTAAGTTATCTCATTTCTTCTACTCTTTAGTAACTAAATGTTTATCCCTAGCTTGGCTGTCCCAATCGCAAAGAAAACACATGTACTTGGTATAGTCTAACAAAATAGCTATAACTTTCAAATCACCACATATGTTCCAGCTATGTTTTTTATAATTTATTTGTTCAAGGACGTCTTCATCACATCGTATATCTCTTTCAAATTAATATCATAAGTGATTGGTATTGAAGGATATTTGTTACCGTTGTGTAGTAGAACCGCTTTTAAACTATACTTGTTTGACAAATCTATCAAAAGGTGCCAGTCCTCAGGTTTATGAGCTTGTCCTAAGTGCAACATAAGCTCATATATTTTTGCAATAAATCAAATTATTTTCATCGATAAGTACTGAAAATTTCTTTTTGCCGGCTTCAAAAGGCTGAAATTTTGTATTTTTTTGAAGTAAATTCCAACCTTGCAGTCTTAATCCTAACAGTTCAGCTTTTTTTTTTTTTTGATGAATTTAAATCCCTAACTAAGTCATTTAATTACCTGTTAATTAAAGGTTTAGTCACCTTGTGATATAAGAGTGGCTTATTTGAAGATAATTCAAAATCAAAATCATTGTTGCCCTTCAGTACTGCCTGATTCTTCATCGCTGCTTTCAAAACATACATCCACAGGTGGCTCAGGAACTGGAATAATTTCAGTGTGAGGTACAGGTCTGATTGTAGATGGCAATGAAGGATATTTTACATATGTTTAGGTTTTTTAGAAATTCTAGACACGTTTGTTAAAAAAAGTAACAATCGGTTGCATGATCCTTTGGTTCATGCAAAACCATAGGTATACAAAATGGCAAAGCCTTCTGTGTACGTTTCAGCCGTCCTCTTAAATATGCAGAACAGTTAATGCATATCATATGAGGAGTCATAATTACTAAATTTATCATTACTTAATTTAGAATCATTAATGTTATCAGTATGAACTAGTATGTTGTATTTTTGTTGACATAAATCATATAAGTTATTTGAGTAACATTGATTGTTACTATGACCTTTGTGAAAACATATGAGACAACTATTATTATCCTCAAAAATCTCTTCGTTCATCATTGGATAAATTTAAAGATTCTTTGCATTTTTTTTTAATTTATGATTGCCATTACAAAATAAACAATGTTTAAAGTTAGATCTAGAATAATAACTAACATTGTTGTTTATGAATCTTGTTAACATTTAAAGTAGGATGTTTGCAATGAGATTTAAATGCATTGTAATATTGTTCTTCAACATTTCCAATACTGAATTGTGAATTTATAGTACTCAAACTAAGATTTTCCAGGTTGTATCATCGGGTTTCAAGAAATTCTAAGAACTCTTGAAAGTTTGGACCACCCTTATTTGATAATCTTTCCTTCCGTAATCCAGCCGTGTTGTTAGAAATTGAATTGCAATGAATTTGAATATGTTAACTGGATGTTGTATTGCTTCAAGTGAGTTTAAAAATGAAGAAATATCATTAATGAATTTAGACTGAAGAGCTAATGATTCTCTTTTTAAAAAATGTATTTTTAAAATGCAATCTGTATTAAAATATAGTCATAAATTTTTTATCAAATGTTTTATTAATAAATTTAATGTGATTTTATCATTTTCATTGGTTAATGGAAGCTTTTTAATAATGGCTAATGCTTCATTTTAGCGGTGAATGTAAGTAATGTAATTTTTGAACATTTGTTAAATCTTTTCAAGTGTGGATTGATTCATTAAATGTATTAAAAACTTGAGGCTATTCAAGAATGTCACCATTAAACAACGGTAAATTGAAAAGGTGTAATTGTAATTGTTTAGTAGCTGTGTCTACAGAATGTTCTTGATTATTTACTCTATGCTGACTATTTAAAAAATGTTGCGGCTTACATTCTATGTTGCATAATTTTTTCTTGATTTGTTCTTGACCTAAAGACAAACTATCATTATCAACATCCATTTCTAATTGTATCTGAATGGAATCATATTTGCGGTGCAAATTTTTGTAATTTGAGTACAGTATAGCTCTCATCTTGTGATGCGTCAAATTTATCCGCGAATGTTGCAATTCTTGTTACGAAAGCCTTAATTGATTTTCAATGTCTTAAAAATTGTTCTTTATCCATAATGATTACAATAACTAATATGGCCAAAAAAACTAAATAAAACTAAATTACACTAATAATATTATATAGATATTGGTGTTAACGTAAATTATGAACCTAGATCCAATGTAGTGAACAAAACTCCAAAATAATATTTTCATTCATTCATAATTTAATTATTATTATTGAATATCACCAATGAAGATTGAATTTGCCAAATTGCAATGTATTTATATGTATTTCGCAATATGAGAATTTCACAAGTAGCTGATATTTCACATAATTATTTAATTATCCAGTCATATCCATATTTCTTAATTATCCGGCCCAGAGGACAAAAAATAATGTACAACAATTTCAGCCATGGAGCAATTCGTTGGATCTAAACTGTATATAATAAGTAATGCCATATAACCGATTATTCATAATCACTTCCTTTATTTGCTTTCAAAATTTACACTTCATTTATTAAACATTGCAATGAGTTATAATAATTTATGTTTTTAGTTAAGTTCACATTTTAAGTATATATTAAATATGTCTAGCTAGAACAATAAAAATTCAGTAATGTTGCTTATACATGTTAAAATAATTCAATTTAACAATTAATCGGGCGTACAGATACTTACATGTTAGGAGCATTCAATAAAAAAGCTTCTTATTACATTTCCAAAAAGGAAAAAAATTACAGAGAAATATTAATGCTACAAGAAAGTGAAATACTAGCGGGTTTAAATTCCCTTACATAACTGGTGTAGTAGATAGCATCTACATTGAAATTAAAACTCAAAATTTTAATAAATTATAATAATAGGCAAGATTACTTGAATGTTAACATCCGTGCAGCATCTACTGCTGAAGGATGAGATAATTAATTGCCAGGATGAAGAATTTAGATTTGGACCCAAAATAGTATCAAGCAAGTTATGGTTAAATTTACTGAAGCTTGTTTACTTGCTGGTATTCAGAAAGGTAAGAAATAGCATCATGATTACTAACATTATTTGAAACTGCTAACTCTAGGGAAAAAATATTATATAACAAGCAAACAAAAACACAACATTTAAGAGAAGTTTCAGATAAATGAAAAATTGTTTTCACATATTTATGCGAGTAAAACTAGACAAAGTTTCTACAATTACAATTTCATTAAGTCTATAGTTTCATTAACATTAAGTCTATGCACAGTATTTATTAAGAAAAAAAATAATACTTCATAATGTGCACAAATACATAAAGGACAACTTCAACACAACAGTTTTCATTTTCTAGTGTTAGTAAACGTTTAATCAGAAACAAGTTATTACTTTCACTGAAATATAATTATATTACTCGGTTGTTGTTCCTGCCTACATCAGTTTTAAACCCTGTGTTGGTAGGATATCTTAAGAAGAACCCCTCAATTCTTTCTTCTGATATGTTAAAGCAGCTCTAGTAAGAAACTAAGTGCTCATTGGAAGCTTTTTCAGAGTGAAGTAACAAATCATTAGGGTGGGTATTCCATTTTGATTGATCTACATTTGCAAATGTTTATAAAGAACCGCGTAAAAAAATTATTTGTTTTAACATTTTTAAGCTAATCTAGAGCAGCTTGATTTCCTCTATATTTGCTTTAAAGTAATAGTAACCTTTTATTTAACTTATTTTAGGCGTTACTGATGATACAAGTATTTGATTAGTTTCCGGTAATTACACAATCTAGAAATTGTACAATCTAGAAAATTATATGGCAGTTGGTAAAAAGTAAATTCATATAATTTTTTTGTACATAATTTCTCAGTCTTCTTAAAAATATCTCAGTAAAAATGACTTCATCTCATTTAATGATTAAATAATACATATACTACTCAACCTGTACCCACTGAGTTGGTCTAGTGTTGAACTTATCATCGCAAATTAGCTGATTTTGATATCGAGAGTTGAAACTTAGTTACTTTTATATGGATTTGAATATTATATTGTGAGACCAGTGTTCTTGGTGGTTGGGTTTCAATTAATTGCACATCTCAGGCATGGTCAACCTGAGACAGTGCAAGACTACACTTCATTTACACTCATATAAATCGTCTAAAGTAATGCTGTAACAGTGGTTCCGGAGGCTAAAAACAGAAAAAAAAAGAAAAACTACGCCTGTAATTCTAATTTTCCAGCCTTATATTGCACCCTCAATGAGATATTTTTAAAAATCTGTTCTTTGCAGTTCGCCTAAGTATGAAAGGAACATTTCGTTTTCAAGTATTTATGTTGACATCACCGATGAATTGGATTTCATTTTTAATTACGATAACAATTATAATTTCATGATCGTACTACAGAAGATATAATAATTTGAGTATTTGTGATCAGAGCTGTTCTACCAAGATTAACTTAAAGAATATAAGCTGATAAAATTAAAAGCCATACTTACTTCATCATATATACTTACTTATGCTTGGTCGTACTACAACTACTGGTAACCCTTTACTACATCTTCTAACAATGTCTTCTGCTACTGCTTTAGTATATACATATGTATTAGGAATATCATCCAGCAGTCTGAAATAAAATAATTTTCATATTAAGTTCTACATATATATAAACCATAAAGATGTTAATCATATATAAAATCATGCCTCTCATTGTAGAGATGTTATCTTGAGTTAAATGATATAATATTGTATTACCACTTTTTTTTAAAATGTTAGCACTTGAGATGAAACTAGTATGCAGTCTTTCTGCACACTTTTGTATATCTTCATTCGGTTATAAAAGGTTGTAATAATACAGCAAACAGAAATATTAAGAAAAGTTTTAATTACCGTTTGGTAAAACGGGTATCTAAGAAATTTATCGGAACTAGTTTTGCTAAACTGATTTTTATAAAATGAATAAATAAATCTTTAAGATGGGGGATTGTCTTAAAGACTCTTTATTAACTGATTGTTTCAATTAATTATTTTGCTAGTATGCATTGTACAAAATACCATTTTATAAATTATACTTAAGAGAACATTTTAAGAATCTTCAGCTTTATTAGATATTAATATACTTTAAACGATTCAAGTCTCTATCTTCATTAAAAAATAAAACATGTTGTTCTTTACTTTCAAAACATAGAACTAAAATGATTAAAGCCTATGAAAGTGTTAAAAAATTTATATATCTGCACCAAGAAAGTTCAGTTTCCCCCCATAATTATATGATATTTTTACAGTGTACTGATCTTGTATGTTCCAGCACATAACAGATTTTAAAATAAGAATGAAAAAATGATTTGGATCTTCATTCTATGGTAAACTCACATCTAATTTTTTTTTTCATAATCTGTATTATTCAAATATGATTACTAATTAAAATATTTGAATATGGAAAATAAACATTTTTGAATACTTATAATATAATAAACATTTAATGAATCATTACTTCCTTCTCTGAACACAATTCCATGCCTATTTTTGACAAGTAATCTTAAGGTATGTATACTGATAATGGTATATAATATAATAATGATCGTAATTCACTTTCTTTTTTTTTGGCTTTTTTAAATATATTATTATAGATAAACACATCAATAATTTTGTATTAATTTCTCAAGCATGATTACTGCTGATATGTTTAATAAATTATTAAAAAAGTGAAATCCACCTTAACAGCAAATTAAATGTGTCTCTAGATCTTTCAGTTCCTTAGAACATCGTCAGGAAAATAAAATAATTTTATAAAATAGTCAAAAATTAAAATGATTAAGCAGTCATTATTCTCCTGACAGTGGTCTAAGGTAAAGATCTAGAAAAACACATTTAATTTGCTGGTAAGGTGGATTTTCACTTTTTTAATAATTTTTTAGTACTAATGGATACAATCAATAAATAAAAAAGGTAATAAAATAAATCTTACAAAGTGTCAGATTTTTTAACTGTTGATTGTTAAGGCACTCTGTTAATGTTATTAATTTGTTGTCGTCAATGGTTGATATATAAAATTTCGCTTCAATTTTATTCAAGTGACAGTTAGAGTAGGCTGTTGATACATATACAAATGCCTAAAATGAAAATAAAAAAGAATTTGGTTAATTAACAGCATCTGTTTAATTTGAAATGTAATTAACTTTTGCTATTTATATTTGCATGATAGTCATTGATGAAAATAGATTTAAAAAAATACACAGAATTAAATAAAATATGATTTCAAAACTCATTCTGGAACAGTTTAAGTTTTTTGTAGTAATCTTTGGTGAACAGGAGCATATTTAAAACAGTAGGTTTTATTTTCTCATGATTTTAAACAACTGATTTTATTTTTCTTATATCTGTTTCCTACAAGTATTTTTATACAGTTATATAGTAATAATTTTTGTTAGTTGTTTTTTTAATAGTTTGGAGTAAGGCCAGAAAAAGGTATTCATACAACTTTGGTAACGTTTCAAAATGCATTAATTTCCTCTTAAAAACAGGTAGAAATCTGTGCTATAAATCAAATTCGATTATTTATTAAATCAAGAATCTTCTCTGAAAAATGTTTAATAACATATCACCCTTGAAATTGACACAGCCTGACGACATGCTATCCTAAACACCCTCAAAGAATGGGGACTCAAGGGCATTATACTTGCTTTTATTAGGGGTTTCTTAAATGGTCGAACTCTCCATGTTTGTGTGGAGATTCTCTCTCAGGTAGCGTCAACGTGGAGAATGGAGTACCAATGAAGTGTATTAAGTGCCACGTTATTTTCTATAGCCATCAACAGTATTATTAAATGTGTGCAGACGCCTGTTTCATCTTCTTTATTTGTTGATGTTTTTGCTATATATATTGCGTCCTGTTCTACAGCCACAGCGAAGAGACCTACTACAGAACACTGTATCTCGCCTTTACATTTTCACCTTAGAAAACAAAATGTGTAGTCTTTTCTTGTTTGCAGGACTCCTTTATTCTGCAAGTCTTTCTCTGTGGAGAGCTAATTGCTATCTCAACTGATGTCGGATTTTTAGGTTTATTTTTGATAGCCGCCTTATGCGGGTCAAGCACATCAAAGAATTAAAAACGAGATGTTCCAAACTTTTAAATATGCTGGCAAGTCCTTAGGAATACCAATCGGGGTGCCATTCAGTCATGTATGTTGTGTTTTTATTATTCCTTAGTTAGTTCCCATTTTGATTACGGGTGTGTCGCTTACTCTTCAGTGCGTAATACCATGTTTAAAATGGTGGATGCTGTACATCATGCTTTCCTTCACTTGCTACAAGCGACTTTAGTTCAAGCCCTGTCATAAGCATCCATGTTGACTGTGGTGAGCCTTCACTTTGGGATAGACAGAACCAGGTTCTAGCATCTTATTTTACCCGTCTTAAGGGACAGCCAAATCACCCGACTTTAGACACAGTCCTTGGAAATCCTTATTTTCAATTAATTCAATTAATGTTGCCAACCTAGCTTTCCAACGGTCTAAACTTATTGTTCTAAAAAGAACTGTTTTTAATTTTTTAATTCCTAGTTCCGCGTAAAGGAAGTTTTGTAATAGCGAAAAATTTCCTTTTCCAGATTTCAACGGAAATATCCATTTTGACTAGTTTCGGCGTGACGTCTGTACGTCTGTATCTCGCATAACTCAAAAACGATTAGCCGTAGATTGTTGAAATTTTGTATTTAGGACTGTTGTAACATCTAGTTGTGCACCTCCCCTCTTGACTGCAATCGACATTTAGAATAATCGAATGTTATATTGGTATTAACCATGTATATTATATCTGATTATGTAATATTAATTAAAAATTATAATATAGAATTGTATTATGTTTGGATTTTCTTAGCAAAATCTCCTAAAAATGTTGTATATTTTTTTTATCGTTTTATTTAATTATTTGACAAAACAATACAATGCGGGTACTAACTGTACATTTTTGAATCGTATTCAATTTAAAGCGATTTTTGGAAATTATTTTATTAATTACCGTTGACATTTGAATTAAAATAATATATATTTTTTTAAATATTTGTATTTACTAGAAAAATTGTTTTCATTAATAATAAGAATGACTTGCAAATTATTAATTTCAAAATACTTACTTTATCCTTCAAATTTATATTTCTGTTTAAGGAAAATGTATGTATATTTCAAATGACATCTTTTTCTTTATGTTACGGGTAAGTGATTCTGGTCGTAGGAAAAGTATAGTACATAATTCGACTTGCAACACGTATTACGCACTCGTGAAAATACGTAAATTGTTTCACTAGTGCGTAATATGCTTCTTATAACTCTTGTTACGTAATATACTGTTCTAGATCCGGTATTATTCGTATCTTCGTGAGTTGCTGATTAACAAAAGTTTCAGATTTCTGGTGTGTCGTATAAATAAAAGTTAATAATAATTAAACTATTCCATTTAGTGAATTCCTGTATACCGGTTAAAAATGTTATTTTTGAACTTCCGGTATAAAATATTCAATTTTTATTATCGGATTATTATTTGTCGAATAATAAAATGAAAAAGAAACAATCATATAGGAAAAAGAAAGATAACATGGAAAAATATATCTAAAAAAAAAAAAAATGACTAGATATAATGTCTGTGTTACGACTAATATAATGAGAAAGTAAATGTTGCAAATAAAGAAAGAATAAAAACATTAAGAGAAGATGATAAATATAAAGAGGAAGAAAATGTTAAAACCAAATTTTTGTTTTATTTTGTTGTCGGTTACATCATAATAATTTAAAAACAAGTATTGGATAGACACAAGGTTACATTTATTTAAAGGGTAATAAAGGAACTCTATCCTAATATTTGAGCAAGATTGTCGAATTAATAATCGTATAGATATTTGATGTTAATAAAAACTAATATTTTACCAACTATGTAACTGTCCACTTTATTAAAGAATTGGAGGACCGATTCTCACTTTCAAATGAAATAAGTTTAAATGACGAGCAGCAAAAAATGTATGCATTTAATTTAATAGGCATACAAGGAAGTCGTATTAAATTTTTTAAATTCATGTACATATATATACAAAATAACATTCGCGAGTCATTCATATTCAACGTCCAGCAAAAACTACTGAAGATAAATTGACGAAAATGTTTATACACGTTCTTCTTACGTAAGTGCACATGATTTATTGAAATTTTGATTTTAAAGGATTAAAATCGAGTAGAAATGAAGGGTACTAATTTTGTTTTTTTTTCTCTAACAAATAAAGATATCAACTTGATTTTTGGTGTGTATAATTTTCATGTGAGTATCCAAAAACCAGTTTCTACATGTTTTGAAATTTCGAGTTTTTAGGGGTTAAAATGGATTTTTGAATTTTTTTTAACCCGACTATTTTTCACATTCTCTATAATAAATGAAGATATCAACTTAATTGTTTGTGTATAAAATCTTCATATGAATATCTAAAAACAAATTTTCTAAAATTCGACCTTGAGAGAGGTGAAGAAAGACAAACAGATTTTGAACTACGATTGCAAATTTTCATCATTTCCAACTATATTAAACGAGATATTCAGTAGATTTGGGTTTGCAGATCCTGTTCAGTTAAATATTTAAAAACCATTTTTGGATTTCTTTGAATTTCTATTTTTTAAGGGTATGGCTGCTATTACTCTATGTGCGAAGCAACTGGCTGTTCTGTATTAAAAATATATAAAATAAAACAAATTATTAAAAAAAAGTGAGAAAAGAAGTGCGGTCACCTCCTAGTGGTGTTTGTCGGGTAACTCTAATAAACGGCAAAATACAGATTTACCCGTACAAAAGAACGGATAAGCAACTACTATAACTAATATTTAATTTTAAGATGGAGGCCGGCTATTTTAAAACTCGCATTCTTCAGGTCACTATCACTCAAAGTTTCGGTTCCTGCACAGCCAAACTGTTGTTCTGAAGGAATTATAATACACTGATATTTTTTATAAATTGAACAGACTTTAATTTTTATTTATCATTATTATTCTCACAAGCATGTGCTTAACGAACACATGGGAACCCAGGGAGCAGAGTCCCCTGGCTAGAAGGGATGGGCTCGCTCTGACCTGCTAAATATTCCCTGACCGCGACGGGAAACGCAAATAATCACATAACAAAATCACGCACAAAAAAATGGGCACACAAGTTACTAAACATTAGAGGGAACACTGCTTACAATGTGAAATTCAAACGTTACAATACGGTTACAAAAAACCTCAAAGTTTTTACGCTGTAGAAACTTTAAATAATCAGGGAAGACTAAAGAATATTTTGAATAAGGCAAAATAATTTTAAAAAAATATTAGACCCGAAAATAGTGAAAAATAATAAAATTGTTTTAATATCAAACGAGTAAATTTACAGAAAATTTGAAAACATAATCGGCATTTATTAAAGTAGAAGAATAATGTTTTACACAGAGTTATATTTCTTCCTTAACCTAAAATGTACTTTTTTTTTAACCGAACGTTAAAATTAAAAATTAATACAAATAATAAAAATTTTTATACGATATTAAAATTCAACTCGATGTAAAATGTTTAATTTATTAATATATAATAGAAATATATTAATAAATAATATAATATTATATATATTATTATTATATAATAATACATTAATAAATAAAAATATATTTTTAAATTTATTACTGTATTTCTCTAAAACGATATGAAAGAGCGGGCATCAACATCTAAGGTCATTAGCCGGATGGAAATCGGTAACATGTTGAAAGATGCCATGCCTGACCGGGATTCGAACCCAGGACCTCCGCACGGAGGTCAGCAAGATTCAGTCAAGTCTCTCAAGATTCAGTACAAGTCTTATTGACATTGAAGACAACATACTGTGAACGAATCGTAATCAATGTTAAGCTAAAACTATTGAATATAAATCGATGAAAATTTGTATACGTGTTCTTCTTACGGTGTAACTGCACACTAAGAAAGGTTTTTTTTAAATTACTAGTTTAAAGGGTTAAAATGAATGCGGGAATTTTTTTGAAACCCTGCAAATGTTTTTATTTCTCTGTAACAAATGAAGAAATCAACCTGATTTTTGACGAGTGTAATCTTCATGTTAATAAACCGATTTCTAGATTTTTGAAATTCCACCTTGAAAAGCGATAAAGAAAGGTAAAAAAATGTTGAACAACGATTGTAAATTTTCCCAATCCGTGCTGTAATAAACAAAATATTCAGTAGATTTGGGCTTGCAAAACCATTTTCAGATTTTTTAGATTCCGATATTTTTAAGGGGTGAGAAGTTATACAGCGCTGTGACAGCCGTTGCCACTTGTTACTGTATGTGTGACTGGCTGAACCTGCCTCTGGTTATTCGACTAAAAAACATAAAATAAAAATATTGACCGCTACGGAAAACACAAGTAAGCATATAGGACGGACGAAGCTGCGACAGGGAGCTCGTATCTGTTTAAAACTAATAAGTGGGAAATTGGATCGCATCTTACTCCCTTGTCTATAGGGGTGCAGACTGGAAATTATATAGTCTTGCTAAAGACTGTCGAGCGGTGTGGCTGGCCGTCCCGTCCTGTTGAAATCACTGTCTATCTATCCAAAGATTCCTGCCAGGACGACCTTCTTAAATCCTGAATAAATAGCGGGACCATCATGTTCCTATAACGTTTCTGGGTAACAGTAAGAGGTATACCGTTATCATTCTCGATGAAATACGGACCGAGCACACCGTGTGCTGACACAGCACACCGTATCGTCACACGCTCACTATATAACGTTTTCTCGACGATAACATCTGGCCTCTCGAAACCACGGAAGCGAGTTGTTTGGCGATCCAAGTGAATGTGAATTTCGTCGGAGAACCACACAACGAGCAAGAAATCCGGATCTTCGTACACCGTGAACAAAAATCTTCCACAATACACAATAGATGCCTTCCTGGCATCCATATCTTGGTTCGTGAATCGTTGTTCGACCTGAATTCGGTACAATCCACCTATGTCTTTAAAAACAATCGCCGAAACAACGTATTGCTGATGTTCATTTTCAATGTGTCTAAGATTTTGTTTAGGTGACTCCAAAACCTGATCGAGGACACGTTCATCATTCTTTACTGGCCTACCAGATCTTTCCTTCCGTTGATACGATACACTACCGGTACGACGAAATTTCGTAACGATAGACAGCATAATTATATAGCTCGGTGCTACCTTATTAAAATACTAAGCTACCACTAGACCAGATTAGGTTTTCTTGTGTTCTTATCAACAGATAAAATGTTTGGCTTGTAAATAGCAGTAGGTCGACTTATAAATCGTTAACAGTATCATTATCTGTCGTGTAACTGAAAATATGTTTCCAATAATCGATTCAAAAATAATTTACGTACTTATATGGTGTATAAACGCGTATCAAAATCTTTTAGTTTTTTCTTTATGATCCTAAACTGTTAATTACAGAGAAAAGATGTCCCCTGATAAAAAAGTATTGATAAATTTCATCAAATTTACTCGATCCTGCAAGACGTAATGTTGTTTTACTAGAAAAAAATGTGAAAAATGTGCACCCTTTTAATCCCTGCATTAAAATAATGTTCAGAAAAATTTTTATCTTAATTTGCCTCCTTTTTTGTAATTCCTTCAAGATTGTAAACAATAAAAAATGAATTTTCAATTTTTAGTTCATATACAAAAAATACTGACTTGCAGTTGGCAGTAACTTGTTCTACGTTCTCGTTGTCGGGGCTGTACACCGATGGGTGCCGGTTAGTCAACCTACATCGCTGCAGAGTGTTACACAAAACAGCGGCGTAGTGTGTTGCAGTAGTGCCACCATCGGCTAAATAAGGACATTTCCTTTGCGTGTGAAGAGTCCCTATTTCATAGTTAATGAGGCCAAGGAAACTTCAGGTCCTCTGGAAGCAATTTCACTCTGACCTTGCCAGCGGTCATATATCGAGGGCATTTTAGCTTTTGACTGTTCGAGCAGGTTTGTGTAAGAACAGACAGCCTTGCTCGGACTACATTTGAAGACAGTCACCTGGTTTTGGGCTCCGGCTATGGATCCCGTGGTCTGCGCAGGGGAGGTACCCCTACCCCATCGTGATCAGGGGCATTGTACAAAAAACCTGCGGTAGCCTCTGCTTCGAGTTGTGGAGGGTAGGCGGTGGCTGGAACTGCACAAGGAGATCACGGTGGCAAGGGGCGAGCCAAGTCGGAAGGTCGTCCGCCTGTAAAGGTGAACTACGGGTCCAACAGTTCAGACGGTCCAAAATCTCCTCCAAGGAGTCGCGTATTTCGGTCGAGTTTCGGCAGCTTGTCGACTCGTACCTGTCTGAATGTAGCTCGATGGCTGCTGAGCCGGCGTTAAAATCTGAGGGCCTCCAGGACGCTAACCGTGCCTTAGATTCAGTCGTTGATCGGCTGTCGGGCAAGTTGCACCAGACGGTGGAAAGAGTCAGGGACTTCAAACCGGCAACGGGAAGAGTCCTCGGTGAGATCCACACTTCTTTGAAACGGGTGGAGGAGAAGGTAAAAAAGCCCGTCTCCTTCGCTGCGGTAACAGCCGCACCTAGGCCTAAACGAGTTAGTCCCCCGCCGCCAGTCCAGGCGCCGGCAAACAAAATTAAGTGGGCCACCGTTAAGGTGGTCCCAGTAACCCTGGTCCGGGGGGACTTGGTCTGCGGTGACGGAGCCGACTCTGAAAAATGTCCTGGACCCGCGGAGCGAAAAGTCCGGGTGAAAGTTCGGGCAGCGATGTGGAAATTGCGAAGAGGCAAGGAGGCCGAGGTATTTGGGATGCGGTTTCGAGCCGGGCCTGTACCAAAGCGGAACGGTGATCACAATGCACCGGTTCTAAATTTCATTCTTTTACCCATCTTCCGCCTGCAGAAGAGGGTTTACAGCCTCACGATGGATGCACGGCAGCAAGAATGGCATACCACGACTAAGGGAAGGTCCTTTCTTGTATGGATTTATACATACAAGGAAGATGGTATGCCTCTCCATTTTTAAGGGCAAAGTTGCCCAAGTGCTCTCCAACCGCATGAACTTGAACCGATATTTGTTTTGGTTCTGCCTGGCAGCTGATGAGCTGTGCGTCTGCGGGAAGGTCCAGTCGAACGAACATGTGATGTTCGTCAACCGCCCAGCTTTTAGGGGGGCCAGAACTCAGGCCACCCTGAAAGTTAGAGGTCAAGGGGAATTGGCCACTCAAAAGCAGCGAGTCAATGTGACGTGAGCCGCATTGTCAGACCGTACGGTGTTCCTTGATTCCGTTGCTTTGTTCAACCGGCATCCGCAGTTTATTTAAGGGAAAGACTCCTACCTTGCTGCTATGGAAGCTACCCGAGAGGTATGGCTGGCGATCAGCCAATTATAGCTCCAAGCGCTTTAATATTGGTGGGCAGGTACTTGCTGGCATTCAGCGACCTAGGCGTGGCAGCGAATTGCTATCATTGATAAGATAAATTTAATTACCGATAGTCGTATATATTTTAGTAGTTGACGGGGTGCGCCTACCCATTTTAGAATAATGACAAGTGAGCAGTGGGACAAGAAGCAAGTGATGTGTGGCACCATGCTTAGTTTGAAAACGCAATTAGGTTAGCTCTAGGAACTATTTAGTTCACCGGTCGCTAAACTGATTTGAAGCTCAGTAGCTGTTTGTAGCACAACCGTTCAGTCTTATGCTTTAAGGCGACCGAATGGGATGGTGGCGGAATAAATGCCGTGTAAATCAATCACAGTTTGCACATATAGAATACCTCTTGAAGGGGAATGCATGGAGAGGGAAAGTTTTGCATGTAATCAGTGCACACCGTGCAATATTTTTATTTTCTTAAAACGATTCTGAATTTCATTTAATCTATTGTAAGATTTCTTACTCTTTCTTATACGGCTAAATCTTTTCTTATAAGGCTGAAATAAAGAAGAAATAAATTATCAAATGTTCACCTGACATACAGTCTTACAAACAGTTTTGTATTGAAAAGGTCACTGACTCATGCCCAACAGATTTTTTCCCTGATGCTTTTCTTACACATTTTCATGTGTTTAGGTGTGTGTAGAATATGAATCCTACATAACCTGAATTTGTCAAAAATTCTAAGCGATGCCCTTTTCACAACAATCGATTCGATTTGAATATATGTTTTGGGAAAATTACAAGATTTATGACAAAGTTTCATAACATAAAATTAAGCTTTTATTTTTATAAAAGCATTTTTGTAGTTTTTTTTATTAAATTACAGGAATACCAGTCGGTAACAGTGAATGTGATATTTCTTTTAATAACCAAATGTTATAAACAAGAGTGGATGATGAAACTTTGCACAAGGATTTTTTCAATTAAACTACATTGTTAAGGTGATACAAAAGAGATTATATTAATTTATAGTCACAGCAAAGAAATTATATTTAATAAAATATACAAAGATAGAAAATCGCTATATCGTCATTTACTTGTTAAACGCATGATATATGAATTATGTAGTTAAGATTGAATATTAAATCATGTTGGCAGGTTGTGTTTCCTTGTTTTTATATGCAAGAATATTAATAAAATTTTTACATGTAAGATCCTTCTCCTAAAAAACAATGTGTAATTGTCATACAAGGAATAAAAAAATAGTCGTACTTAAGTTAAAAATTATTATAAAGGTATCTGCAGCTGATATACATATTTAATAGATATATATGTTTAACAGTTCAATTTTAAATAACTTTTAATGTAATAAAAATTAAAATTAAAAATACAAATGTACGTTCTATTTTATTTACTGTTCTAAAATCAGAACAAAAATTGGCAGCTCTAAACTGAAAACCAGCAACTGGGCCGCATAAGTTGATATTACTTTTAATTCGATTCAACCGGTTACTTAGAACTGTTCATCTACTGTTACCTTCTAATCTTGTAAATGATACATTGTAAACTTTCTCATGGCGAAATACAACAAACATATAAATGTAATAACCTGCTTTCCTGCTCGGTGGATTTGGAGCCTGGTATTCTGAAAAAATTAACGGTAATATCAGTATGAAAATTTAATGTCAAATTAACAATAAATACTAAGTTATAATGAAAACAAAAAAAATTTACTTACTTCCCACAACTGAATTCGCAGGTAATTTTCCAGCCAGATCATCAATCTATTTTAAATAAAGATAATAACATATTTATAATATTTTTGTATTAGAAATATTAAAAATTTAATAAAATTATAACGGTTATTAAAATAAATATATTAAAACATTTTTATACATTAAATTCAATTTTTTGTAAATTTCTAAGAAAAAAAATACTCAATTTAAGAAATATTACTGCCACCATATTGAAATGGGAAATTTGATCAAAAACTGTTATGCATTCATTGTTTCACCTAACAGCTAAGAACTCCAATTCAGAATTTCATATCAAATCCACATTTGGCTGTAACTGGCTCAAAATCAAATGAAATAGTGAAAGTCAAGTCAAGAATCTCAATTTATTTGATCAAATAATTACTGTAGTGAGCTTCTTATGTAGACTTATCATTGCTACTTTGTAATAAGTGAAAAATGCCACGCCTGACTGCGATTCAAACCAAGAACCTTCTACATCAAAGGCAGCAATGCTTTTATATTCTACTAAAGAAGTCAGTTAAATAAGGGCTCCAAGGAGGTTTCTTGTCTTCTTGGCGCTTTAATAATTTTATACTTATTACTATAGTTGAAATAGACTTGTTTGAACCGTTCAACTGCAGTGTTCATTTATAACAGGCACTTGAAGTCATTTCCAGTCGTCAGGGAAATTCATGTTGCAACATGCTCATTTATGCTTATTGCATCATTTGGCTTTGCAGTTACAGACTGGTCAGTTTGACGTCAGTCAGTGACCTGTTCACATCTTACTGAATGTCTCAAATTTCATCCTGTGCTTGGAAGTGTTTATTAAATAAATAAGTTTTACTTAATATTATTATAATCTTAAAATCAGTTAAATTTTTACATTATTTTCAAGTAATTTCAATAACAAGGGAAGAACAACATTCCATAGGAATTTATGTGAATGAAGAGTGTTAAAAAACATGTATGGTACAGTGTCAAAAGAACTGATTAAAATTTGTGAATTTGGTGATGAAAACCAACAACTTACTTTTTTCCATGTTAATTCAGATGTCACTAGTGTTTGTAAATATTATGAAAAAAGCTTATGTAAAAATTCAGTCACCTGTATGGACACTTCTGTTGTGACCCTTTGAGAATTCATAAAAACAATTAAGAAAAACTTAAGAACAAATAACATTAAAGCAAGCTCTTAAAAAACACATTTTTCCAAATTTAAATTTAGTTCCTGGAATGGTCTCTTTGTGTTAACTGTTTCAAAAGGTTTTTTTTTTCAGCAGAATAAACAACTACATGAACGCAAAGACCAAGAAAATTGCATTGTCCCGCATCACAATACTGAACAATTGAATGCTGCTTAAATTATGCAACATATCATTAATAATTAAAAAACAAAAGCTATTTTAAAAATATTGTGAACATCAACTTCAACAACATAGGGGCTAAATATAAAAAATGTAAAGTGCAAAGAAGACAAGAAACCCCCCCTTGGAGCACTTATTTAGCAAATCAAAATGGTATCGCTTTTAACAGGTTTTTGATGAGTTTTGAGAGAGATAATGTTTTTAATAGTACAATACACAAGAAATTTTTTTATTTACCATAAGCATCTACACAAAAACACTGCAAGTTGTGCAAATTTGAGATTTTTATCACCAGCCCCATCAGAGTTATTTAAAGACAAAATTTTAAGTTTTTAATAAAAATTATTTTCAAAAATTCATGAAAATTTAGGGGCAAGTATATCACCATTGATATTACTTATGGTAATAATACTAACATATACCTACACATAAAAAAATAATTCAAACTGTGTTTGCCATCCCTGCATCTTGAAAAATAATTAACAAAAGTGAAATTTCACAATCTTTCATGTTCAAATTTATTTGTAATTTTTTCATAGAAAAAAGGGAGATAGGTGAATAAACCACTGAATCAGTATTTTACCTTGAAAAAATATGAATAAATTGCCTTTTTTTCATCCTTCCAGGACCAATAGTTTTTTAGTTATAATTTTTTCTGTAAACCCTTAAAATCACAAAAATAGGTGTGCACACCATAACAAAAATGGCCACCACAGGTAAACTGCTTAAATAAAAATTTTAAAAAGTAATTTTAAGGTCCTGAAACGTGTAGAAAACAAGTGGGTATTTTGAATTGAATTGAAAGTGGCTTTTTTTTTTAATCGGTCAAGCAACCAGCTTATGTTTTTTTGGGACACTTAAAATGGATTGACCCATACACAAACACTGTGGGTTCTACTCGCAACTGCAAGAACACAGTACTTAGGCCTGAGTTCACAGAACTTTGAAAATCCTAATTTCAGCAACAGATATCTCTGTTTAAACGATGCAAAAGCTTCACGGAGATAACACAAAATTAATTTATTTCTGAACATGCTCAATCTTCCATTTATCTAAAGTGAAATAAAATCTTTTTTCCAGGCATCGATCGATTCTTCACCCTCGTACAATTATTTCTTCACTCTCATACAGATTAGTTACTTTTTATGCTCTTATTATCTGCAGTATTACATTTTTCTTTCAATCGGTTGATAATTTCACAGTCAGATGAGAGGAACAGCTTCTTGTTCAGAATCTGAATCGATGTTCAATATTTTGCTTTTGAACATTACTGCTGCTTTCTTAACCTTTTCCTGAGAGTATTTTCTCTCGCATAGTCCTTTTTTTCTGAATAGGTGATTCATTTAAAACAATCAAACTTTTGATGAGAGCATTTACAGCTTCATTTTTTTCTGGGGTATACAAAGGATCTAATTGTTGAAATTCTTCATCAGAAGTAGTTTCGTCAGCATTATTTTTAGCAGAAGCTTTAATCTGTTTGCGGCAAGTACTACAAATTTTGTAACCTTGTTTAAGAAAAGTAAATGTACACACCAAATTCTTGCTTGCACTTCTCAGGTTTTTCTTACAGGATTTATGACTTTGACTTTTCAAATGGATTGCAACAGTACATTTTACTTGAAGCTATAGAAGTTGATGGTTCCATGCTGGTCACTGTATTCTGGTCCAAGACTATGATGAATTAGTCATAAAACTGCAAATATGTAGAGAAAAGCAAGCTTAGTAACAAAGAGCGACTGAAGTCTGAAAAAAATATTTTTTTGATTCACATTATAGATATGATCAATTCTCTTGGGAGTGCACCACCAAACCTTCTTTTCCAAGAGATGATCTAGACTGAATATTACTTTACTTATCTCAACAGGAAGAAACATATACATTCTTTTGTTGGCACTAGGAGTGCATGCTACTCTTCTGTCTATCGAGTGACCCAGTCTGAAAGAGTGGAAGGGTTTTCATTGACTGTATATCAATTAGCAACTGCCACAGAGGAGGAAAAATTGTAATATTCTGGTGTACCTAATTATTTTTTAACATGATCCCATTGCAACCCTATTATGAAATGTACATGTACATGAACAACACAATTGGAAGCAAAAAATATGGTACTTTTAAAGACGCCCCCAGCCGATCTGTAGATAGTCAGTTGTTGTTGTAGTTAGTTGTTAGATAGTGTCACTGAAAGGAGAAAATAAATAAATGGTACATATTTTTTTCTTTATAAATACATACATTGTACTGTAATATCACTAAAATAGTGGTACATTGACACTGTAATAGTAAAATAAAGTACAGTAATTTACTGTATAATTTACAAAGAACCTGATCTGTATTTCTGCAAATTTCTTAAATGTGAGTCAATTTTATCTAGCAATGATCTATAATATATATATATATATATAGAGAGAGAGAGAGAGAGAGAGTTAAAATTTAGAAAAAAATAATTATATCACACTAAAAAGCAGATTTTAAATAATCAATAAATGACACAAAAAATTATTTTTTTTTAACAAACAAAATAATATTTTAGTAGTCAAAATATGGGTTTACTTACCCCCTTAAGACAAAATAATGGTGACGAAAATCCCACTTTTCGACTCAATTTTTTCTATTTACCCCAGATTCCTCGAAAATTATTAAAAATAAAGTTCTGGGACCTATTTTTTTGTTTAATTTTTCACGTCAGATTTTTTATAAAACTTCTATATTTTCCTTTTAACTGGGTTCCAAAAATTACATCCTGGCTTAATTTTACCATAGGTGCAAAAATCTGGGCGAAATCTTTTGCCAGTTAATGAAGCGTTTCCGAACCTATTATGAACTGAACTCCCTTCTTTATTTTCACCGGTTGATCATGTCCTGAAAGTTTATCACATTCTTCACAAATCACTCTGTGGAAAAAGCCAATAATGATACTCATTCATAATATGCCAAACTACCCGACCTCACATATAATATCTACGTTTAGAAATACGATACACAGATTGTTCAAAAAGCAGTGTCACCTGTAAACCATACAAAAGAATTCAGCATTATAAAATACTTAATACACACTGACATCTCTTACAAAAAATAAATAAAAACAAAAGTAAGCGAAACAAAAAAATATGTCAAATTAACAAACATAAACAATTCTCAGTTAACATTTGCCAGAAATCTAATAGAAACAAACCAGAAGCTCACCAAATGTGGATTTGTCATTTAAAATTTTAGTTTTAAATAATTATAATAATTAGAAAAAGTATGGTAACATCACATGATCACTACGGTACAATAAGATCAAATAACTGTTTATTGAATTTATTTATTAATTGTATTTTTAAAAGAATACTTATAATAGAAATGAGAAATAGCATGAGCTTCATTTTTAATGAAACTATTAAGAACCGACTGACATTGTGACAAATTTATATTTTTGTCAAACAGGTTACTATTAACATTAATTTTAATATTTATAATTATATTGAATATTAATAAATGCAGTAATTAACTTACACTTAAATTGTAAACAATCCAATGAATCGTTATCGGGTAATGTGATTTTGTTGTTAAAGAATCTCTCCGTATTGTTCTGTCTGTAATACAATAATTAATTATTTTCATAAAATATAAATACAAAAATTTATTTAAAAAAAAATCCATTTAAGATAAAATAAATTCATCATAGCTTCCAAATCTATGGTTCTAAAGAAAAAATTTCCCCAAAGGATTTTGAATAGACTGAGGATGCTATGATAATCCACTAATCTTTTAAATAGCAAGAAAACAGAAATTGTAGAACCGATTAGATCGCAAGTTGAACAAATCCAACCGTCTATGTTTCACTGACGCAATCCAAAGCAAATCAAATTGCGGAGCGTGAGCATGATTAATTCTTCATACCCAAGTAGATACTTTCTAAAAAGAGCCTCTATAAAAAAAAGGCCTTGATAACTATAGTTGATCTGCCCTTCTTAAAACTGCGATAGGGATTTAAAAATAAACCGTTCTCCTCAAATAATTAAGCCGGAAATTCATGATATATCCAAGTTTATTTATTATTAGTGTTGTTTTAAATACTATCATGTCATGATATAAATATCAGGACTGTTCAAGTCCTTAAAATGAAAATCCTTAAAAAATATCTAGGAAGAACCCTCTTATCAGTTTAAAAACTGGATATCTACAATAGCCTCGACACTGTTAGCAGTTATTTTGTCTTTATTACACATCCGATTTACAATTTCATTATTGGTATAGCATTGGTAAAATTTTTTAAATGTATTATTGGGAATATTATTTAAATTTCATAAGACTTGCAAGAATTATATGATCCTCAATAAATTTGGCGCTAGTAGTTTTCTTGGCTAATCGCTCAACCGATAGAGTGAATAAGAGTAAACCGGTTCGATATAAACTAAAAGAGTAAAAAATGAATTTCTACTTTCATTAATTTCACTCCTATTTAATCACTCCTCCAGGTTTATAAACTATGAAATTTATAAATTTATTTGGTAAAACTGTTTACCGTAAATGATTTCAAATGATTTAATAATGTTATAGGGATAAAGGAAGATTTTTTCAAACACACCACTGCCACCAAAATAACAAACAGATAAAAATTTTAGGAGGCTAAAGATAAAAATCGATATTTTAGCGTAAATGATGACCACATTTTTACAAAATTTTATCAGAGTTATAGAGCTTGAAAAATATGTTAGCAAAAAAAATAAAAATAAAAATAACGGAATTCAGTTTTCCTGTGATTTCTACATAATGTTGGGTTTCTTACAGTATAAATAATTATTTTTAAAATAATGTAAAATAGAAGTAGCTTTCATTTGGTATAAACTGTTCTAAACTTATAAGGTTGTAAATTTATAATCGCAGAAAGTCAGATGATGCCTTCTTTTGTCGACTAAACAAGTCAAATGAAAGTTAAAACAGTGCAACAGTGTAGGCGACTTAAAAATTCCGTGATAGGAAATCTGATACGAACATTAAAATCATATCCCAAATATAAGACTGATGTTTAAGAGTGATCAGAAAAACGAGTTAAAAAAACCATTAATAAAACAGAACAAGTTGATCAAAACAGTACATTGACAATATAGCCAAGGAGGAGCATGCTAGAAACTGGATCTCTAAGTATGGCACATTGCACGTGCAGTATGACATGATTAGTTGGAGCGCCTTAAATATTTTCTTAGTAAAAATTTCTCTTCCGCCAAAATTAAATCAAGTTTTTAATTTTACCTATTACTTTTTTTTTGGAAAGCACATTGTGAATCGATAAAGCCCTAAATCTGTTTTTCTTAGAGGGCACATCGGTAATTTTAACCCGTAAGTGTCAGACCCCACATCTCAGGAATATAGTAACGGTGCCGATTCCCTTTGGTCTAGGCCACTACCTCCTCCTAACCTTTTACTCTCAGTACCGACTTTAATATCGTGCAAGGTCGTTTCTGTTGTGCGTTCTGGTGAGTGAACATCTTTATTTGAGTTTGTCTAGCGATCCCGTAGATGAACGATAGTGATTATGTAACTTTTTTTATGTATTGCGACAGAATTAATCATTTTGATTCGTCTAACTAATTCCTTTTAACTTTTGAAGACGTTCTTTCGATTATTATTTTCATAGAATTACTATAATTATTATTTTCTTTTACGTCATGGACGAAGCGACAGCAGGTACCTTATTGATTTCTTTTATCTTTATCTTGTATTTCTTGTTACATTAGACATCAAATGAGTGTTTGTTATTTTAGATGATAATAAATCGAAAAGAAGAATCACTGGAAGATCCATCTACACAGACTCCTTCCATGCGGTCTGCTGATGGCCCCAAATGTGATATGTTGAACAGATATCGGGTGAAAATAATGAAACGCTACATCCCCTACAGACAGCAACAATGACCCCGACTTTGAAATCCGAAGTGAACACGAATTTGATGATTTAGTTGACAATGAAGGGGAAATCATCGATGACCTAGAAGTTGAACAAGACTTTGGAGAAAAAGGAGGCGAGCCTTAAAATTTATTTTATTTTGGAAAAAAACGTTGCTTCAAATGGAGGAAAGGACAGCCAGGCGGCACAATATAATAACACAATTACCAGGGCCATGGCCTCCAGTAAAAATATTTGGAGAGTCTCCCCGTATGAAAAAATACGGTCACTTTATTTTACCGAGAACATTTTGGAAGAGATTTTGAAATGGACCGACGTGAAAATTGAAAAAGCTCGATACTCGAGGAAAACATTGAACCGGTTTCAAGACCTGAATATCATTGAAGTAAAGGCATTCCTTGGTTTCCTTATTTTCACATCTGCGTTCAAATCAGAAGACGAGTCGGTTCACAGTTTATATGGATGGTACTGTACAGAACATTTTCAGATATACCATGTCAAAACAAAGATTATTGTTTATTTTGACATGTTTACGGTTTGATAACCCCCGTGATTGTGAAGAAAACCCACCGGGTTGGTCTAGTGGTAAAGGCGTCTACCCAAATCATTTGATTTGGAAGTCGAGAGTTCCAGCGTTCAAGTCCTAATAAAACCAGTTATTTTTACACGGATCGTGGATACCAGTGTTCTTTGGTGGTCGGGTTTCAATTAACCACACACATCTCAGGAACGATCGAACTGAGAATGTATAAGACTACACTTCATTTATACTCATACATATCATCTTCATTCATCCTCTGAAGTATTATCTAAACGGTAGTTACCGGAGGCTAAACAGGAAAAAGAAAGAAAGAAAGTGATCGTGAAGAAAGGAAAATACAAGACCCAACCGCACCGATTTCCAATATTTTTTCTACGTTCATAGAAAATAGCAAACGTTTATATTTCACGGCTGCCTATGTCTTCATAGACGAAAAGTTGGTTTCATTCGGGCGGTGCCGATTTCGGATGTACATGCCGAGCAAGCCGGCCATAATCGGCATAAAAGTGCAACGCCTCACAGATGCAAGGACGAATTATCTATATAATGTTTACATATACGCCTGAAATGATAGTGACGGGATTACCTTGGAAGAGAGAAATGGAAAAAAAATTTCAATACCTACTCAGTCCGTTTTACAATCTATCCCGCCTATTGAGAATACCCGACGAAATCTAACTTCCGTAGATTTAATCGCAGAATTGTTAAAAAGAGGTATTACGTAAGCCGGGTCTACGAAGAAAAATAAAAGGAAGATTCCCCTTCGGTTTTTATCAAACAAAGTCTGTACGGGTTCACAGAAGACATGACGCTGTTATTTGTTTCGGATAGGAATAAAGCGGTCGTGCTGATATCTTCAATGCACCACAAGACTTGTACACACCCGTCGACCGGAAAATAAGAGATAGTGGAATTATAATGTCACGAAAGGTGGAGTTGACAGTCGACAAAAAATTCGCCGACTACTCATCAAGCCGGAAAACACGAAGGTGGCCGATGGCTACTTTTTTCACGTTGCTTGACGCAATGACTGGGGTCAACTCTTATATTTTGTACAGCCGGTACAAATTCACTCCTGAAAATCATACTACTTTCTACAGAAAGCGATTTAATTAAAGATTCAAAATATTGCTACAAGATAAATGACATTGTAAAAGAAGACGTGAACCGTAACTTATTTTACAAACCTAAAAAAAGGTAACTCTTAAGCTTTACTACCGATCCTAGTAATGTAATTTGTGAAAACAGTGAAAGAAAAAATTTTAATCGGTCAAGCGGTTTTTTTAATTTTTAATAATATCAATTCAAACAAACAAATATTTTGACATTATCAAAATGACTTTAATATTAAGTGTTATTACCTCATTAGCATTTAATATGTTTATTTTCGGTGGATATTTAAAGTGCGCTTTATTCACTATTTTATTACACTTTGAACTATTGAAATTAATATTATCAAACGTTAGTAAAACTATATTTTGAAAAGGGCATGCTGATTTGAAAGTAGTGTTTTTCAAACATTCTCCTTCAATCGCGGTTAAGATGATTAAAGTCATACTCAAAGTACGTAAAATATTTTTTAACATTTTCTAATCGATCAAATAACATAACATATTTAACACGTGTAGGTTTAGTTCCGATCGGAATAATTTGTGGAAAAACTGTATATACTCAGTACGTGTGTGCAGTAAGCAAATGATTACTTTTCAGAATATATTTATGTGCTTTCAGTATTTTATTTACTTGTTTGAAAGGTAATCATTTACATAATTATGTTACGTTTATTAGTTAAATTGAAATCTGTCTTAAGAAGATTTATCGGTAAATTTACAATACAACCGGTACCAGTATTTGTTTACTTTCTGTCAAACTTTTCAACACAGTGTTTATGTTATTCTTAATCAATACATTGTTGAACTATTGCTTTGTCTAACTGCCATTATTTTTAAAGTGATAATAATATTAACTGTAGTTTTATTTATACAAATCTAGTAACAACTGTTGTTCGAATTTTATAATTAATGAAGATAATTTTGTTTGATATAAAATAACAAAATATATATATATATATTTTACTGATAAATAAAATTCTGCAAAACTTTATTAATAACGAAATAAATTGAGATCTGGGTGAAAACCAAATTTTATTTAAAATTATCAGTTTTGTGTTAATCCTAACATACTGAGGATATTATTTATCATATATCGTTACAATTCTCACTATATCTGATATTTCCCAATCTGCCACCCGGGTAGTTATCCAAAGGGAAAAGTGTAACACTTTTACAAAACATGAGATTACAAAACACGATTAAAATTTACTAATACACATTCGTAAAAGGAATAAATTACTTTAAAATTTAAAGAATATTTTATCTGTAATTTAAAATAAAAAAAAAATTTAAATCGTTTTCTTTCTTTCTTGAAGTTTATATCTCTATTAAATATAGTATTGTATTAGAAAAAATCTGTTAGCTAGAAATGCAAGAAAAGACATTTATAATGATGAAAAAAAAATCTCAACAAAATGTCGAGAGCTCATCACTGACAGTAAATTAAAGTCTTGAGTACGTCTGGAATATGGGATTGTGTTTTATTTAGCCTAAATTTTATAACTATTTTCTTCAAGTTTCATGCGACTATACTTAGAATATCAAATGACATTATCCTTTTGCTGTATATATATTTATAAAATTTGTCGGCTGTCTGTTAAAAACCGCTCCGTGGTTTTAAATTAAATTTTTCTTTATCGCATTTAATTACAAATGTACCTATTTTATTACATGAAAGTACAAAGTAAAGATTTTTTTTAACCTCTAAATGTAACTCAACATGAGCACCATTTACAGCCCTGCAGACGTCGGGATAATCCAGGTGGATTATCCCGATAATCCACTCTGGCAAGCAAGTATGCAGGAAACGGTTCCACGGCTGCTGTCATTCTTCGGCTCAGATAATCGAGCGACTGAGTTTTTTTGGTGTACAATGTATTTTACGTATATCAAAAAAAAGAAAAAAGAAAGACCTTGCCGTCAAAACGGAACTTCGTGGTTGCAACCGATGACAACATCTCTTCAGATCCGATCTTCTGGGATCGGATTTTTGTCGATTCATTTTGTCGTTGAGCGCACGCAGTCTGCAAACTTTTTGCTTAATATGGAGAGGTTCTATGTTATTGGAAAATTAGGCCTTCCAAATTATCAGTTTGTCGAAACAAAAAGTTCTCTTAATATGCTCGTAATAGTCTGATCGTGGAAAAATGACCCAAAAATTCGATTATGCATGATACCGTACCAGACATTCACTTTCGGACAGTTGCGGGCGAATTTCACCGATTTGTATGTATATTCTGAGCGCATGCTCACACAGATTCACACGACTCGATGAATATGAAATGATCCTTCATCAAAAAATAAAATGCGCAACAGAAATAAACTAAAACAAGGTCGTTACAAATTGAACTGTTCGTGGCTTATCGTTAGGTTTAACTTCACGAAGTAGCTGCGGTTTATAAGCTCGAAGTTTCAATTCCTTGCAAATACCGTACGCAGCGCTTACGGATGTTTAGTTGACGGACTGACACTACGAACTGAAAGTTTTGGACTTGGCCTCTCTGTCTTTGGCACTTTTTTTACAAAACGCTTTTCCTTTACAAATGACTGTCCTTTCAAAAGGCTTCCTACTTCCGAAAACTGTTCTCGCCACTTACGGTGGCGAGAACAGCTGGTTACGGTGGCGCCACTTACTAGGCTCATAACAGCTTGGTCCGTGCAACAGTCTAATTCAGCAGCTACATGACAGACAATGCGTAAATTAAATTAAAACCTAACTGTTGTCCACGTAAAACTATATTCGTTCTTGAAACCCCGGATTTCTTTTTCGTACACTCATTGTACGAGTATAAAAATAAGATATACGTATGATTAAAAAAAAAGTTGTGTACACACACACACACACACACACACACACAAGTATATACACATAATACACTCACCTAAGTTATCTGGGAAATTTCCTCTACAATATAAAAGAAAAATCAATAAAATCAGGCCAGCATGTGAATCGAATCGAGAAAACCTTTTTGTTAGTCGTGTAAAAGCATCGGTATTTTAAATAAGTTTTCTTCTTATTTTGTCTGTGTATTTAGAATAGGTTAAAAATTCTGGATTTGTAATTTGTTATACCTGTTTGTGTTGATTTAAAGCGAGAATCAAAGAGCAAGGAGGACAGTTTTAGTTGCGCGCATGGCCGTAAATTGATTACCTACTGATTTGAGTGTTATTTTCTGCCTTTTCCAGTTTTGTCACTACTTTTAGTACTACTTTGGATTACTACTTTTAGCACTACAGAGTGCTAAAGGTACGTAGTTTTGAGAATTGAGGTACTCCGAAACGCGTGAACTACGAATGTTGGAGTAACAATACTAGGAAAGGGGGAAAATAATTTACAAATAAATTTTAATAATCTTAACTGAAATATAACATATTTTGAAAAAAGTTTGATTCTCTCTCTATCTTTTCACTCGATAGCTCCTGAACAGAAAGCCTTCTGTCCTTTGCAGTCGGCTAAATGTAAATCTGTAGTTACCGTTCAGCATGCGTTACGTAGAAAGTTTAATTGTGATCCTTCGAATGATAATAACACTCGCCGATGGCAAAATCGGTTTGAAATGACCTGATGTTTCTTAAAGGGACGATCGACGGTGTCTGAATAAAATATTGAACTTATAAGGGAGTTATTCCTACGTAGTCCTAAAAAACGTCTGTTTGGAAGGCCGGCCGTGAACCAGCAATGCCGGTGATAATATTGTATAATGTTTCGAGGAAACTCTTACACGCCGTTTGCAGCTGTTACAGGCTCTGAGGCCTATCTATTACGCGTGTCGACTTTGCGTTCGAAATGTTGTAGCATAAAACGATGACTTTCTTGATCGTTACGTGTTTAATAATGCGTCATTTCATCTTAGTGGAAACGTTAACGCTCATAATGTACGTAGGTGTAGGTCAGAAATTCCCCGTGAAGTGTTACAATGCCAAAGGGATTCTCCAAATTAAATGTTTTCCGTGGCATATCCCGATGGCAAGTTCGCCCGGACCGTTCTTTTTCGCTGAGAGTACAGGAGTTGTGTATCTAGATATGCTCCGTACATACCTTTTTCCTCGACCGCAATATGGACCGAAGAATTTAATTTGGCAACAAGATAGTCGTGATCGGTCGAATGATATTTTCTCCGACCGCTGCATCAGTATACATAGACCCGATGACAAAGACCTCTAAGTTACCCGATCTGACCCCGTGAAATCTTTTTCTTTAAGATTTTATAAAAGCTATCTCGTATTTGGCTTCGCTACCTGCTAATCTACTCCGTTTGAGGTAAGGATAGAAGCCGCTGTCGCTTTTGTTACTCCAGATATGCCAGTTAAAGCACGTGACGAACTCTCGTATCGGTTTGATGTTAGCCGCGGGAAAAAGGTGCTCAGACTGAACATATTTGTGATTCGTTACTGCGATAATTTTATCAAACGATTATACAATAATAATAATTTATAAAAACCACTTACCGACAAACTTTTTTTATATATGTTCAAGTACTTTCGGATACCAAATCCATCTTCAGAAACTCAAAATACTTTTATATTATTCTTAAAATGAAAAAACTAAAACTCATTCGTCGTATGTAAGTCGTTATTAAGTAGTATTAAGTCGTTACTAAGGAAAAAACTTGCGAAATGTTTTGTGTGGAGTGTAGCCCTTTACGGGGCAGAGACATGGACTATTAGGAAGGGAGAGGACAGAAGACTGGAGGCCTTTGGAATGTGGATTTGGAAGAGGATGGAAAAGATCGGCTGGTCGGAGAAAGTTCGGAATGAGGAGGTGCTTCGTAGAATGGTAGAAGAGATGGCGATTATTGAAATAATAAAAAGAAGAAAATTCAGTCGGTTGGGACTTTGGCTGAGACGTGACTGTCTGTTGGTGACGGCATTGGAAGGATTTGTAACGGAGAGGAAAGCAAGAGGTCGGAGAAGAATGAAAACGGTAGACGATATAAAAAGGGAAGAAGTTACTATAAAATGAAACGGATGGCACAGAATCGAGCAGAATGGAGGGCGGCCATGTGAAAACCTGCCTTTCGGCAGAACACTTATTATTATTATTATTACTTCAAAATAAAAAAATTTTCCAATTTTCTTTTCTCTTCTGATTGTGTGTAGGATTGCATCGCCTCAACAATCTTTCTAAGCACCTCCTCATTTTTCACTTGATCCAGCAGTTTTATATCTCCATTCTTTTCCAAGATAGAAATTAATTAAAAATGTCTATCTTAACCTCTCTCTCTCTCTCTCTCTCTCTCTCTCTCTCTCTCTCTCTCTCTCTCTCTCTCTCTCTCTCTCTCTCACACACACACACACAAAATATGTAATTTATATAAAATACCACTTTTATATTCTATTTTATTCCATGTATTTCCTAATGGAATTAATGTTTAAAAAAAGTTTTATGGTTAAGATTTAACTCCTTAACATTTAGTGTTAGAATTTGTTTAACCATTACACCAATACAGTAACGCATAGTAGAATGAGGTACTTTATATAGTACTCAATGTTGTATTTAATCAGTATGTACTGTACAATGTCCTAGGTACACATTAATATACCAAAATTATACATCTAATTTGAACACTCTATAAATTTTCTAACCTACCAACTTTTTTAGACTCAACATTCCACGCTCCTACTCGTAGAATGTTATTTTTTAATTTTCTGGTGACCTCTTCCTTAGTAGTTCCCACCCGGAGATCCGAACCGGGGACTTGTTTACCTCCGGAATATTTTACCAAGGAAGGCGCCTCCATTTTTGTTACGTGAAAATGCAGAGCTACATTTTTTTTGGAAAAAAGACAACAGCAGTTATCCATTGCTTTCAGCTGCGCAGTACTCAGAAGATTGAGTGATGTTTATACGGCCTTTAAGTTATGACCTACGCCCTTAACAACTACTGAAAGAGGTACTCGATCGTGGTAGGACCCCAAGCGGGTAGGGTTCCGGCTTAGGTATTGGATCGGTTGGAGGTAGACGCATTGGCATCGTGCCACGGTTATATTGGTGTTGTTTATGATTCGATTTGGGGCTCTCGCCGGTGGGGGTGGCCGCGCCGCCGGGGTATGGTAGCCCGTGCTACCGGGGGCGTGGCTTCGTTCCGCCGGTGGCGGTGCTGATGGTGACTTGTCCCACACGAGACTCCATGATGGGACCGGGTGGACGTACGGGGTTTGTCCCCGGCTCCTGCGCGGACCGTAATGTGGTTACGTTTCCCTTGTTAGGTGACCTTAAACCGGTTGACTTATTAGGGTGTATGTCTGAATTTCTATGTTGCGCGAGACATAATTTTGCGAGTGTAGCACTGATTTACCTTTCAACTCGTTTGTTTTTTCAGGCATTCGCAGTCACGAAAGGTGCTGTCAAATCTGGACTAGGCGCGGGGTTCGCGCTTCCGAGGTTTCGGTCGGTTAGTTTGAGGGAATCATGTCAAGTCGGATGTGAAGATGTCCGTTTGAGGCCTATGCGAAGGCAAAATTTGATTTGTATTTTACCGATGCAAATGTCTGCCGAGGTATTTACATCGGTGGGATCCCGATCGAGGCCTGGCTGACGGCTGTGAGCTGCAATCAGTTAGAGGGTCTAAAGACGACCTCCGGTAAAGCCCCTCAGGGCTCGCAACAGAAGGGGCGGTGTGGCGACCGGTAACTTTACAAAGTGAATGTCTTCCCCCTACGGGGTTGGGATGCCTTCTTTCAGCAATCATTCCTTAATCTGGCTCTCAACAGATACCTCTCCGATACGGTTGCACCTACGGTCCAGCTACTCTGTATCACCGAGTGCTCAAGCCCTCTCGCCATCGGCAAAGTTTCGCGATTCATAGAGTAAGATTACACACTTGTAGACAATTGTATTGCGATACTATCGTTCATAATCGATTTCTTTCGACCTATTGATTATATACCTCGATGTCAAACTATAATGTTGTTTTCGTGTTTTTAATGAGCGACGTAGGTTAATAGTTTTACATTTATCTTCGGTTTTTTTGTCTACTACTTAAGTATTGTGTCTGTTAGTCTATAACTAAGAAACACACTAGTTAATTTTTCAATATTTATAAAATCTTTGTAATTTTTTTAGCGTTAGCAATACCGGTATTTTTATTTTTCGTTTTATAGGAACGTTCTGTGTAAAATGCAGTTTGTGCTTATTTTTTATAGGTTAGTGTCGGAATAAAACTAATTTATAAGTTTGTTATTTACTTTGTGATTTGTATTTTTTTTGTACTCTTTTTTATTTTATAATATGGCAAGTACATGCAAAAAACTTACTGAAGCAGAAATTTCTGCATTTTTTGGTACTAGTATGTCTGGTTATAGTAGCTGTAGTTCTTCAGACAGTGATTTTGTATTACCTGCTCTTGAGAATATTTCTGATTTAGAAAACGAATCTGATGATTCTAATGCTGTTTCAATTGTTGTTCCTGCAGCAGGCGGTAATCATGCCCCTGTTTTTATGTGGAACATATATAAACGTAACGGTTCTAATTTTGATATTCTTCTTTGCTCATGCGGCAGGGCTATAAAGACCGCAACATTATGAGCCACAATCTTCTCTTGAGTTTATTTAGTAATTGTTCACAGATTAACTTCTGACAGGAGCAGTAAATGAAACTAACCGTTAAGCTCAAGAAAAATTAGTTAGAGGCCTGGGAAAGAACCTTCAAGTAATCGATCTGTATGGTATTCTTGGAGTAACGTTACATTCCCTGAAATAAAAGCTTTTCTTGATATTATTTTGAATACGGCATCGAATAATAAACTACATATTGAAGAGTATTTTTCTATAAAATGACTTTATAAACAGAATCGTTTTACTGATGTTTTTTCAAGCGAACGGTTCCAGCAGATATTCTGGGCTTTCCATATCTGTCCCGCAAACCCCATAAATCAAGGGCGTACCAGAAGCGGCAAGATAAAAAATTTAGTCGCTCTCCTTCAGAATAAATTACAACAGTATTTTATGCTTCATATCGTATTTCAATCGATGAAAGTACAGCGGGTTTCAAAGGGCAAATTTATTTAAAATCTTATAATAAAAATAAACCGACTAAGCGGGGGTCTTATCAGATGCATGTTCTGGTTATATATTTGCGTTTCTACCACAACTTTGTAGACCAGATCCGGGTGTAACAGCTCGTGTTGTGTTACAAAACTTAAAGTTTATCTCAAAGTTTTCCTGGATGTGGTTTTCACATGTACACGGACCGGTATTACACAAGTTTACCGCTGGCTATGGCTCTGAAAGGAATGAAAATTCATTTCACTGGCGTAGTAACGAGTAATCGTATTGACTTGTCGGAAGAAGTAAAAGGTAAAAATTTGAAAGCGCTCCAAAAACTAAAAAAAAAAAACATTTCAAAGTCCAGAGGATGACGTTCTTGTTTTTGCATGGCGGGATAAAAGAAACATCATTATTTTGTCTTCTTTTCATAATAATAAATCAAAAATAATTAAAAGAAAGGTAAAAGATAAAGGAGAAGATAAAATATTGAAACCTTACGTAATTTGTGACTATAACATGTACACGGGTGTTGTAGACAAACTTGATCGTTACGTTTCATCGTACAATTTTTCTCGAAAATCACTCGAGTGGTGGAGGTAGTTATGTTTTTGGTTCTTGGATGTGTCCATTGTAAATAGCTAACTGCTGCTTAACATGAATTTACAGAAGCAAGCAAAATCAATGATGGTTCATAAAGAATATGGAAAAATAGCGATAGAGGAACTCATTGACCAACACCGATGTAGAATTAAACAACCTGGTTGTCCATCAAGCCTCGACCGAGAAGAAAGATTGAATCGGCAACCTCCCTTATAAATTTATAAAACACCAGCAAGGACTACAGTCCTTGCAGTAACAAAGCTGTTGCTTATGGGTTATACGGGTCCCTCGTCTGATTAAACGGATTTCAACGCATTATCGCAGGTTTATAGAGGGAGATTTTAGCTATCGTGTGCTGCCACGCCTAACTCGAAAGTACCTTTTGTCTTCGTGTAGCACCCTAGTGTGCAAAATTTAACAGCCGAGCTCCTATTTATTATCGTCGTGTCTATACGTTTCTATTTCAAATAGTTAATTTGAACTTAAACCGTATATATATTTTACCATCCTCATCCGTCACGGATCAGGCTCATCGCTTTCCTGGGCATCCAATATCTCTTCTTCTCCTCGGTTTGTACCTCCATACTTGAGAAGGAAGTCTACAAAGCGATATACGCATCAAATGGTCGCTCCATTTTTTACGACGGATAAATATATACTTTATTATTAATTGTACATTTTGTGATGCTGCTATGATTAAGGTTTATCGTTATCTATTTATGACAAAATCTTGCCTTACTTTATTTTTACAAAGGTAATATGTCTAAAGTAATTTTTTATAATAATCTTTGACATCAAAGAAAGAATCAGGAGAGGTATTGGTGATTCCGGTGTTGAAAAATTCTGCTGCTAGCAATCAGCGGTGAGAATTTGGTGGATGTCAAGATTAATCTGGATGGTCTTTCCACTCAAAAATTCCTTTTTAATCTCGGGAAAAAATTTTAATTTAAATGAAAGATATAAATTGCTGTCAGATCATCTTTATATATTTTAAGTTTTATAAAAAACTACATTTAAAAAGTTAAATTTATAGTAAGCGAAGAAAATTATTATTGTTGCTATTTAATTAAAAAAGTTATATTTTCCTTCTCCCAATAATTTCAGAATGAAATTATTAAGAAAAAAAGCGGTTTTAAATATACGAGTATGTACTGATTTTTTGCTTGTATGTACTAACAAAATTGCTTAATGTATTCCCTTAACAAATCAATATTTTGTTTAAGTTTAAATAAATAATGGAATTAGCACCATATAATATATTTTTGTTTTTTAATTAGCAAAGCGATGAAGTAAATTGTTATTTTTCATAATACTGTAACTCTTTAAATGTTTTTAGGTAGATTTCATAAGAAAGCTATACATAAATAAAGCTTTATTATATATATATATATCACTTTCTTGTGTACACGATAACTGCCGTAATTTTGCACTAATCACTTTCAAATTGTTCCTTAAAAATAACCCGTCCGAAAATCTCGTTCGAGTTCGTTAACGGCCAAAATCGGACCGTGGGAGTAGTAATGGGGAGGCTTTTTCGAAAAAAAAATATCGCTATAACTTTCTTATTAAGTAAAATATCGAATTCGTTTAAAGTTACTACTATTCTTTGGATAAGAGCCTAAAATTTCTCAAAGTAAATTGTCTTTATATCACCAACCACTGGCCCAGGGGATTGAAAAAATGGGATTTCGAAGACAAAAAGAATCATACCTCCCTTAATAGGCACAGTATCGAATCTGTTTAAAGCGGTCGTTAGTCGTATGAACAACATTACCTAAAACTTATATTTTAAACAATTTTTGATATGACCAACCCTTACGGCAAGGGATGACCAAAATGTTGCTGGAATTGTAAGATGCGCCTTGTACGATAAACATGTGAAATTTTTTTAACATGCAACCGTTGTCGTATCGAGTAAATTTGAAGTTTTTCTTAACTTTAAGGTGGAAATCTTTTTTATCCCCTATTTAGCACCGGTGAAATCTACCTCCGCCTTCCGGCGTGCCGAAAGGAATTATTTTCTTTGTGACTAATATTTATTTGAAAATAAAGTTGCTGTTAGATGTGTAAATAATATTTTATTAAAAATTTTAAGGGAAAAACAGGAATAGGTGTAAACAGGTTTAAATCTACACGAATCGTCATAATCAGCTGAATTAAGCGGAAACAATACCAATTACAACAGATTGTTGAACCGCCTTCCAAAGGATTAATGTAAAAGAACTAAACTATTATTTAGAACTCTTTGATGACAAATTTACGATACAAATGTTAAAAGTTTTAATATTAGATCTCTGATGATATATGATTATACCGCAAAACATGTGTATACACATAGTATTGACTTTTGTAAGAACGATTTATAATACAATACTATTTTGCAATTTAAATGTACTATGCGGTTATTATTAAATTTAAAAATCATGGTTGTTGCATAATTAACATTCTTCATCGCTTATTATTTTCCACTCTGAAAAAATAAAACCGATATGTGTACAGGTATATTTATGTTACAGACATATTATTATCGATTAGTTACACTAAATAGCTTAAAAATAAATAAAACGTTGTTTGTACCAAAAGTAATTTAAAGCAAACTTGTACAAAGGAAAGCTCAATGAAAGAAAAAATTTTTACACTTTTTACCAAGTAATAAGTGACAAAACAGTAAGGAAATTTTGTTACTGTTTTAGTACATTAATGTTTTTTTAATGGCATTTTTTTCTCATAAGTAAACTACTTCTTCCTCTAACCAGTCCCATATTTGCATTGTAATAGCACTTATTGTCTTAGTAAGTGACCTTGTCGGACGCCTTGGCAGTGTCGAGTTCGCAAACAGGTTTCGCAAGATGTTATTAAATACGTATGTGTTCCTGCGCACTACCGACTAAACCTCCACCCCTGGCTACTCAAACTTCCTGGTACAGCTGGTGTGCACTACTTCTGGAAGGGGGGAATGCGCCCTCACACACATTCAGACACCACAGTCAACAGACACTGACCTCACACGACCACAAGTTACCTCACATCAGACTAAAATCACACCACATACTCCACGACATCCAATCATCGCTCCAGAATGCCTCACGCCTCACAGTCCACACATCGTGCCACAATCGATCGGTCGCATCCGATCGCATAAACAAACACCTCACAGGCAATCGAACACTACAGCGTACTTAACTCACGGGTAACTAATCGGACGCGGGAGCGGGGTGCCCACGACCTCATCACACCCAGGCGACTCCCACACGTACGGGGAACCCCCTAGGCTCTCAGCCGCGTGCCTGTCCACCTCCGAACCCTCCGACGACCACTTCTTCTACCCCTGAGAGACTCCTTCCAGATGTACAGCTCCCCCATGATTTTCCTAACAAACCTTGCTACAGCCGTCCAGTTTTCCGCGCTTTCCAACATGATCTGCTGCATTTCCCTTCTATCTATGGTGTCCAATATTTCTCTCCTCGCATCCTCAAATCGGGGACAACAAAGGAAGACGAAATACGCTGTCTCTTCCTCGTTTACTCACACCGGACGACTAGCGGAATGATCAAGTTTAAACAAAAAACTATATTCTCTTAACCCAGCGTGGCTCGCTAGAAACTGTATGAGACTGTAATCCGACGAGCCATGAGACCTCTCGCACCAACTTCTTAGGTCCCCGTTAATGCGGTGTGTCCATCGGTCTGTATCGCTAGTGTCCCACCGCACCTCCCATTCTCTCCTCGTTTCTTCCATAATGGAGTTAGCCACTCTCCTTTTTTCCGCAGGTGTTGACACCCGTTGCTCTTTAAACTTCTTCCTGCGGGTGATCTCCAGGTCGGTAATATTCCCGCCAACACTTGGACTGCCTCTCGAGAAAATGTGCGATGTGCAGCTGTAATACGGAGGCAGCTCCTTCTGTGTACTGACTCAAAAGTACCCCTGTATACGCCGTATCTAGTGATCCCTCCCCATATCTCGGCACCGTACAGTAACGTGGAGTATATCACTCCAGAGAGAAGCTTCCTCCTCTGCTGCCTCGGTCCCCCGCAGTCCGGTAGTAATCTGGCAACCAGACGCATCACCTTTTCATGCCACAGACCTGCTAAAAAAAATTAAACGTTGAAATTTAAAGCGAATGAAAATTCTTACCTCGATTGTAGTTGAAATGCGGTGATGCTACGCTCCGCTTTAGAGACGGGTGTTTTTAGATATTTCCGTTCGACAAAGTTTTGTGTATGTAAATAATGTACTACAATCTATAAATCTTTAAATATTGTATTCCTTATATAGAAGTTAGAAACTGAAATTAATGCATCATTAAAACACCCTCACAGTGTATCCTTACAGTGTAATCCTCACAGTGTAATTACTTATGAGACAGAGCGTTTCTAAAACGGTGGGCTGGCTGCACTTTTTAGAATTCTAATCGTAAAACCAAACAAAAAATACCGTTAGGAAAAATGGCAATTTCTCTTTCGTTCTCCCACGGTCCGCCATCTTGTGATTTTTATATAAAAATGTATATCTCAAGTTCGGAAAAACGAATCATATTAATATTTGGTAAGCGTCTTGGTAATAAAGTATTAAAATTAGCGAAAAACAGGACTTAAATACCTTCGCAAATTACAAAATGGCGGCCATGTTTATTTTCCAATCCGTTTTATCTCAATAAATATTAGTTTTATCAAAATTTATATTATTTGCTAAAATATTAAGCCTTTGAACAAAATGATGTTTTATTTTTTTTTTAAATCGGTTAACAAATAGTCGAGTTACGGGAAAAAACTTTTGTTGAAGTTTTGTGTATAATTATTAGGTGTATTATTGTGAGAAAATTATTACTTATTTGATATAAATTTACAGTACTAGAATTAACAATAAATAGAAACGATTAATATTTCATCGAATTGAACGTAAAGTGGAGGTCATGAAAACAGACACATAATTACAACATCAATTTTCTCTAGTAACTCGGCTATTTGTCAACCGATTTTAAAAATTAAAATGTCATTTTGTTTAAAATAAAAGGCTTAATATTTTAGAAAATAACATAAATTTTGATAAAACTAATATTTACTGAGATGTAAAGAATTGAAAAATAAACATGGCCGCCATTTTGTAATTTGCGAAGGAATTTAAGTCCCGATTTTTTTCTAATTTTAAAACTTCAATATCAAGACGCTTGCCAAATATTAATGCGATTCGTCCGTCGGAACTTGAGATATAAATTTTTATACAAAATTAGTTTTACAAGTAGAATCCGAAAAAGTAAGCCAGCCCACCGTTTTAGAAACGCTCTGTTATATTGCAAAAAATCAAACAAAAAATTTAAAGAACAAAACTCAGTAGATGACTTTTAGAGATGCATTTTTTTAAAAGGTAACTTTACGATTATTAAAGCAATTATATAGTATATATACATACAAAAAGTGAAATGCGTAATGGCTGCCATGTACAGTCGGCAGCACTACTTTACGCAAAGGCAAACTTGCCACTCAGTCTTCATGGAGCAGTGTGCCGTAAAAATGTTTTACAAAACTAATGAGAGTTTGGAGGGTACACAGAGGGAATTCTAAAGTTCCCATTCTTTTTTGTGTCATCTGAATTAACGCATAACGTTTTACAGTCAGCATTATTCATTGCGTTAAGGCTATACAATCATGAAATTGTCTAACTTACTTTGTGATCCAAATAGCTTGCAATTTTTCAGCAACATGTTACAAAGAGAGTCAAAAGTTTTATACGTCATAGTTTTGTCTCCGTTGTATGCGCAAATCGGTTGACATACAAAATAAAGAGGACACTGAAAATCTTTATCGGTGCAGTTTACTTCATACGTTAAATAAGTTTCACTTGTTTCTATATTTAAAATTAACGAAAGCCAGTAGACACATATAAGTGAAACTAATAAAAAATATTAGTAATTTATCTTTGTTTTATTTCTACTTTACTAGTAAAAAAAGACCTAGGATAAATTTTCTCACTACTTGGGAAAAATAATTTTTTTTAGGGAGGGACAGATACCCGACTAACCCACACTTGCATGCTTTGGTGATAAAGTAACAATCAACACTGGAAACTACCAACAATATGTTGTTAAAATTAACCTAATTCGGACGTATATATACGTCCATTTCTCGATTATACAAAAGATATGAAAAAATAAAGTTTAACTTTTGAAAATGACGTCATCCAGAAGACGTATATTTTTCATTAGACATACTTCAAGCCTTTCACCAAATCTCTCATAAAACACAACCGTTTGCGTTACGGTAGCATTTTCCTTTCTTATAGTCTTCTGAAGTTCATCCAAATTAGGGGTCTATTTACGTACACTTTGGATTTAGGAACTTCCTTAGGAAAAAATAACATCTACTGAGGTTACGAGAACGAGTAGGCATTGTTTGGCATTTTTGTAATACCAAAATGGTATTAAGGGAACGCTGTTCAAATTCGTTTGTTTTCTTTGTTCTCCTGTCATCTTCTTTCTTCCTTACGACATGATCACTCGAGCGGATAGCCTTGATTAATACTTTTTTATTATCCTTAATCGTTAACGTAGTGCTAATAGTTAAGTGATAGGTGATAAATAAAACCGTATCATTTTCTTACCGTTTCGTTGTAGGGTAATTGCAGTAAAATATTTTACTATTATAATAAAATTTATGAAATAGTTGATAATAGTTGTAATTAATCGGCAGAAAATATGTTTTTAAATATTACACTACCTAATTATTTTGTTTCCTATTACAATAACGTACTTAGTCATCGTACTTTATTAATTAATTTCGCATTTTATCGGATAAATTTGGATTTAAAGTAATACGTGTAGTTTATGCTATAGATAAAGTACCTTATTTTAAGATCGTATTTTGATTTTAATATCAACTAAATATATTAATTAACGAATTCATAATAATTATTTCTAAATTACGTATTAATGAGGTGTATTATGAAATAGTTTAATTTTGACGAATGTTAGTTCTGCAGTTTACATTAGCCGTACTACAGGTGTCAGCCAAGCACGATATTTTCGGTTAGGTTGGTAACGACATGGCTGCAGATATTTTGGCTCGATACTATATCACCCACCGGGTTGGTCTAGCGGCATCGCAAATCAGCCGATTTCCAAGTCGAGAGTTCCAACGTTCAAATCCTAGTAAAGGTAGTTACATAATTTTATATGGATTTGAATACTACTAGATCGTGGATACCGGTGTTCTTTGACGGTCGGGTTTCAATTAACCACACATCTCAGGAACGGTTGACCTGAGAGCGTACACGACTACGTTTCATTTATTTTAACACATATACCTTACGGTGGCTCCGGAGACAGAAAAAATCTGATGTGGGAACCACATGACTTCCTTGTACGCCTATTAAATTTCATATACACATTTTTTTTTAATGAAAATGTACATAAAATTTTATTTTATAAATAACTTGTGATATTTTTTCATCCTTTTTTTTGTTATTGTTATTATTAAATTATATTTATCGTATCGATTATTTTTTACAATCAGAGGTTAGTAATTATTAATGAATCGATATATTTAAATTAAAAAAAAAGAAGAAAAAGTCTGATTTAAACCGCCTTCCCCGTGTAAGATCCAAATATTTCATTAATTAATATTTTACTTGTCTATAACTTTGAACCGATGAAAATAAGTACCGCTTATGATATATCGCTGAAAAGCTCTCTCCGAATGAGGGCTTATTACTGCAGTTAAGAAAAAGTCCAAAATCCAGTTTTTTTTTGTAGTTTGAGCTTTTTTGGACACTTTTGGTCCAGTCGATTGCAATCAAAAGAGAGGTGCACAAATAGATGTTACAACAGTCCTAAATCAAACATTTCAATACCCTACGGCTAATCGTTTTTGAGTTATGCGAGATACATACGTACGTACATACATACATACATACATACATACTTACATACGTGCGTACAGACGTCACGCCGAACTAGTCAAAATGGATTCAGGGATGGTCAAAGTGTATATTTCCGTTGAAATTTGAAAAACGAAATTTTTCGTCATCGCAATACTCCTTCACGTTCCAACGCGATGCAGTCGAAGTGGAAAATTGACTTATTCATTATTTACGGAGATATAAACCGAAAAACGATTCGTAAACTGTTAAAGATGCGACGTGAAGTTTAAGAGGTGATAAATTAATTGTACGGGCTTGTATAAAACTTTGAGCGAGCTTCGTAAGAGTAGTTTTTTACGACAAGCGATTGAAATCAAGCTACGCGACAGAAGACTAAAAAACCGGTGCCCTTTTCCATTATGACAGCAAAAATATACATTTAAAAATGAATTTTAAAGTACGTTTAACATCATCAAACGCAGAATGAAATTATGTTAATTTTGATTCGGCTTGTTTTCGAAAATCGGACGGGGAGTTTTGTGTTTTTATAAGGTTTGAAATTCGAATAGTCGAGCGTAGAATGTACTTTCTGATTCCGTCGAATAAAATATTTCCTTTTTGTAAGAGGGTTAAGGTACAACAGTCTACATAGATCACAGGTCTGTGAAGTAATTCTATTTACCGAAAACCATCAAACCGATATAAAATGTTTTTGGTATTTCATTACTTTTACCCTAGTTACAATTTTAGAGAAATTTAATTTTATAAATAAAAAATGCAAAACGCAAATTAAAATTTCGTTTTTTTACGGCTTTAAATTCTGTATGCCTTCACCAACCCGGTAGGGGGAAGACATCCACCTTGTGACGTTACCGGTCGCCGCACCACCCCCTACGTTTCGAGCCCTGAGATCCTCTAACCGATTACTTCTCTGTCATCAGCCAGGCCTCGGTCGGGATCCCACCGATGTAAATGCCTCGGCAGACATCGCATCGGTAAAATACAAATCAAATTTTGCCTTCACGTAGGCCTCAAACGGACATCTTCACATCCGACCTAGCATGATTTCCTCAGACTAACTAACCGAAACCGCGAATCCCGCGCCTAGTCTAACTTTGACAACACCGTTCGTGACTGTGCACGCCTCAGAAAACAAACGAGTTTTAAGATAAATCAGTGTTACACTCGTACCGATCAAAACGCCTTCACCGACCGGTTCAAGTTACCTCTTTTACGTCGCATTTATGAATTATAATTTAAAAAAAATTTATATTATCTGTAGATTGAATTTTTCCTATCCTATCAAAAAATGTTTTTATAATGCGATTCGTTTAGATAAATTTGTTGTTCGCGTTCATATACCGCAAATAATTTTTTTTTCACAAAAATAACTTAATTTAAAAACTATATCTAATTACCTGACACATCATTCAACGTTTTTCCTTTAGCCAAATACTCTTTTTTATATAAATTTTTTATCGAAGTAAGAATTAAAAGCAAAAATCATATATCTAATAAAATCGTTTCCGAATGCCGATCGGCTGGTCGGTTGGTGACGATAATTTTTTTAAATCTATATTTAAAAATATACTGTCGTTTAGAATTATTTACATAATTATACTGAAACATGGCGAATGATGATTACTTACAAATTAGTGTTGGATTTAAAAATCCTGATTTTGGCATATTTCTTTTAATAAAAAAATTTACCCGTTTCTGCATATTTTTAAGAATTAATTGGTAGTACGGCCAACGTATTTATGCGGTACATTAATAAACTGAAATGATAGTTTAGCAAATAACCGATAAGTCACGTACTACACATTACGATTGTTATTTAAATGCCTCTTAAATATTTTTAAACATTAATAATTATTAAACTGAAAACTTTAAATAAAAATGTTATTTTTTTATTAAAAACTTTACTAAAGCCTTTTACTTAATTTTACTTTTTTAATACAGGCATACGAGTACGAAACAGTTTTTCCCTTATTCACAGCCTGGGTGGTTAGTACTGATAAGATAGATCTGAATCTCTTAACCGGCTTCGCCAACCGCTCTTCACATTTTCATTATCAGTGGCGGCTCGTAGCTAAAATCAGCGGGGATCAGTCCTTTTCAAGGCAACGGTTGAAGTTCTATACGTACGTACGTACAGACGTCATGCCGAAACTAGTCAAAATGGATTTAGGGATGGTAAAATGAATATTTCCGTTGAAATCTGAACACCGAAATTTTTCTCGATCACAATACTTCCTATACTTTGTACAAGTAAGTAAAAACCTACTTTTATTGCAAATTATAAAATATTTTTTTTAAATATATGTACTGTATTAATAAAATAACTCATTTTTATTTATTTTCACGTACCGATTTGTTTTTAACTTGCAAAATCTCACAATATATAATAATTTAGGTGACAAAAATCAGCGATCAAAATTTGCATTATTATATTACATTATTATCTTTACAAAATTAAAAATACATAAATTATTTTGCCGATTTTGCTACAAAATAATTCCCGGCGATTGGTTTTCCAAGTTTATATTTTTTCATAAATGCGCTAGTTTTGAAACTCTTTCTTTCCGCCATATCACTGAAAAGAGAAAAATACATAAGTAATAAATTATAAACCTTTGCTCGCTTCAATCGGTACACCGGTCTAAAAATCACATAAAAGTATTACATCCCACTATGTAGGTTTGAAAATACAGTTTTAAGATGTTGCGATAGCACAAGCAATAAATGCGCTGCTATTACACGTCAATAAATATTTTATTCTCTTTGTATTTCTATATTTGAGCCGACAGTGCCCGACGATTAACATATTACTAATTAAGGTATGCTTTTTTTTCGATAGTTTTATTAAATAAAAAGGAATCTAAAGTTAGGTTCGGCTAAATAATTTTCTTTTACATTTGTTTTACTTATGTAAACGGACAAAAAATTGTTTGTTTTATGATTCGCATAAAATATCTATACGGTTTTAACTTCCAAATTAAAAAATATCGTTTATTATTAGATTACCTGTTAAAAAATCAAGACCCGTATTGGTAGTAACTATTTACGGGATAGAATTATCATAAACATCGCAAGAAGGTCGACACTGTTCTGAAAAAAATGATAAAGCTACAGGGGTTAACTTATAATAACAAAAAAAATCTTTTCTTCTTTTTCTTTGATCCCTAGCTGGCGACTGGAGGGAGAGACTGGCCGCGCAACCGGTATACGATGCTGTGAGTGCCGCACTTTTCCGAACTTTGTTCACAACACTTTTCCGTGCTTTACCGTCTATAGCGATGATCCTGGCCTGGTCGAGATCAACTCGCCGATTCCTCAGGTCATCTGCAATTTGTTTTATCCAGATTTTCTTTGGTGCAGCTCTTTGAATTGTAGCAAGTCGCCTACAGAGGAGTCTGTGCGGCAAGCGATCTGGATCCATCCGGTACGCGGTTGACCGAGCCATCTCAGCCTACGCAATTGGATCTGCTCTTCGACTGTCGGTTCCTGCCCGCATCTGGTGATCTGATGACTTCATTTCGGATGCGGTCGTAAAGCTAGACCCGTATGATCAGATGCAGGCACCGCATTTGGAAACCCTGTAGCCGGTTCAAGTCTGTTTGGAAGAGGGTCTAAATTTCTGATCCGTAGAGCAGAATTAGGATGATAAGCGTGCGGAAGAGGCGGATTTTTGTCTGCATGGTAATCTTTGCTCGCTTTCGTAGGCACCATTTTAGCGAGACGAAAGCTGTAGCTGCCTGCCCGATCCTGGCGTGGATTTCAGCTGTAGATGCCGCTTTGTTTTACTGGACCGGCTATCCGAGATATGTGAATTATTGTATCTGTTCGATCTCAGCTCCTCCGAGGTAAACGATGGACTTTGAGCCGTCAGTTTTTAGTACCTTCGTTTCGTCAACACTGATCCTCGGTCCAAAGGACTCTGCTACACTGGAGATCTCATACGAAATATCTCGGCATCACTGTCAGCAAATATGGCGCTGCCGACTGCAAACATCAGGTCGGTTAGGTAGTTATCCTTATCGTACTGTACTCCACACCTCTCTGCAAATGCTTTTCTCATTATAGCGTCGATTAAAATGTTTAATAGTAGTGGAGAGATGACATCCCCCTGGCAAACTCCTGTTTGAATGGAAAACGAATTAGATAATTCGTTTCGGATTCGCACACAGCCGGTTGATCCGTTGCATGATGCTTGGAAAAAGCGAACGGTTTCCTGGGGTACGTGTTCGGCTTTCAGTGCGTTCCACAGTGCAGACCGGTCGAATGCTGACTTGAAGTCGATGAACGCAACAACTGTTCGTATCCCGCACTTGATTTTTTTCTTCCATCAGCTGGCGGATGGCGAAGAACTCATCACATCAGCCACGATGCGGCCGAAATCCAGTTTCCTCTTCACGGCTCGTCTGTTCACGATTTTTCTGCGGTCGCACTTGAATGACTTTCATAAAGACTTTGCCGATGATTGAAAGGAGACTGATGTCACGGTAGTTTTTGCAATCTTGACTGTCCCGCTTTTTACGGATCGGTATGATGAAGGCTTTCTTCCATGTGGAAGGTACATACTCTATGAGCCGGATCGACTGAAATAGCGTGTGGAGCCGGTAAAACAGAATGTCTCCTCCAGCTTTGATCGCCTCCGCTGTGACGTCATCCACTCCCGGTACTTTTCCATTCTTCAATGTCCTTATTGCTGGTCCTTAACTTCTTCAATCGTTGGTTGATCACGACCAGTTCAGTCTGGCTATGGGTAGTGACTTGCGCATGGCGCGATGAAGGCGAACATGTATTTTGGGCCGAATTAGGTAGTGTTCAGATCCACAGTCTAGTCCTCGCATGGCACGCGCATATCCTGAAGCGATTACCGGAATCGAGAACTTTTCAGAACATAGCCCGACGCTGCAGAGTCAATGCCAGATTGATTTTGCCAAGTGATTTGGTGCTTGAGTGGATGTTGGAAGATCCTGTTTCCTACAACCAGATTATTTTATGCTGAGAAGGGCAATAAGCGAAGGCCATTGTTGTCGATAACTTCATGCCTGAAGTTGCCCTTTGTTAGCTTCCATCCAAGCCTATTCGTACCGACGCGGGCATTGAAATCGCCGGCCAGAATGATCATCTCAATTGTTTGGATTAAATCCAGCGTGTGTTGGGGCTGAGTATAGAATTCATCCTCGGCTGGATCGGAGCTTGTTTCAGCAGGGGCACGGACTGACAGGATGTGGGTCCTGATAGTGCCATCAATGCTGAGGACTGCTAGCCGACATGATATTGGCTGGAAGGTGACTACGTTTTAGCCGCTCCTAAAATATATTTTTAAAAATATTAAATCAAACATTAAAAAAGTACATTCATCAGGAAATACACGCAATATTTATTTTAATAGTAGTCTAAAGCACGATAATTGCGGCAGTTCAGTTGTGGCACAACGTTGTTTTTTGCCAGCAAGCATATGAAGTCAGTAAATGAACGATTGCCTTATACGTAAATCTGTTGAGGAGGACGGCAGCAAGCGAAGAACTGAGTACGGCCGTGGCGAGCGCTCAAGTCTGTCGTCTGTTGAAGCTGACAGTCAGGTATCTGGTGTCTTGTTGCGCCATGGCGATTTTCCTGCCATTCTGCTGTTTCAGTGAAAGTTCTTTTATGTAAAACGTTTACATTAATTTTAAAAAAAATGTAACTTGCTTTAGTTAAAATCCTAGGATATTCTAGTGCATTTATTTTGTAAGTACTTAGTTCAGTTAGTATACTTTTGGTCTAAAGTTAAGTTTGGTTGTGTTATTTTAACCAAAAAAAATGGATGGACGCAAAAGGCTTAGCGGTGCAAAATACCGAAAAGTAGCGGACCAGAAGATAATTAATTTTAATGAAATAGTAAGTAAAACCGTAAAATTAGATAATTAGAAAAAATATTAATCCAGGGGAGACTTCTTCCCTACCTGATTCGATTAAAGAGTATCTACGATCATCGATTGAACGCAGCGATGCTATATTGAACGCACCGTCGAACGCAGCGTTGAACGCAGCGATGCTATATTGAACGCGAATAGATTATTTGTTTCAGTTTTTAATTTTTTTATATATAGAACAACGTATAAGAAGGAGAAACAAATGATGGAAATTGATAGATTGAATAAAGATTTTAAACGTAAACGTGCGGCTTTCATGTTGGGTTTAGCCGAAGAGGAAGCTTTATTCGCTAAACGTTTCAAACCGATAATCGAACCGATCCAAGAAATTAGAGAAAAAATAGATAAACCAAAACCGTCTCCTCTACCTTTGACCGATGGAGAAATTGATATAGATAGAGTAGGACGCGAATTGGGCGATAGACTGATGAGTAATTTAGACAGACATGAAGAGAGATGTGAACAGAGTTTATTGGAACAAGATTTAGAACTTTCAGATGATGAAGAAGATGTAGCTTCTTCTACAATGTTATTCCAACAAACAACTCTACCATGTGAACAAACTCAAACTGCGTATGAAGGTGACGAAGAGCTTGTTAAATATATACATATTTTGCCAGACACTCCATCTACACAAATTTCTGAGACGCAAGAAACAATTACAGGTGAAGATTATTCAGAAGCTATAAAACCATACAAACAAATGTTGAAGACCGGTCCAAAAGTATCTCTAGATCATGTAAACGGTGTGAAATACGATAAAAATACAGATACGGCTACATCGGGCGATATTAAAATTGAATTTGTCGGTGATAAAATCCATTTGGGAGAGATGATATATTCGGCCACACCGGGCGTTCTCGAGCTGTTGTTGTTTAAAAATCCAGATCTGAGAAAAGTTCACACGGCAGATATGCAAACTTACGGTGAAATGTTGAAGCGTACCGGTGCTCACTTGACGGACGCCGGCGCAGTAAAAACGAATAAATCTTTCAAATACAACGAAGTCATCAGGAAACTGTTCCCTTCAAAAAGACCCGTCAAATCAATTTCACCATATAAGACACCATCGTCATCGTTCAGCGGCACCGGGCTGTTGCACGCGCAACTCAATTATAATCCGGTCTATTTATATTGGCACGATCCAAACGATCTGGTAGCTAGATCGCATACTCTTGTAGGCGAATATGACGCTGGAAACAAGGGCGTTTCTAACGAACTGATATCCATAATTAAAGAATTGAAACAAGTTGAATTTGAAGAATAGATTATTTGTTTTTAATTTTAATTTTTGCAAATATAGAAATGTCACGATTAAGATTAGGTCGTAATGGACGTCGAACAGCGAGAAAACGAGGGCCTCCTGGGGAAGGTTTTTCGTCGACTAGTGATGGAAATTATGATATAAATCACCATAGATTGTGCAACGTGTCCGATCCTATCGGTGATTCGGATGCGGTGAATTTGAAACATGCCAAACAAATTTCGTCGGGTTTTCCCATCACAACCGATGGAAATTACGATATAAAAAATCATAGGTTGTGTAACGTGTCCGATCCTGTCGATGATGCGGACGCGTTGAATCTGCGTCGAAGCAAAACTATGTTTAATGAATACACAATCCATCTGTATGAAAAGTTTATAGGTTTAGAAATATTAAATGCATACGATGCGGTTATTAGAAAATACGTAGAAGATGAAATGGAAAAGCTTGCTAACGATACTTTACGATTTATAAATGATGAAAACATCAAGCTTAAAACAAAAGTTGATAGATATATAGATGATGCGATAGAGACGGCCATTAAGGAAATTTTGGAAGCGATTAACAAAAACAATAATGATGGCATAAAAATAAATTTGGTTCGTCATGATGAATAATTTATTTGAATGAAAAAATAATTTTTTTTATATAGAGAGATATGAAGGTGAAGAAGAAAAATATTTCCAAGAAAAAAGGCGGACGCGGTATAATCGGGTCAGTAATCAATAAGGCTGTAGATTTATTACCGTTTGAAGCTCATATACCAGGTTACAATTATTGCGGTCCGGGCACGAATTTGGATAAGAGGTTGAAGCGTGGTGATAGAGGCTTAAATAAATTAGATGAGGCGTGTAAACTGCACGATATAGCATATTCGAAATATTCAGATAATAAAACAAGATCACAAGCCGATAAAGCGCTTGCCGAACGGGCTTGGAAACGTGTGGTCGCACCCTACGCAGTAACTAACGCGATGAAACTTAAATCCAAATTTGGCGGACGATTGAGATTGAAGAAAGGCAGCGGTATGGTTAAGAAAAAAAAAAATTAATCGATTCAATACCAGATCGCGCTTTGTACGATCACGAAATGATTGAATATGCGAAACAATTGAAAATTCCACATTTTCGCGGTGTTTTTATGTTGGATGCTTTACCGAAAATGATTTGGAAAAATGAATGCTCGATAGTGAATTTAGACACTTCAAACGGCCGCGGTACGCATTGGGTTTGTTTCCGAAAAATCGACAAAAACGTAGATTATTTTGATAGCATAGGCGATGCGCATCCGCCTCCAGAACTGATGAATTATTTCAGAAACTCTAACGTAACGTACAACTACAATAGATATCAGACCGATGGTGATGTGATTTTCGGTCGATTATGTTTAGAATTTTTATCCGAATAAATTATACGTTTTTTGTTTTTTTATTTTTTCTAAATAGATATGTCGTGTCTATTATCGATTGACGGTAACAGTTCGATGATTAAAAAATCATTTTTTCCTCCGATCGATCTTTCAAAAGGCCAATACGAATCGGGTCTCAAATGGTTGATGACAGCCAACACTATCCCGAACGTCGAGGAAAACAAAAATAATAAATTTTGTTTCGCTTTGGAAAAGGATGTCAAAAAAGATGAAAATAATAATTATGTGTTGACAAAAAAGCAATACATAACAATACCAACGGGCAGTTACGAAATTGAAGATATCAGTAACTATATACAGAATAAAATGAATAAAATTAATCAAACCATCACATTGCGAGCTAACCCAAATACGTTACAGTGTGAAATTAAAAGCACCGTATGGATAGACCTGTCGGATACAGATTGCAGTATCGGCAGGCTGTTGGGCTACGGGCCGATAATTCTGAAAGCGAATGCAACGCATCTTTCGGATGAAATAATAAATATCGCTTCCGTGAATATAGTACGCGTGAAATGTAACATTATTTCGGGCAGTTATAGAAATGAAAATCAAGACCGCATTTTATATGAGTTTCCGCTGAGTGTAGATCCGGGTGATATGATTGAAGAATATCCTCCCTATATTGAATTTCTACCGGTAGATGTGAGAGCAATTTACGATTTAGTTATATCGTTGACCGATGAAAATGATAATTTATTGAATTTGCGTGGTGAACGAGTAAACACGATGTTAGTATTGAAAGAATCAAGGACCCATCGGAGTTTCTGAATATAATATTGTAATTTGGATTTTTATTTTGTTATTTTAGATAGACATGCCGCTAGTATTTGAAAGTGATGATGAAATTAATGTTAAAAAACGTTACAAATTGACCGAAGAAAGCGTTAAAAAATTAAAATCTTTAGGTTTTGAAATCGTCGACAGGAAACTTAAAAGCACCATTACGTTATTGAAATAAAAAAAATTAAACTTTCTCTATAGAGATGAATTATTTAACAGTTAATAAAATAGCGCGTTCAGATGAGTCCCTAACATATAATCAATTTCACAATCACTATTCCTTAGCGAATAAAATCGAAAAGGAGATTAAAATCCCTATAAATCAACCAGACGTGTATACCGTTCCGGGTGAAAGTTATTTGATTGTTTCCGGTAAACTCGTCGGAGCAGACGGAAAAAAATCAACTACTTCAGAATTAGTTAATTTTTGTGTGGCCTTCTTATTCCAGGATATACGATATCTTATTAACGCGCAAGAAGTAGCTTCGGTGAGAAATGTAGGCGTGACAACGGTTATGAAAAACGCTCTTTCAATGACAAATTCTACGTTGACATCTGCCGAAATAGCGGGATGGATTAGTGGAAAAAATAAAGTCCATTTAGATGAAAATGGTAATTTTAATTTACGCGTACCGTTATTGATGCTGTTGGGTTTCGCTGAAGACTATAAAAAAATAATCATAAACAACAGACAGGAATTGGCGTTGAGACGTTTTGATAGCGATGTAAACGCGATATGCGCTACGGTTTCCGACCATAAATCTAAGATAGAATTAACAGACATCGTGTGGGTTGTTCCGTGCCTCAAGGTGGCACCCGAATATGAATTGGAATTAGCTAAAATAAGAGATCAAAATAAAGATGTGCGTATGGCGTTCAGAGCGTGGGACCTTCATGAAAATACGGCGGTTCCTCAAACGAATTCTTTTATATGGAATGTGACAACGTTGTCGCAAATTGATAAACCGCGTTATGTTATTGTAGGTTTTCAAACCGATAGGAAAGATAAAGCCATGAAGGACGCGTCAGAATTCGATTCGTGTAACGTTAAAAATATTTGTGTAATGATTAATTCGAATAAATATCCGTATGAAGATTTACGAGGGAATCAAGCGTTGATGTATAGAATGTTTATTAATTTTCAAAAATCATATTATCAAAATATAGATTCACCGTACACGTTTTCAGATTACAAAACCAAATACCCTCTGTATGTGATCGACTGCTCGCGTCAAAATGAATCCGTAAAGATTGGTGTAATCGATTTGAAGATTAAAGTTGAAGCGGAAGAGAATTTTAAACCAAATACATTAGCATACTGTTTATTGATATACGATAATGTAATCGCGTATTCTCCGCTGACTGGTAAAGCGATAAAGCAAGAATAATAAGTGAAAGGTCGCAGATATTTTTATTTTCATTTTTTTGCCATCGATAGATTTTTAGTTTTGTATTATTTATTTTGCGCGAACAAAGGTTAATGCTACAGACCAGGGAATCCCCATGATGTCATGCATACGCTTTATTATGTTATTTGTATGAATGACTTACATTTCTACCGTTTAATCGGTATTTTGCAGCATATCACAAATCTGAAGGAACATATACAATAGATAAATAAATAATTTTTTCCCTCGATAGATTATTTGCATTGAATTATTTATTTTACAATATAGATTTCAAATGGAAATTTTTAAAATTAAGAAATTGAATAATTTCGTTGATTTTCCTAAATACGCTACCGAACAAAGCGCCGGTTTAGATTTAGTTTCAACGATCGATACTATTTTAAAGCCGGGTGAAATAAAAATAATCGCGACCGGCATTGCTATATCGCTGCCTAAAAAGTATGAAGCGCAAATAAGGCCTAGATCGGGTATGGCTATGAGCTATGGCATTACTGTTGTGAATTCACCGGGTACAGTCGATGCTGATTATCGCGGTGAAATTAAAATCGGTCTTATAAATTTGAGCGATAAAGAATTTACAGTGCAAAGAGGAATGAGAATCGCGCAAATGGTAATATCGAAATACAAACGCATATCGTGGACGGAAAGCGAAACATTAGATGAAACCGAACGTAATGATAAGGGTTTTGGCTCGACTGGTCTGACACAATAATCTGTTACTTAATTCGTATGAATGACTAACATACAGATAAATTTATCATCAAGGCCGCGCTGTTAGATAATTTAACATTAACAAAAAATATAATGTTTATATTTAATTATAATTAATTTTTTATAATGTTTCTGTTAACGATGAATATATTTTATTTTTTCGTTTTTGCAAATGTTTTTCAGTAACATATACAATAATGAATCGTCAATAAGAAAATTGTGATTGCGAAAGAATGTGAAATATGTGATTTCTTCCTGTAAATGTTGCATATATGTAACTTTTTCTCTAAAACAGTGTGCACGTCTTAAGTAAGTTGATCGATTGAAATTGCAAACTCTACCCACAGTCTGGACGACTGCTCTCTCCGGGCTGTGGCTCGTCTAAAAAAATATAAATATATTTATGCTTTAGACGATATAAGGATGGCCGAACCGTTCGACGATCACCTATGGTCAACAGCTGCCATAGGGACGCTCTTTGTCTGTCTACTGAATTCGGCCGATTTAAAGGTCGGGAAAAAGCCACTCTATATATGCATCTATACAAACCAAGCGATATATGTTATTGATGTTAGCATTCACTCTATGTATATATAGTCATGTAAAAGATTGGGATTCCCCATGACGTCATAGATCTGACTTTCACATTGAAAACTGCCTTGATAGATAATCTTATTTATTAACATTAAAAATAAATAATCAAAATCGTATAAGTAAAGCGCATTTAGTATAAATCATTCTTTAATGTAGTCGTATAATTTTGTTTCAATATTCTGGGTTGATTATTTAATGTAATGTAAATCGTTCTTTAATGTATTCAATATATTCATGAAAAAATGTTCTCGATAACTGGTTATTTAATGTATTATAAAATCGTTCTTTAATGTATCGCGAAAACGACGTTCAGGTTCTGCTTAAATTGTCTGGCCGACCGGTCCTGAGAATTCAAGCACAACCTGCACAATATATACTACTCCTATAAACGTTTATTACTTTAATACGGATTTTATACTAAAAATTGGATACCGGTGTACTTTGGTAGTTTTTTTTAACCCTGCCTCCCGAAACCAGACCCCCCGATTAAGGATGAACACGGTTCCGGGAGATGCCTTTGCCTCTATCCGCCAGATGAGGGAAACGCCAGGCCCGGCTATGCCGTTCCCGGCCACCGTCATCCAGCAACCAGGACTTGGACCTTTGCGCTTTGCCTCTAACAGGGACACCCTCAAAGGGACCGCCCCGCCGGGATTCAGTCTTTTAGCTCAGGGGACGAGAGTACCTGCCCTTCATCACCACCGCCTACCCGTGTAAGAACGGGCAAAGGGCAGCTTTGTACGTAGCCGTCGCTAACCCTTTCTCGCTTCACGATATTATAAAACCCGTCTAAGTGTCGAACTTCGTAACATCGTTCCAACGATGGTCCCCCATCTCGAGATGCCCGGTTACGGCAGTACAGTCGCGGCGTTCCTCGTCATACCGAAGCACTGGAATATCACGTGCTCCGGCGTGTCTAACTCCCGACAGTAGGGGCAGAAGGGGTCTTCAGCTCTTCTTCGTCCAGACAGGTACGAACGAAAGACCAAACGGCCGGTCAGGAATTGTGTCAACCGTACTTCGGTGGTAAGATTCAATTACCCGCTCGTCTTAGTAACGGTCGGCCTGAGTCTGTACCAGATTATACTTCATTTACATATCATAGATATCCTCATCTCATTTTACCGTGGGGGATTGCTTATTGTTCACTAGTTAAACAGGTTGCAACGTACACATTAGTAAAATAAAATTAAAAATAAACCCCAGGAAAAATATGCAATTTTTTGTTTTTTTTATTTGATGTTTTTTTTTTTTTTTTTTTAATACAATTCCTTTGCATGAAATATCTATTACACACACAATTTTTCGATTACGCGATAAAAATAGCTTTAAAAAAAATAAGTTTTCATATGTAGATTAAATTATAAGCCATTTGTATGCAGAGTACAGTCAATAAATCACACAAAAAAAATAATAATAGATAAATGAGATTTACAGATGAATTTTTTTATTAATATTTATTCATTTTTTTTTTAATCACCGGATTAATATTTTATCCTGAATCGTATATGTACGTGATGAAATACTTCCATTATATTTTTTTAAATATAAATTTAAAAAAATAATTTATTTGATTTTATATAACAACTAAGCTATGCATAAAAAAGTTTGAATACGGTATCAAAGATTTATATATATTTTGTGTTAATGTGCGCGCGCGTTGTGTGCGTGCGTGTGAATATACGCGTAACCGGGCATATTTATACGTAAAACAAACACGTAATACGAATTTACCGTATTGTAAATCAAATTTTTGAAAAGAGTATCGGCGTATTTTTTTCGGAAAACCGAGAATTCGGCCGAAACGAAAATTGACGTAATCGAGTATATGTCAGCCAGGATCGAAGCTATTCGACCGGTACCGAAGCCATATCGACCGTCCGGCCCCCCCGGTGATGCCTATGCCTTCTGCATCGGCGTATTTTTTTCGGAAGACCGAGAATTCGGCCGAAACGAAAATTGACGTAATCGAGTATATGTCAGCCAGGATCGAAGCTATTCGACCGGGACCGACGCCATATCGACCGTCCGGCCCCCCCGGTGATGCCTATGCCCTCTGTATCGGCGTATTTTTTTCGGAAGACCGAGAATTCGGCCGAAACGAAAATTTACGTAATCGAGTATATGTCAGCCAGGATCGAAGCTATTCGACCGGGGACCGACGCCATTTAGACCGTCCGGCCCCCCCGGTGATGCCTATGCCCTCTGCATCGGCGTATTTTTATCGGAAGACCGAGAATTCGGCCGAAACGAAAATTGACGTAATCGAGTATATGTCAGCCAGGATCGAAGCTATTCGACCGGGACCGAAGCCATATCGACCATCCGGCCCCCCCGGTGATGCCTATGCCCTCTGCATCGGCGTATTTTTTTCGGAAGACCGAGAATTCGGCCGAAACGAAAATTGACGTAATCGAGTATATGTCAGCCAGGATCGAAGCTATTCGACCGGAACCGAAGCCATATCGACCGTCCGGCCCCCCCCGGTGATGCCTATGCCCTCTGCATCGGCGTATATTTTTCGGAAGACCGAGAATTCGGTCGAAACGAAAATTGACGTAATCGAGTATATGTCAGCCAGGATCGAAGCTATTCGACCGGGACCGAAACCATATCGACCGTCCGGCCCCCCCGGTGATGCCTGTGCCCTCTGTATCGGCGTATTTTTTTCGGAAGACCGAGAATTCGGCCGAAACGAAAATTGCCGTAATCGAGTATATGTCAGCCAGGATCGAAGCTATTCGACCGGGACCGACGCCATATCGACCGTCCGGCCCCGCCGGTGATGCCTATGCCCTCTGCATCGGCGTATTTTTTTCGGAAGACCGAGGATTCGGCCGAAACGAAAATTGACGTAATCGAGTATATGTCAGCCAGGATCGAAGCTATTCGACCGGGACCGAAGCCATATCGACCGTCCGGCCCCCCCGGTGATGCCTGTGCCCTCTGTATCGGCGTATTTTTTTCGGAAGACCGAGAATTCGGCCGAAACGAAAATTGACGTAATCGAGTATATGTCAGCCAGGATCGAAGCTATTCGACCGGGACCGACGCCATATCGACCGTCCGGCCCCGCCGGTGATGCCTATGCCCTCTGTATCGGCGTATTTTTTTCGGAAAACCGAGAATTCGGCCGAAACGAAAATTGACGTAAACGAGTATATGTCAGCCAGGATCGAAGCTACTCGACCGGGACCGACGCCATTTAGACCGTACGGCCGCCCCGGTGATGCCTATACCCTCTGCATCGGCGTATTTTTTTCAGAAAACCGAGAATTCGGCCGAAACGAAAATTGACGTAAACGAGTATATGTCAGCCAGGATCGAAGCTATTCTACCGGGGACCGACGCCACTTAGACCGTCCGGCCCCCCCCGGTGATGCCTAGCCCATCTGCATCGGCGTATTTTTATCGGAAGACCGAGAATTCGGCCGAAACGAAAATTGACGTAATCGAGTATATGTCAGCCAGGATCGAAGCTATTCGACCGGAACCGAAGCCATATCGACCGTCCGGCCCCCCCGGTGATGCCTATGCCCTCTGCATCGGCGTATATTTTTCGGAAGACCGAGAATTCGGCCGAAACGAAAATTGACGTAATCGAGTATATGTCAGCCAGGATCGAAGCTATTCGACCGCGACCGACGCCATATCGACCGTCCGGCCCCCCCGGTGATGCCTATGCCCTCTGTATCGGCGTATTTTTTTCGGAAAACCGAGAATTCGGCCGAAACGAAAATTGACGTAAACGAGTATATGTCAGCCAGGATCGAAGCTATTCGACCGGGACCGAAGCCATATCGACCGGCCGGCCCCCACGGCGATGCCTATGCCTTCTGCATCGGCGTATTTTTTTCGGAAGACCGAGAATTCGGCCGAAACGAAAATTGACGTAATCGAGTATATGTCAGCCAGGATCGAAGCTATTCGACCGGGGACCGACGCCATTTAGACCGTCCGGCCCCCCCGGTGATGCCTATGCCCTCTGCATCGGCGTATTTTTTTCGGAAAACCGAGAATTCGGCCGAAAAGAAAATTGACGTAAACGAGTATATGTCAGCCAGGATCGAAGCTATTCGACCGGGGACCGACGCCATTTAGACCGTACGGCCCCCCCGGTGATGCCTATGCACTCTGCATCGGCGTATTTTTTTCGGAAGACCGAGAATTCGGCCGAAACGAAAATTGACGTAATCGAGTATATGTCAGCCAGGATCGAAGCTATTCGACCGGGACTGACGCCATATCGACCGTCCGGCCCCCCCGGTGATGCCTATGCCCTCTGTATCGGCGTATTTTTTTCGGAAACCCGAGAATTCGGCCGAAACGAAAATTGACGTAAACGAGTATATGTCAGCCAGGATCGAAGCTATTCGACCGGGGACCGACGCCATTTAGACCGTCCGGCCCCCCCGGTGATGCCTTCCCTCTGCATCGGCGTATTTTTTTCGGAAGACCGAGAATTCGGCCGAAACGAAAATTGACGTAATCGAGTATATGTCAGCCAGGATCGAAGCTATTCGACCGGGACCGAAGCCATATCGACCGTCCGGCCCCCCCGGTGATGCCTATGCCTTCTGCATCGGCGTATTTTTTTCGGAAGATCGAGAATTCGGCCGAAACGAAAATTGACGTAATCGAGTATATGTCAGCCAGGATCGAAGCTATTCGACCGGGACCGACGCCATATCGACCGTCCGGCCCCCCGGTGATGCCTATGCCCTCTGTATCGGCGTATTTTTTTCGGAAAACCGAGAATTCGGCCGAAACGAAAATTGACGTAAACGAGTATATGTCAGCCAGGATCGAAGCTATTCGACCGGGGACCGACGCCATTTAGACCGTTCGGCCCACCCGGTGATGCCTATGCCCTCTGCATCGGCGTATTTTTTTCGGAAGACCGAGAATTCGGCCGAAACGAAAATTGACGTAATCGAGTATATGTCAGCCAGGATCGAAGCTATTCGACCGGGGACCGACGCCATTTAGACCGTTCGGCCCACCCGGTGATGCCTATGCCCTCTGCATCGGCGTATTTTTTTCGGAAGACCGAGAATTCGGCCGAAACGAAAATTGACGTAATCGAGTATATGTCAGCCAGGATCGAAGCTATTCGACCGGGACCGAAGCCATATCGACCGTCCGGCCCCCACGGTGATGCCTATGCCCTCTGTTTCGGCGTATTTTTTTCGGAAAACCGAGAATTCGGCCGAAACGAAAATTGACGTAATCGAGTATATGTCAGCCAGGATCGAAGCTTTTCGACCGGGACCGACGCCATATCAACCGTCCGGCCCCCCCGGTGATGCATATGCCCTCTGTATCGGCGTATTTTTTTCGGAAAACCGAGAATTCGGCCGAAACGAAAATTGACGTAAACGAGTATATGTCAGCCAGGATCGAAGCTATTCGACCGGGGACCGACGCCATTTAGACCGTCCGGCCCCCCCGGTGATGCCTATGCCCTCTGCATCGGCGTTTTTTTATCGGAAGACCGAGAATTCGGCCGAAACGAAAATTGACGTAATCGAGTATATGTCAGCCAGGATCGAAGCTATTCGACCGGGACCGAAGCCATATCGACCGTCCGGCCCCCCCGGTGATGTCTATGCCCTCTGCATCGGCGTATTTTTTTCGGAAGACCGAGAATTCGGCCGAAACGAAAATTGACGTAATCGAGTATATGTCAGCCAGGATCGAAGCTATTCGACCGGAACCGAAGCCATATCGACCGTCCGGCCCCCCCCGGTGATGCCTATGCTCTCTGCATCGGCGTATATTTTTCGGAAGACCGAGAATTCGGCCGAAACGAAAATTGACGTAATCGAGTATATGTCAGCCAGGATCGAAGCTATTCGACCGGGACCGACGCCATATCGACGGTCCGGCCCCCCCGGTGATGCCTATGCCCTCTGTATCGGCGTATTTTTTTCGGAAAACCGAGAATTCGGCCGAAACGAAAATTGACGTAAACGAGTATATGTGAGCCAGGATCGAAGCTATTCGACCGGGGACCGACGCCATTTAGACCGTCCGGCCCCCCTGTGATGCCTATGCCCTCTGCATCGGCGTATTTTTATCGGAAGACCGAGAATTCGGCCGAAACGAAAATTGACGTAATCGAGTATATGTCAGCCAGGATCGAAGCTATTCGACCGGGACCGAAGCCATATCGACCGTCCGGCCCCCCCGGTGATGCCTATGCCCTCTGCATCGGCGTATTTTTTTCGGAAGACCGAGAATTCGGCCGAAACGAAAATTGACGTAATCGAGTATATGTCAGCCAGGATCGAAGTTATTCGACCGGAACCGAAGCCATATCGACCGTCCGGCCCCCCCGGTGATGCCTATGCCCTCTGCATCGGCGTATATTTTTCGGAAGACCGAGAATTCGGTCGAAACGAAAATTGACGTAATCGAGTATATGTCAGCCAGGATCGAAGCTATTCGACCGGGACCGAAGCCATATCGACCGTCCGGCCCCCCCGGTGATGCCTGTGCCCTCTGTATCGGCGTATTTTTTTCGGAAGACCGAGAATTCGGCCGAAACGAAAATTGACGTAATCGAGTATATGTCAGCCAGGATCGAAGCTATTCGACCGGGACCGACGCCATATCGACCGTCCGGCCCCGCCGGTGATGCCTATGCCCTCTGTATCGGCGTATTTTTTTCGGAAAACCGAGAATTCGGCCGAAACGAAAATTGACGTAAACGAGTATATGTCAGCCAGGATCGAAGCTACTCGACCAGGACCGACGCCATTTAGACCGTACGGCCGCCCCGGTGATGCCTATACCCTCTGCATCGGCGTATTTTTTTCAGAAAACCGAGAATTCGGCCGAAATAAAATTGACGTAAACGAGTATATGTCAGCCAGGATCGAAGCTACTCGACCGGGACCGACGCCATATCAACCGTCCGGCCCCCCCGGTGATGCCTATGCCCTCTGTATCGGCGTATTTTTTTCAGAAAACCGAGAATTCGGCCGAAACGAAAATTGACGTAAACGAGTATATGTCAGCCAGGATCGAAGCTATTCGACCGGGGACCGACACCATTTAGACCGTCCGGCACCTCCGGTGATGCCTATGCCCTCTGCATCGGCGTATTTTTATCGGAAGACCGAGAATTCGGCCGAAACGAAAATTGACGTAATCGAGTATATGTCAGCCAGGATCGAAGCTATTCGACCGGGACCGAAGCCATATCGACCGTCCGGCCCCCCCGGTGATGCCTATGCCCTCTGCATCGGCGTATTTTTTTCAGAAAACCGAGAATTCGGCCGAAACGAAAATTGACGTAAACGAGTATATGTCAGCCAGGATCGAAGCTATTCGACCGGGGACCGACACCATTTAGACCGTCCGGCACCTCCGGTGATGCCTATGCCCTCTGCATCGGCGTATTTTTATCGGAAGACCGAGAATTCGGCCGAAACGAAAATTGACGTAATCGAGTATATGTCAGCCAGGATCGAAGCTATTCGACCGGGACCGAAGCCATATCGACCGTCCGGCCCCCCCGGTGATGCCTATGCCCTCTGCATCGGCGTATTTTTTTCGGAAGACCGAGAATTCGGCCGAAACGAAAATTGACGTAATCGAGTATATGGCAGTCAGGATCGAAGCTACTCGCTTTAGAGCAGTGGTCTCGAAAGTGGTGTACGCGTACTCAGTTCCGGGGGGTATGCAAAGTAATAGTTGGGGATACAACAAATAAGTAGTATAAATAATTTGATTTTTGACTATATACACACGTGGACGCGCGCGCGCACACACACACACACTCACTCACTCACTCACGTACTCTATCTCTCTATCTATCTATCTATCTCTATCACGCACGCACGGACACGCGCACACACATTATGTTATATGGGATACAACTTATCATTTTCGTCTTAGGGGTACGCCACACATATCTCCGGAGTGTGGAGATCATTGCTCTAAAACTACAATACCAGGCAAGCAAAATAGATTAAACCACTTTGTCCTGTAACATTCTGAGATAAAAAAAAGTCAGGGGTTTCAAAATGTAGTTTTTTTAATTAATATTATTTAATAAATGATTGATAATATAAAATTATTTTAATAAAAAAAATAAATGTTTAAATAAATTACTGGGAATATCCATGAAATAAGGTCGATCGGCAAAATATATAAATTTGCTAGAAAATACACCCAAATTTTTTAACAGAATTAGTAACAGATTATGTGTTATATGTTTTGCCTTTGTAAATATACTGTATTAAAAAAATTGAAAACTGTTATTACAATAATGTTTATTTATTCTACAACACACATACGCACACACACACACACACACACACACACACACACACACACACACACACACACACACACACACACACACACACACACACACACATAAACACGCGCAACATACACATCATGAAATACAGACAAAAAAGTGTACATCTTACTGTTACAATAAAAAAACCTTTAAATATTAACAAACAAAAAAAAATAGAAGAGTTGAAATTATGAAATATATATATATATATATATATATATATATCAATAAACGTACCTTATTTAACTACACGTACTTCGTTGTATATCCAGCGATGACTAACTAGACCGAGTCGGCTGTTTGTTACATTCGTTCCCTTCCGCGTACAATCGGTCATCTTCGTTCTTAACTATACAACTGTTGACTCATCTTGTTAGCCGAGTTCCAGATGTACATAACAAATTGTTTTTATTACTTTATTTCAAGAGAAGGAAAATAAAATTATATTTTTAAATTAATAAATCTTTTTTTCAAGAGGTCAAATAATTATTAAATTATTCAATAAAAATTAATTTTTGTAATATATTTAACTAAAAATTATTTATTTATTTATTATTATTATTATTTTGGAAAACAATTTTCATTTACCATATAAATAATATCTGTATCTGTAAAACATTGACTGTTCCTAATCGATTGATTCATCATTAACGCCCAGTAAAAACTACTAAAGATAAATTATTGAAAATTTTAATTAATGCACGTTCTTCTTAGGAAGAGCACACTAAGAAATAATTTTTTTGAAATTCAGAGTGTTTATGTTTAAAATGTAATAACAATGAAATTTATTTTTTTATAATTTCTTGGTAATAAATTAAGGTATCAACTTGATTTTTGATTCGTCTAATTTTCATATGAATATCTAAAAGCTAACATCTAGATTTTTCAAAATTACAAGTTTAAAGAGTTAAAATTGATTTTGAATTTTTTTTCAAAAACGGCTGTTATTTTTTTTTTTTAACTTTTTGGTAAGAGATGAAGATATCAACTTGAGTTTTGGAGTGCTTAATTTTCATGTACATATCTAAAAAAAAAGAAACAATTTCTAGATTTTTCAAAATTATTACACTTAACACTTATTACAAATTTTCCCCATTCCCGACTATACTAAACACGATATTCACTAGATTGGAGCTTCCAAATACTGTTCCGATAAATATCTAAAAACCATTTTCGGGTTTTTGAAAATTTTTGAAGGGTGAGACGATATATAACGCAACGGTTCAACCAACGTAGCAACTGTTACTGTATGTCCGATACGACTGGCTACATCTGCTCCAGTTACTTGGCTAAAAAAATAAAAGTAATTAAAAAATTAAAAATATAAGAAACGAAATACGGTCACCTTGAAGTGGTATTTGTCGAGTAACACTAAGAACCGGGTAAAATACATTTTTACCTTTCCGAAGTACGGGTAACCAGTTGTCTATATAAACAAAAACGTGATGTTCGTTTGTTCAAAATCTTATATCTCCGAAAGTTCTTCAGCAATTGCTTTGAAATTTTCACACAACGTTGCATCCGAATAATCGCGTGTTTTTGTATACCTACTATTTATATACCTAAGATGTTACACCTGTGACGGGTAAAATGTTTTTTTTTTTTTTTTTTAAAAACAACGCTATCTGTTGGACGTAAAAGTAACACACGCTATAAGAAATATTTTACGATTCCATTTCAATGTTTCCGATATGTGTGTCCGCTATAGATTCAAAAACTACTGGACCGATTTACACGAGGGGAAAAGGGGAAAAATCGAAAAAAGGGGAAGAGGGAATGATTCTTCCCTCTAAAGGTTGATTTGGAAGTCGAGAGTTCCAGCGTTCAAGTCCTAGTAAAATCGGTTATTTCTACACGGATTTGAATACTAGATCGTGGATACCGGTGTTCTTTGGCGGTTGGATTTCAATTAAACACACATCTCAGGAGTGGTCGAACTGAGACTGTACAATACTACACTTCCTTTACACTCATACATATCATTCTAATTCATTCTCTGAAGTAATACTTGAACGGTAATTCCAGGAGGCTAAACAGAAAAAATAAAGAAAAAGAAAGTAAAATCTGCCAAGTTTTGATAAACGAATTGTTTTTAATAAATTTCGAAATTCTTACGTTTGTATATCTTCCTTTTTCCTGTTTATCTTCCAGGAATTACCGTTCAAGTATGACTTCAGAGGATGAATGAGGATGATATGTACGATTGTAATTGAAGTATAGTCTCAGGTCTATCATTTCTGAGAAGTGTGATTAATTGAAACCCAACCGCCAAAGAACACCGGTATCCACGAACTAGAATTCAAATCCGTGTAAAAATAACAGAATTTACTAGGACTTGAACGCTGGAACTCTCGACTTCTAAATCGGCTGATTTGCGACGACGCGTTCACCGCTAGACCGACCCGGTGGGTTTATATATACATAGATAACTAAAATATACAAAATATTTATACTCGGAGAATATTGATGCTGTTCAGGATCGATCATAAAAGACCCTCGACTTGCTGAGTCAACAGAAAATCAAAATGAACTTAACCTCAAAAAAATTCACTACAGAAAATAAATTATTGGAATGTGTTTGTATAGAATAAAAGTGTGTCCTAATGGACATGAGCTATTAACTATTTATTTCATAAGACAGCTACTTAATGTAATGGGGTACCATGACTCCACTTCCGAAAAATTTCGACATATCTTCGCGTTTCTCATTCCCCAGACCCCAAAACCACCGTCAGTTCAAAAGCTTATATATACAATATATATTTCACTTTTTTGGGAACAAGATAACTACCGTAATTTTGCGCCAATCCCTTTCAAACTGAGCCTTAAAAAATAACTCGTCTAAAAATCTTGGTCGAGTTCGTTAATAGGAAAAATCGGACCATGAGGGTGGAAATGGAATGGGCTTTTTCGAGAAAAAAAAATTCGCTATAACTTTGTTATTAAGTAAAATATCGAATTCGTTGAAAGTTCCTACTATTCTTTAGATAAGGGCTGATAACTTAAGTAAAGTTTCTTGCTATCACTAACCATTTGCCCAGTTGGTTGAAAAAATTGTGTTTTGAAGACAAAAAAATATGTTTTTTCGATTTTTCAGAAAAGAAAAAATTAGGAGGCAAAATTTTTTTAAAGAACGTAAGCTTGTAAGCATGTATTGAGGTTAATATAATGGAGTTAAGTTAGCAAAATTTTCAGAAAGACGTTTACTAACAAATCGCCCATACACACGAGCCTCTGAGTCAAATTTCATCAAAATCAGTTTATCCGGTCAAAAAGTTACTGTTAAGCTTCAAACACGCCAATACACGTACGTATACAAACATTACAACCTCATTTGTTGTTGTTTGGGGTCCCTGGCTCATGAAAATTTGAGAAATATAAGAAAAAAACACATAAATCATTTTTTGACCGATTACCAACCGTATTTTCCGTTTTTCAGCACAGCTATGATGCTAGGAAATTAAAATGACGCTATAAAGACGCTAAATATAATAGTGAGAATATACATGGTTGTTACCGCCATGCTTAATATGAATGCAGAATGACGTAAACAGCTGTGATCCTAATCACAGCTAAATGCAATTTTTCCATACGTTATTTTCCCTGGTCCCACGTTATGTCAAACTTTCAACAGAATATTTTAATAATAAAATAGATATTACATGAATGGCGTAAATGTTAAATTAAAAAATCCCTACGTTGAAGCAAAGGAGTTAAGATTTAGTTACTAAAATAAAAAATAATACGCTAGTCACCAGTAATAAACGGATTTTAGTGTCTGTATTAGTGATCGGTTCGTAAATAAAAAGAATGTACTTTGTAGATGTTATATTTCTGATTCCGTAGTTTTTAAATGGAGACTTTAAATCTAACGATCCGAGTGTATACTTATTCGCTTCGTTTCAAAGTCGGTCACGTTCAGAGCTCGTATTTCAGTATTCCTGAAATCTGAATAACTAGGCCAGCTCGTTATGTTTTCTGGTGAAATACGATTTCGGAAAATCAATAAACATTGTATTCATTTTATTTGTATTCCCTTTTACACCCTCGTCGTTGTACTCATTTTTAATTAGAAAGAAACGATTTCCGATTATGTCATTAGTAGGCGAACTGTTTATACCGATTTTGAGTCTACTATTATATTGTACGGTTTAGATTTAATTTACTAAGCGTTTGGCACCGTTACTATTAATACGATTGTATAAAATAATGTTTCACCGACCGATCATTTTAAAAGTATATATCGGACTACTTTCGGAGCCGTTACACCGTCATCAGGAATTATCTATTAAATGGACATAATAGTCGCAAACATCTCACGAACATGACGTTACGTTCTTATTGACGTACAATTTAATTTTATTTCTTGCCGACCGACTGTTGTGAACGTAACAATTTTACTTTAAACAGAGTTATACATTTGAATTTTAACTAACATCTTTTGGGAAATTCCTGATGATGGAGGAACGGCTCCGAAAGTACTCAGATATATACTTTCATAATTGTTGGTAAGTGGAACTTTATCTTATACAGTTGTACAGTTTGTCATCCATAGGTATCGTTTTACCCTGACCTAACATATTCGATGGCCTACAACAAAAAGAAGATAGTTAATCAGCCTACTCGATTCTTGATGAATAGTTTATATATATATATATATATATATGTGTGTGTGTGTGTGTGTGCGCGCGCGCGTGTGTGGACATATATATATATATATATATATATATATACTTTTTTTTTGTCTTCAATCATTCGACTGGTTTGATACAGCTCTCCAAGATTCCCTAGTGCGAGTCGTTTCATTTCGGTCAACCCCCTACATCCTACATCCCTAAAAATTTGTTTTACATATTCCAAACGTTGCCTGCCTGCACAATTTTTTCCTTCTACCTGACCCTCTAATATTAAAGCGACTATTCCTATTCCAGAATACCTTAATATGTGGCCTATAAGTCTGTCCCTTCTTATATATATATATATATATATATATATATATATATATATATACTCGTACATACAAATATGCACGAGCATACATTTGTTTAATTTTGTAAATTTCAATTTACTTTTACTGTAGATATCAATTTTGTTTTTGAAATATTCTGATGACCGTACGGCGTAGTCACAGATCAGTAAAAAAAACATACGGAAAAATTGGAACTTTCACATGACCTACGTATGATGGAAAAAGGTGGATAAAATTGCTGTATGAGGTTAAAAATTGCTGTACTGACAGAGCAGTATGGGATGGAATTATCGTGATGCAGAATCCAATTATCAGCAATGTTGGCACGGACACGAAGAACTCGTTTACGAAGTCTTTCTAAAATTTATTTGTAGAAATATCGGTTAACTGTTTGTCCAGGAGGCACCCGCTCTTTATGAACCCCTTGGAATCGAAGAAGCACACAAGCATGCGTTTCACTTTTGACTTGCGAATCTGATCTGGGTGATCCCTTTGAGCACCATCGCGAATTTTGGCGTTTTGTCTCTGGATCGTATTGAAAAAACCAACCTTCGTCACCAGTGATAACACGGCTCAACAAATGTGGATCGATTTCCGTTTGCTCTAACAGACCGGCTGCCACATTTTTCCGTGTTTCTCGCTGTTGTGTGAGATTTTTGGGGGCCATTTTTGCACTAATCTTTCTCATACCAAGATCTTCAGTTAATATTGGACGAACCGTTTCTCGATCGATGTTGAGTTCTTCTGCGATCATTTTCACGGATAATCTTCGATCAGATCGTACGATTTCACGCACTCTGGTCAAGTTGACATCTGTCCGTGAGGTTGATGGTCGTCCACTGCGGTCTTCATCCTCGACATTCGTTCTGCCTTCACAAAAATTTTATGCCGCCGAAAAACTTGAGCTCTTGACATAACCTCCTCTCCAAAAGCCTTCTGAAGCTTACCGTAAGTTGTCGTCCCGTTTTCACCCGATTTAACGCAAAAAGAAATGGCATACCGTCGCGCAATATTTTGCGGTTTCATTTCTGTGCCGAGAGACGCAAACACGTGTTCACTTATTACAGCACAACTCACGACCGAGCAGTTGCATCAATGTGCCGCTTGGACTAGAAGTAGCTTATAGACCAAGGTCAAAGATGGTGTGCCTACCCAAGCTGCAGGGTTGCCACATCTTGCAAAGAAAAATCAGTCTCATTACTTTATTATTGCACCTCGTATATATATTTTTATATAAATTTAAAAAATTTGAAAAAATTATCAGACAAACGGGTTGTTTTTGAATAACTCGCATCTCAACGCTTCGTTCTGAATGATTCGCAAACCTCGTATCTCATACGTATTAAATTGTCTTACTAGTGTTTTTACACGACTGTCCAAAAAGGACTGTAATGTATTTAGGATGTATATACTCCTATGTTTGTATGTATATTTGTTCCACCGAAACAGCTCAATGGCTGAACCGATGTAGATGTGTGACTCTCGTGTCGGAATCCTTACGTTACCAGGAATGTTATAGGCTATATATATGTATGTTTACGAAAATTTAAAAAAATTTAAAACAAAATTATACTATATACAAAATTGCCCTTTAATTATTCTATATGAACAAACATGTTCGTATAGATACTTTTTTGTTTTATTCACTTATCTTACACTATTTTGTTCAGAATTAAATTTTCTACAAGTTTTTTTAAAGGTTTTATGCGTTTATTACCCATTTAACAAAATTATTGTACGTCGAACATAAAAAAAGGCGTTTTTACTCCAATTTACTGAATTTCACGCCAGATTTTTCAGAAACTACTGCATATAAGATTCTGGAACATATTTTATTCAATTTCTCAGGTAAAAAGCCATAAAAATTCACTAATTTTGTCCCTTAATTAACATACTAAAAATTTCAGTACGATCTCATTTCACCGGGTTAGCTGAAATCCGGGAGAAAACTTTCACTTCAGGTGGGATGTATGTCGCACCACAAATGGAAGCCGCATCGAACCAAAGTGAACGTCGGATGACAAACTTGATGTATTTTTCTATGAAATGAGACTTAAACCGAATCTGTAAGTGTTATCTACATAAATTTTTATACGCTTTTAAAGTTGTGAAGTTCATTTTAAATCATCCTTATACCCTCAATAGGTACAACAGGAGAAGAGATGTAGCTCCTGAACGGTTGTGATTAAGGGAAAATGTAAAAAAATAAAAACATGTTATAATATTATATGTCGTATCTAAAAGTACGATAAAAATCGGGAAAGGATTCCATTAAAAAAAATTAAGTTGTTGGCCGCCTTATTGACAAAATGGTGGAAATTTCAAAAATGCCAAGAGGGTATTTTTAACGGAACTCAAAAATCGAAAAAAATTCTCCATTTAAAATTCTTCACAGCTTTTCTGGTGTACGAGATCCCGACAACGGTAGCAAAGTTAAAATGTAAGCTAGGTTTTGTCAGTAACGTTATCAATATTATATGATTTTGCTACAAAAACAATAGTAAGTTAATGATGATGACAAGAAAATGAAATGAAAAAAAAATTCTTCAGTTTTTTAATTAATACTTGCCGATTACGGCAGATGTCACAGTAGCAACGTTTGCCGACGATGAAAATTCTTACTTTCTAAGAAAATCCGACTACTGGGTCTCGTTTTATTCAAGATTATATCTTGGCTTACGCGGTGGAAAAAAAAAATAAACGAAACAAAATCAAAGCGCGTCAAGTTCCTTAGTAAGGAACAGTGTGCTACTGTTTCTATCTTCATTATTCCGATTCCGAGATCTCAGGACTGCAAATATTTGGGCGAAACATCAGTTGGATCTCAAGTACTGGCGGATAGGAAATAGAGAAAGTAAATTATCGATTTATAAATGAGTTTTCAAGCCTATTTGGACTTACGGGCTTGAATTGTGGGGTTCAGCGTGTGTAACTCCACTATTGACATACTTGAACGCTACTAGACAAAAACATTGCGAAAAACGCTAAACATACCTCAGTACATAAGCAACAGCCTCATATATTATAATGATCTTAAATTTCGAACCGTTCGGCAGGAAATCTCTCTGATCAGCCTACGGTATCAAAATCGTTTGATCGTCACCCGAATAATTTGGCGGTCAATTTATTGGTTAACACGATCGATGATTTTTCAAGATCGCTAAGGAACAATATTCTTGATCTGCATTATCGTTTCAATCAGGTGACTTTACGGTCTGGCCGTACAGAGTGCTCTTCTATTTCATTATTAAACAAGCCGCTGGGTTTGTGGCTGCTTAATGTTAGTTCAAATAGATCTTATTTACTTATTGTTCAATTATCTTGCTGAACAGATTGTAAAGTTGCTATGTCGTTATAATAAAAAAAAATTAAAACAATGTAGGTTCTTTTTTTTTTTAAATTATATTTTACGTGAATATGACAACCGCATCTTAACGCTGAATGATCAAAGCTACTTCGTCGATAATATAAAAGCATTTGATGAAGAGTAATGCTTTAACGGATACACACAAAAAATAAATGGACTGAACTTAGTCTCTTTCTTTCATGGAAGTCTGTTAAAAACAATTTTTATCGATAACTTTTCTTCCAAAATTATTTCCTGGATAAGATAATACAATAACTATTATGTAGTTTTACCGGATTTGTACAACAATAACTGAAAAATTATAGGTTGTTTCTGATGCACGGCTTATATACCCATACACACAAGTTAATTTAAAATACTTATCGTTATATATAAATATAATATTTTTTCGTTTATTTTAATTCAATTTGATAGATTTTAGAGCGAGTATGGACTGTATTTGATGAGTTTTCATTATCATACCGGACGATTCTTTGCGATGGGAAGTCCTGAGTATCGATGCGAATTTGTCTATACATTTTGGGAATATCTCCTGATAGCACGTAGCTAGGAGTTCTAAAACGAATTAAGATTGAAAATAAATCTTGTTGTATTACTGGACCGTAGCGAGAATTGAATCGAGCGATTAGCCGTTCAAAGTTTTCACCCCACCATCAAATACTACTCTAGGTTTAGTAGCGGTGGAAGATTCACGAAATACTCCGTGGTGAAGCAAATAAAAGGTTTCAGATGGAACCTTAGACTGAAATGAATCTACAGGTCGCATGCGATCTAATTCTTGATATTCCTTCGTGAAACGGAAGTAATCTTCTTTAAGTTTAGCGTTTTTCTGAAATCTACGATGTAACAAATTGAAACGACGTCTCGCATTTTCATAAGAATCTCCTAAAGTACAGTTTTCCTTACGAGGAAGAGATACAACAAATCTGCCTTGTTGATCACGAAAATATTTTGAAGGAAATGTTTTTCGCAAAAGGATTCCTCCACAGTCGGTAAACGATCTTCGATCTCTTCAGATCTCCAAAATGTCTCTATTTAAGAGGAAAGTTGTTCGTTACTAACAAGAAGCGATATTGAATCTGAATTATTTTTCCGTTTACTAGGCTTAGTAGGGAGTTGACCAGAGACTATGAAACCAAGACGAGTTTCTTGAAGTACGGTACGATCGGAATTACGAGTCGATCGAACAGATTTAATATTTAAATCGACACTTAGCTTAGATTCAGTAACCTAAATCTAAGCCTGTTTTATGCCGGTGATCGGCATTAAAACAGGTTTGGTTTGAAGATCAAGTTTAGCAGCAAAACGTATGTTAGATCCTTTGCGATGCGGAGGACCGTAAAACCTTTGCGGTTGGTTTTAGAGCGAGTATGGACTGTAGATGATGAAATAAAACAACTCCTTGTCGCCTTTGAATCGTTACGTTTAATATGTCGTTACACTCTTGACATAATAACTAACACGACAAACTAAATTGAAAATAATAAATGCTAATATAACTAGACTTGAACGTTATCAAAAATACTACTAGTAACACTAATCGTCCATCCGGACGAAATCGAAAATACGACTGCTCTTTGCAGGATTCGGGCCCCGAATGAATAGAAGTCGCTGCATCGTAATGACCGCTCCTTGCGGTATTATGTCGTAGGACATCGTATGAACATAGCTTGTCGGAGAGCTCTAGCACCCGACGGCAAAAGCGGAACGTAACATAATAATTCTAACTAAAGCACGCGCACATACCGTATTTAATTCGCGTGGACGTGGCGGTTGTAGCGGCGATGATCGGCACTAACTAAACAAATTTCGCTTGTACGGTTGTACGGTAGCCGCGAGGCTTAACGCACCAAGAAGCGAGTAAACCGAGCGATCCGGTTCGTCAAGACCCAGCTAGACCGAGTTATTTTTTTACAATTTAAAAAGTATTCGTTTACTTAATTCTGTGATGTTCATTCATCTGTGACGTTAAAACATAGCAGACGACTACAGTAGTATTTTTTGATCCGGGGTGCGATCTAGCGGAAGGTGATTTAGAGGCCGACACCAAATACGAACATTAACATCCGAAAAACTTCCATCCTTTTTTTTTTGTTTTATGGGTTCCTTACGTGTCAAAACGCCATGCCCAAACCGGACCGATTACAATACTTTCCCTTCTACAGCTATAGATCTGCTGTAACGCCCTCTAGATGGAAAAGTAAAAGGTAAATTAAATGAAAATAAATTAGACTTTTTACGATCGGTACGTTATAATTACAGGTATACAAAAACAAGCAAAGGAAAACTTAAGGAATAAACGAATGAACTTTTCATGTTAATAATACTGAATAAATTCAAGATATTATAAAAGAAATCCCTTTCGGCATGCCGGAACGCGGAGGTAGATTTCATCGATGCTAAGTAGAAAATAAGAAAAATTTCACCTTAAATTTAAGAAAAACTTCAAATTTACTAAATACAACGACGGTTGCATATGAAAAAAAGTTTCACGTGTTTAGCATACGACAAGCTATTTAAGCATATCTTCTTACAATTCCAACAACATTTTGGTCATCCCTTGCCGTAAGGGTTGGTCGTAAAAAATAGTTTCAAACAAAAGTCTTAGGTAATGTTTAGAGGACTAACGACCGCTTTAAACCGATTCGATACCGATATTTCTGAGAATATAAAGTAGTATCCCATGACAGGTTTACTAGAGAGAGTGAGGAATCAAGCGATTTCTCTTTTTCATCTTTACTGAGCTTATTAAAATTTTTATTAGAAAACTATCAAAAATTACTTCAATTTTTAACGGGTAAAAACAGATGGAAAAAATTATTTGCTAATTTTCGATTAAAATTGAAAACGAAACTACAATGAATCAAAGGTAAACAATATAATTAAAATTACAAAATAAGCGTTTTTTAGGTAGATTTCATAAGGAAGCTATGTATTATAATATGTATCATGATTCGACTTCTGGAAACTTTCGAGATATCTTCGCGTTTCACATCTACCTGACGACAAAACCAACGTCAGTTCAAAAGTTTATTTATATATATATATATATATATATATATATATATATATATATATTGTTATTTCACTTTCTTATGGACATGATAACTGTCAGAAGTTTGCGCCAATCCCTTTCAAATTTATACATAAAATATAACGACCCAAAATCTCGTTCGAGTTCGTTAATGGGCAAAATCGGACCAAATTGGCGGAAATGGGGGGGAGCTTTATCGAAAAAACAAAATATATCGCTATTACTTTCTTATTAAGTAAAATATCGAATTCGTTTAAAGTTCCTACTATTTTTTTGTTTAAGGTCCTAAAACTTTTCTAAGTAAAGTTTTTTGATATCACCAACCATTAACCCAGAGAATGGGAAATATGGGGTTTTGAAGACAAAAAAATCATACCTCCCTTAATAGGTACAGTATCGAAGCGGTTTAAAGTGATCGTTAGTCCTCTAAACACTACCTAAAATATTTGATCTGAATCAATTTTTGATATGACCGACCCTTAGGGATGATCAAAATGACCGTAAGGGATGATCAAAATGCATGTGAAACTTCTTTTCATACGGTACCGTTGTTGCATTGAGTAAATTTGAAGTCTTTCTTAACTTTAAGGTGGAAATCGTTTTACCCCCTACTTAGCACCGGTGAAATCTACCTCCGCTTTCCAGCGTGCCGAAAGGGATTTTTTTATATTTTTAGTAGCGATATAGCAGAGTTATGTAGCTATAGAATGGGAAGTATAGTAATCGGTCTAATTTGGGAATATCCCGTTTTTACCGGATCTCACCTATGGAACCCATAATATTGAAAAAACGGGATGGAAATTTTCCGGATGTAAGTATATACGCGCGCGCGTGTGTGTGTTTTCGGTGTTTTTGTCGCAACCCAAATCATCTTAAATTTCCAGAACTATTCGACCGATTTTGATTAAACTTGATCAGATTACATTTATACACGGGGCATTGATGCCATTATATTTTTATTTTTTTGACGCCGCTACAAATGAAATACGGTATATATTGGTTACGTACCGTATGTACGGAATGAAATACAGTTAGTTGGAATCGTTGAATTAAATTAACAAAAAATATTATTTTTAAATAAAATGATAAATATTTTAAATTTAGTCACGCGTGTATGCTGCGGATGAGAAAAAAACCGTGTGGCGGAAAAGTCCTACAACTGTGTTGTCAGCTTTTTTTATTTAACTTTATACTTTCTACGCAAAATAATGAGAGCCTAGATTTCTAGAAGAAATGGAAAAATGCAGCAAACGAATTAAACAACTGATAAAAAAAGTGTAATAAAAAACAAACATTGTACAATTTTAAATTTATTCATACCGACCGTGTATGGGGAATATAAAAATTATGACTTCAAATGTAAATTTTAAAACCGTTTTTACATCTTATTAATGCTTCGCTTGTGAACGTTTTTTAGGTGCTTAGTAAAATACATTCTTTAGTCGACTGTTAATTTGTTGCTATTAATGATGAAAAAAATGAGTTTTTAATGTTTAAAAATTAAGAAACTAAAATTATATCTCTCGACTCACGAATAAAACAGGCTGAAAAAACAGGATTAAAACGTTGAAATCATAAATTTAACATCGGTTGTTCCAGTCTGGTATAATGTGTAACTTGAAAAAGTTAATTTTTAAGTAGATAATATCTTTGTAGCACATATTCAATAACATAGTCGAATCTGACTCGACTTACTGTTGAAAGTTTTTCTTTTTCTTTTTTTCCATAAATGTTACTCAAAACTTTTGAAAGAAAATCAAAATATCGAGGTATACACATGTAAAAAGTTGTACGTTTTTCATTTTTCTCAGTTTGACACAAAATGACGAATGCGTTTTGTACCGCTTGAACCAAATGTAAAAATTAAGTTACACATTTTTTTTTAAATTACGTATTGTTTTTCAACAAAAAAAAAGGGGTACTTAAATCGTTATAAAATTGTTTATATGATCGTTTAGCCCGAGTGGAAATTTGTACCGTATGAAAATACCATGCCTGACCGTGATTCAACCCTGAACCTCCGGGTTCAGGGTTTGAACCCGGATATTATAGCGACCTAAAATCGGAACGCTGGTACTTTTTTTAAACCTGTTGTATGTTACAGGTATTGTTAATACATCAGCTTTGTAGTCTTTCCACAGAATATATGAGTCGTTCTTTTCATATGATAAGCGATTAATGTAAATGTACAGTAAATTAGTTCACTGACTTCTCTCAAAATTACTTTTTTTCATACGTCGTAGTCATGCCGTTTAGGCGATAATATTTTCAAAAAAATGTTTATATTCGATGTATAAATATTAAATTATTAAAATACGAGGTATATCTCTAAAGTAAAGACCGCTGGGAAATTTCTCTCATTAAAGTTGGCGAACCTGTGTCGTTCATGGCCACGCTAGTAATGTACACACTCCATTGTTGCCTGTAAGTTGTCGTGTTGTAGAATATTTGATTACGTTATAAAACGAATAGGAAAATCGATGATGTTGCCGCCGACTGTGAAATACGTGAAGTCATACGTTTTTTAAACCATCAAATCATTAAGCCGGCTGAAATTCATAAACAGTCGGTTGCTGTGTACGGTGATAATATAATGAATGAAAGAAACGTCTGAAAACGGTGTGAAAGGTTTAGAAATAACAGAATCAACGTGCACGATAAAGAACGTTCGGGGATGCCTCGATAATCACCGTGGATTTGTTGAAACGCGTCGATGATGAAATCAGAAAAGATCGTCGCTCAACGTTTTCCGACCTGGTCCTTCTTTTTCCCGATGTTTCAAGAGCTTTTATCGATCGCATTGCTCATGACCGTTTAGGTTTCAGAAACGTTTATGCACGTTGGATGTCGCACGTCTTAACGGAACGTCACAAAGAAATCCGAACGGGATCTGCTTTGAAATTTTTGTGCGCTTCAAAGAAAGAGGTGATAAATTCCTTAATTCGATTGTTACCGGCGATGAAACACGGATTTCGTATTACACACCAGAAAGAAAACGGCAGTCAAGTGAATTGCGTTATCCTTAATCACCGATCAGACCAACAACGGTAAATCCACAGCCATCTGGACGCAAACTGATGGCCACAATCTTTTGGGATCGGTTTGACATACTGCTGATTGATTTCATTCACCGTAGAACAACTATAAATGACGAAGCCTTCTGAAACAACTCTACGTAAGTTACAGCATGCCATTCGAAATCGGCAACGTGGGCGGCTGACCGACGGCGTCGTCCTGCTTCACGATAATGCACGTCTACTTGTTGCGGGTCCGGTACTTGATTTACCGAGAGCATTTGGATGGGAGATTTACTATCACCCACCATATAGTCCGGACTTAGTTCCTGCTTATTGCCATTTGTTTGCGAAATTGATAGAATTTTTGAACGGTAAGCGATTCACGGGTGACGAGGAACTTAAAAATGCTGTTAATGGGTGGCTAAATAGACTAGCGGCTGAAGAATACGACGAGGGTATATTGAAACTGGTGTATCGCTACCATAAATGTCGCAAATATATAAAGACGTAGTTTAAGATATGTAGTTTAAGAAAAATAGAAAATATTTATAAAGTTTTCAGAATAATATTTTTGCAATGAAACGGTCTTTAGAAACAACCTCTCGTAAGTTATATATTCCCTGTATAGCTTATTTATTTTTATTTTAGGTTTTCTGATAATACCATCAAATCTGTATAACGATAAAATTAAGAATTTACTCGTAAAACTTTTAAAAATATAATAATAATTTCTGTTTTTCAGAATGTCAGCTTTATTAAAAAAAAAAACTAAAATCTACAAATCTTTGCCCAGATTATGCAAAAGTTTCTATCTACCGTATTTTAAATTAAATAACAATCTAAATATTTTATTTGTCTACAAGTAAAACTAAACAGAATGTCACGGGAAGTTTTACCAGACTTAAGAGATGGATTCAGAACATCAAAATATTCAAAAATATTCATATGGATAAATGCCCTTATTTTACACTACTTTCCTTCTGTCTGCAATTTTTTTCCAATAAAAATAAAATTGATTGATTATGGATAAACATTAGAAAAAAATATTACAGGGAGGAAATCTTAATAAAAATTTCGAAATTTTTTTAATTCTTCATGAATGCTCTAAACTCCTTTCGGTAAAGCATTGTTTTTTGTTTTTTTTTAATTTTAACAGAAATTCACTCTTCTGATAAGAAAATTTTTTTTTGTAATTTACTCGCATTGGATATATTTTAACAAAAGATTTCATAATAATTTTCATATCCTGTCAAAGTAAAGCAAACTGTTACTTATTTTATTTCACTGTCCAAGAAATATAGACGTAATATGGTTAAATTTTTTTTAAATGGAAAATTGAAATCAAAATAAATTTTATTTCTTGAGGCTTCCTCAAAAAATCAGAACTAGTTTTATAAAGAAACAAATATGGGCTGTTGGATCATTAATTGGGGCCCGTAAATGTATAATTGAAGATTTATATTTAGAAAATTAAAAATATTAATTTATTCTTATGTTTATATTTATAAATGTGCAGTCTATCAAAAAAATAGAAATTTATTCTTAACAAATAACGTACTCATTAGTGCTAAACCAGATAAAGATTCTATTTTTATGCCAATCAAATCAATAATTCTACCTAGTAAAAGGGTCTTATACTGCTTTTAATAAATTTTGGAACCGACTGAAAAAACTTCCACTAATTTATTTAAAATTTAATAAAAAAGGGTTTCTTTTACAAAACCAATATAATCGAAGAATTTTTAAATAATACTAAATAAAGATATCTTTATTAAAAAACCAGAATTTTCTGTATCCTTTTTAAGTTGTATATAAATATGTTCTCAAATAATTTTCATTACTGCCATTTGACGTGTGAATTGTTTTTTTAATATTTAAAAAAATTTTAATATAATTCCATCTATTTATATGTAAATAATTAATATGGCATCTAATCACATTTATTTACGTTTATAATAAATTGTATATTTCGTGCTCTGATCAAAGTTTGACCACGGTTTTCTTCGATTTATCCAGCAAACTGCTGAAGCTATTGTTTATTCGTGGAATAGCATAATATATACCCGTTCCGAACGTAACCTATGAAATAAATTTTTATGAACTTACCACAAAAAAAAAATTATTTATATTTACTACTACTTAAATCTAGTTCAAAAATTGTGACTTTATGAGATAAGACCCTTTATAACGAAAATGAAAAAAAAATTAATCGCCTACTACATACCGATACTCTACATAAGCCGCAATTTCATTTACAAATAAACAAGTAAAATAAATAAATATACATTTGATTTTCAAAAAATTATTTAAATATACACAACTGCTGTTTCGGTACACAGTACCTTCCTCGGGTGTTACAAACAAAATACTACAACGAAAAAGGTAAAAAGAAAACCTAAAAGAGGTAAAAAGCACAAATATAAAGAGTAACAATAAGGAGTGTACATACGTATGGTTTCTGTATTTACTTTTTTCATTGTAATTTTCTTTTTTACAACGGAGACGTTATATATGCGTTTGGGGTAAGAGATTGTGTGTGTATGACTGTTACCGTTTTCCTCAAAAACCACAGGATCGATTTCGATGCGGTTTCATACATTACATAGGTATCACTTCAGAATAGGTTTTTAGAAATGTTTTACGGTTACAGGCCACCAGTGGAGCCGCAGTAGATGTGTTTGTCTAAAACGGTTGGACCGATTTTGATGTGATTTTATGCATTACACAGGTACTACCTTAGAGCAGTTTAGATTAGTTTACGTTTATAAGGTGCCAGGAGGCACTGCATTAGGTATGATTCTTCACAACGGCTTTTGAATGCTTGCAAGTCTTTCTAACTCTAGCAAGGTTACATTATTGTACGGGTTATTAAATAATTTTCGCCTGTCAAGTATACTAAACTTTCATCGTCATCGTCATCAGCCTATAAAAGCCCCACTGTTGGGCACACGCCTACTAATCTTTGAAAAGTAATGAATAAAAAAAACAATTAAAAATGTTAAAAACCCACGATGAAAAAACCTTACAAAAGGTGGAATAATTAAATAACAGTATTTTTACATTATAATCCTCTGCGACACTGATAATGTTTTAAAAGACAATAAAATTTAAGATTTTGTGTGATCGTGGTGGTGATCCGTAGACTACACAGATAAGTTTTTTAACCCTGCCTCCCGAAACCGGTCCGCAATTAAGCATTAACATGGTTCCGGGAAGTGCCTTCGCCACCGGTAGCCAGATAAGGGAAACGCCAGGCCCGGCTATGCCGTTCCCGGGCACCATCATCAACCGAGACTAGGTCCTTTGTGTTTCCCCTCTGACGGGGACACCCTTGAAGGGGCGGCCCCACCGGACTAAGTCTCGCACTTCATCAACCACCGCCCACCTGTGCAAGCACGGGCGAACGGCAGCTCCGTACGTACCTGTCTCTCACCCCCTCGCTTCCCGATCGTTTATTTGAAGTATTTTCAACACAAAATCCGCCACAGTTTCCAAGTCGCACCGGACTGCGTAACATCCTTACAACGATAGATAAGCTTAGATAAGCTTTAGTTATCATCATAGTCACACACAACGGTTAATTTTTAATCTTGAATTTTATCGTCTTAAAAAAAATATCAAAATGTCACAGAGGATTGTAAGGTTAAAATGGAATTACTTAATTGTTTCACGTTTTTAAGGTTTTTCTCGTGGGTTTTTTTTTAATTTTTAATTTTATTTCATCGATAATTTAACAGATACTCTTTAATAAAATCTTAAAGTTCGATAACCATCTTCTTCTCCAAACATACTGTTCAACCGTGTTAGTAACCGATTTTAAAAGAAATTTCCATTAAGAAAAAGGTACATTAAGTATAATAATTTGATCAAACGTGGACCTTTGTTACGATTATGTAATTAATAATTAAAAAACCCACTTACCAACAATTCTTTTACGTATACGTTCAAGCGCTTTCAGAATAAAATTACATCATCAGGCGCTTAAAAAATGTATGATATAATCTTAATAAAACAAACTTCTTCGTCGTGTAAATTTGCTTACGAAACGTAATATAATATAACGGTTTCTGGACCGTTATCGATAACAGTGGAGAAATTCATATTGACAGGACGTTAAGTCAACATAATTTTAAACATTTGACGACCGCATATTATATTACGTTTCATAAAAAAATTTACATGACGAACAAGTTTTAGTTTTATTAAGATTATCTCGTACATTTTTAAGTTCCTGATGATGGAATTTTTTTCTGAAAGAGCTTGAACGTATATATAAAAGAATTGTTGGTATGTGGGATTTTTAATTATTAATTACATTAAGTATGTTAAACACCAGAATGAAACGGATCTCTTTATAAAGGAAAAATATGTAGTAGCTGAACAGTTCTCTTAATAATTTAAATTACTTTTAAACGTGTGATAAATTAAAATTATGAATACGGTCTCAACGGATTTCAGTAATTTAAAATAAATATTTTAATATAATCTAGCAAAAATCAATTTTTATTTTAGTTCAGAATACCGCTTTGCATTTAAACATAATAAAATACAAGAGCCATTTAATCTAGATCTGGCGGTCAGTACCCGTATTTAAATATGTACTATATTCTTCTTATATGATAAAGGTTATAATAAAAAACTGGAAAGAGTTGTATTACTTTCCTGAGTTCACCTATGACAGATTTTTATTTCAAATATGCCATGGAGTTTTTTGACTTGTTTCATCAAATGGCTTTTTACCTTAAATATTTTGTAGTATTAAAAGTATAACTGAAACAAAATTTCCTATTTGAACCCCGATCACGACACTGACTCGTTTAAGATTTTTTAATAACATCTACAACATAAAAAAAGATAAATTATGAGAAAATATAAAAAAAAGAAAAAGTTTTCGTGACATACGTTAATACAACTGGATTCTCAATCTTGAAAATTAAAGTTTAAAAAATTGAAATTTTAAGTAAGGGTCCTTTGTTGTATGAGTCTGAAAAGTTTATTTATTTATGTAATTATTTACTTCAATAAGTTGGCGCAATTTGATGGAATGCTATTCAACAAGGCTAAAAAAATTATAGTTAAAAAAAATAAATTATGAGCACTCTCTTATCCAATCGGGTAAAAAAATTAGACCGAAGCTGGGATATATTAAAATAGCTAAACGTTTGTGCTGAATTTAAATCGCTTTGGTCAATCACTTTTCGAGATGAGAGGCCAAAACTGTTCAGAAATAATGTTGAATAGTCTTCCGCATCTAAATCCGATTGACTTTGGAACTTTGGAATTTTTAATAACTTAAGTACTTCCATAACATAAAACTCAAATTTTTATGTCCGCCATACAAAAAGTCAAAAATTAAAAATGACAAAAACTATCTACGTCTTTCTATTAATTTTGCCCAAATTTAGTGTCATCGATACCCCACTATGGACATTTTTTGAACAATTTTTAAAGAAATTATGATGAACCGATTCGACAACATTAATCAAAATGACAGGCAAACACGCGTACGGAAGATGTATCTGCATACATCTCCGGAAAAATTTTGTATCTCTTTCTGTGATTTTTGGACTAAGGGATGTTTCAAAACGTTTACATTAGCATAAATCCCAATTCTCAAAATGTTGGCCGATCACTATAAATTTCTTATATACGAGTATTATATATATATTGCTGCCTTGCTGCCATATACTATGCAAATTATAGGCGAGGGCTACGTTAGCCGATATATCTCGGGGGAACTCAGTTCACCCACACACGCGTTTCTTCCACCGATCCAGTTGACCGCGCAACTCTCCCGCCATAGCGGGGATCATTTAAATTCATTGAACACCTTCCTTAGTCTTCTATGGCCCTAATAATATTAAAATAAAGAAAGGTGGTTGTTAAAGTCATATTATCCTATAATAACCCGTGCGTAAGTTTTTATTTGGTTGATCCCAGATCGTTAATGATAACTAGTTAATTAATCTTAACTCGAAGTTGTCTATTCAATAATAAATTTTACCTTGTTTGAGCTAAAATCCAACTGTATTTAGCAAGTTAAAATACCGTCGTTTCTTGTATTTTACTTGGTAATTTTATAAACATTAGCATAAACATCCCAACCTTTTACTCTATCTTTGTCTTTATTTAAAATATAAAGTAAATAAAGCCGTAGAATATGAATGGAAAATTAATAATCTTGTTGTAAAACAAAATATATAGTGTAATTTAATGAATAATGTAGGCTAAATTTAAGACATTATTTTTAGACCTCTTTACAGTATACAGATGATGTATACCATTATTATAAAATTAAATATTTTAAAGAAAAAGTACATCAAAAGAAAAGGCCGGATTACTTTAAACCCTTATAAATAAAAGATTAATTTCTAACAAAACTTTGAAACATAAGTTATTCATCATTTTCATAATGAAAAACTTTTCAATTTATTTAGCTAATAATAAGTATAGTAAATCAATGCTTACACTATTTCGTCAAGTGTGTGTGTGTGCACGCGCGGGCAATAATTATATATATAAATAATAAAAACTTCATATTTAGGATTTGAAACACTTCGATTTTGAGTTATGAATAAAAATATTTCACCCGGATATCTCTCTAAAGATTAAATAAAGCTACGAGGGTCATCAAATAATTAAAGAGACAAATGGCCACATCGCAAAAACTACTTAATAAGGGTGTTCACCTTAAAAAAAGTCCCTATCACTTAGTTTAGTCTATAAATAATAGTTTATTGGTAAAACCCTTTATATTAATTTACAGTGTTTAAAATGACGTTCACCGACTTGTCAACACGTTTGATCATGTTCCTGGCAACTCTTCTTAGTTATACCCTATCTATTTCCTGGATTCCTTTGGTAATGTTTATCTTCAATTCCTACAGAGTGTGTGGATTGAAAATAGAAAGAATTTCTTTTAAGTAACCCCCAGAAAGATGTCTAGACTAGTCAGATCAGGGGATCTTGGTGGCTACAATCCTTTAAAAATGATTTTTCCACCGAAAAAATTCTGTAGTATCTCAATTATACAGCGAGCTGTATAGCAAGTGAGCTTTCCTGTTGCAACCAACAGTCATGCTCATCCTCTTGCTGTAAGGCTATGAATTATTGGATAATTTCTTGGTAGACGGCAACATCCACAATTTTTTCATAAAACAAGGGTACCGTTATTCGTCGCCTTGACATACCATAAGCCTACTTTTTGTGGGTGTAGGGGAAATTCAAAGAAAATGTGTGTGTTTTCAGTACCTAGGACCGCTAGTTCTGACTATTAATATATCCACCAAGGTGAAAGCACGCTTCGTCTGGGAAAAAACACTTGAAATACCATTGTTGCCTCTAATGAAATTCTTGAACCGTTGACAGTAGTGATACCTTTAAGCATAATCAACATTAGTTAGCTCATGGAAAACCTGCATTCGATACGGATAACATTTCAACATTCTCCTCACTGCAGTCTGCGCTGAACTTAGTGTAATGTTCTTTACCCGCCTTAATCTCCACAAAGATTTATGAGGAAGTCATCTAACTGCCGCTTTAATGTCCTGTACGACTGACGTCGTTAAAACTGACCTGTGTGGGGCACGTTTCTGGTCTTATACCGAACCTGTTTCATGAAATTCTTTAATTTCTAAGTATACTTTTCACTGATGCTTCCTTTTCAAATTTCTCTATGAACTTTCTCCGACACACAACATGAGATTTCGTCTGTAAATAAGTTTCAATCATAAATATACGTTCTTCACCAGTTAACTGCATCTATCAAACAACAACACATCATTATGCGACCTTGTTCAAAAGCCAATGATTGACACAAATTTACCCAAATGTGCAGGCCAATTTAGGTGTGTACCCAAATACATTTGGGTACAGAAATGTAAATATGGATTTTGGCCTTTTTTGGACACATTTGGTTAAATCGATTGCAGTCAACCACAGCTGCACAACTAGATGTTACAACAGTCCTAAATCCATAATTTCAAAATCCTACGGCTAATCCTACGGCTTTGAGTTATACGAGATACATACGTACGTACGTACAAACTTCTCGCCGAAACTAGTCAAAGTGGATCCAGGGATGGTAAAAATGGATATTTTTGTTGAAACCTGAAAATCGAACTTTTTCGCGATCGCAATACTTCCTTTACTACTTTCAAGGAAGTAAAAACTGCACCGAATTCGGTCCAGTAGTTTTTAAAGAAAATGGTAACAAACATACACACAAACACACACTCCGAACACTATTGCGAAAAGAGAGTGCTAATATGTTCCGATTCATTAAGTGCACTCGTCGCAATTCGGAACAAGAACATTAAGGATGTCCTAATTGCAAACATCCTGTCCATTTTATACGTACTAAAACAACGAGGACAGCGATGCGTATTTGTATGGACTCCGGGGCATGCTGGTATTACAGGTAATGAAATCGCAGACGAAGCTGCCAGAAAGGCAACAGTCTGCGATGTTTTGGATGCATTTCCTGTAAGAGTGGCAGATGTTAAAAACCGTCTAACAAACATAGTAAAAAACAAGTGGAATGGTGAATGGAGGAGATTAAATACAAAATTAAACACAGTAAAATCTTCTCCTTATAAATGGAAAAGCGACTATAAGTTGACTCGCCGTGAACAAGTAGCGGTGACCAGACTTAGAATCGGTCATACGCGATTAACAAATTTATATTTGTTAACCGGCGAAGTGAGACCAATATGCGGTGTTTGTAATAAAACACTGACAATCAAGCATCTTATAGAAGAGTGTACCATATATGAGGACCTCAGAAAGAGGTTCCGTTTTAGAAATAATATTACTGCTGATCTGGATAATGGAAATGAAGAAAATATAGTTGCATTTTTACACGCCAGTGGACTTCTTAAAAGTCTATAAAAATGAAAGTTTAAAGCTGTGACAAAAGAAACTCTAAGCGGTAGCTTATATATATAAAGAAAAAATGGTATTGATAACTTTAATTTTAATTTTAAATGTATGCATATATACATAAGGGAGTCTCGAAACGTGGCACGTATAGTGACGGGAGGTAGCCCTCTTGCCTAGGCCATTTTGGCTCACCTGCATTCAAGAGCAGTGAGTCGGAGTGTGTCCGATGATGGCATGGGGAACCCTCAAGGGTGGATTGAGGGCCCGAGGCTGTGGGTGTACGCTGTGCATGCCTATAGCCTGTTTATAAGAAGGATTCAACTGCCACGGCACCCTGGCGCGACTGATATACTGCTCAACGGCGGTTCTGGTCGCCCCGAGGGTGCTTAAACAACTATAAATGAGACTCGTAGAAGAAAGAAAGAAAGAAAGATATGGTAGGATAAGTTTTAATTTAAATTTAATGGTCTTTTGGGAACCTATCTCAAATTTTAATATCGGGGCCCTTTACACCCCATAAGTGTTTGTGATTGTCGTTGTCTTTATGTCTTAAATGTTTTGTGTAGTTTTGTGATTTTAAATAAAATGTAAGGGCCCTTTACACCCTTACATATGACGATCCAGATGGTGATAGTAGTTTCTTTTAAAGATTATGACGAGGGCTAATGACCTTAGCAGTCGATGCCCATAAAAATTCAGAAAAAAAACACACTCCGTTCTGTTGTGGGTAAAAACAGATTAAAATATTTTAATGTAATTTATTGTACTTATATCCAAAAAATTTACAAAAAAGTAAACATTATAAGTAACTACTGAAGTTTTTTATTTTAGTTAAAGATGGAGTCTAAATAAATAATATATTCACAGTTTGAAAATGGTACTGGCGTATATAAAAATTTTATATTCCTAGTTATTTTTACTTTTATTTATTTATTTATAAAGTGATTAAATATAATTATTAAATATACTCTGTAATTTACATAGAAAATTTGCTGTAAAAACATACATTGAAAAAAATGTAAAATACTCGTATTATCATATTCCATAAGGTAGTTTTATTAATTAATGTTGTATATACGAGGACTTTATTTTCCCAAGAGTAACAATTTGAGGCTGATCTTGCATATCAAGTAGAAATTACTCCCGCTAAACATCTAAACTGTAATTATTTGGTAGTTAGCAGAAAACATATTCCACACGAAAGTACAAGTATATGTGTTAAATTTCTAGATTATAAATTATCACTACGTTTTTCTTAATTATAAGAAAAAAATAGTGAACACATTTATGCTAGTTTATTGTATTAATGTTCATTAATAATACGACTAATAACACCTAATAGATATTTTTATAAAATACTAGAATTTTTATTTATCAAAGAAGCCGACAAACCATTTCCCAGCAAAGAGATATGAAACGATAAAGTCAACTCATAGAAAGTTAATTTTTACAAAGACCAAAAACTAACGTTAATTCTGGAGGCCAGTATGTCACAATATATCATAAAGTATTCTATTGAATAAAACCTCTTCCCTCGAATTATTGTGGAGTCGGCGACTCCATATTAACAAGTAAAGGTACGAGACAAGTCACCGTCCAATGCGAGTCGTACTGCAATTTATATCGGTTTTTTGCCAATTTCCACTTGCTTTCTATTTTTTTGTGTACCCATTTTTAGAAAAGGGGTCAATCATTTTTTTAGGGGAGTCAATAATATTTTAGTTAAATTTCACTGTTTTATGTTCGTAACCTATATTTTTCAATCGATTGTAGTTCTTCCGTTAGTTCGAAATTATACTTGTACCAAGTAGATAAAAATTACCAAACAATAGGTAAGAGTTGTTCAGCCGACCTATTATCAACAGTTACCAAAAACTTATTTCTAGTTTCTCTACAAAAGCCAAAAAGTCCACTATTCAGGAAGTTGATGACCTAATATATTTTTTCTACGGGAAAATTGTCCCATCAAATTTCTACTTTATATTGAAGAGTTATACGGAGGAAATGAATTAGAAATTGGTGTTAGAGAGGAAGAAGAGGAAGTCGAAGAGGATGAAAGGGAAGAAACGATACTGAGATGTGAATTTAAGACAGCATTAAAAGATTTGAATGGAAGAAAGGCTTCTGGAGTAGACGGAATACTTGTATAATTACTGCGCAGTGCAGGTGAGAAAGCGATTGATAGATTACAAACTGGTGTGTTATATTTATGAAAAAGGGGAAGTTCCGTCAAACTTCAAAAAAAGAGTGTTATAGTCATGATACCAAAGAAAGCAAGAGCGGATAAACGTGAAGAATACAGAACAATTAGCTTAACTAGCCGTGCAACAAAAATCTTAACTAAAATTCTGTACAGAAGAATTGAGACGAGAGTGGAATAAGTGTTAGGTGAAGACCAATTTGGTTTCAGGAAAAGTATAGGGACAAGGGAAGCAAGTTTAACGCTCAGATTAATAGTAGAAGAAAGATTAAAGAAAAAAAAAACAATGTACTTGGCATGTATAGACCAAGAAAAGACATTGGATATCGTAGACTGGAATAAAATGTTCAGCATTTTAAAAAAATTAGTGTTCAAATACAGAGATAGAAGAACGATTGCTAACATTTACAGGAACTAAACAGCAACAGTAATAATTGAAGAACATAAGAAAAAAGCCGTAATAAGAAAGGGAGTCCGACAAGGATGTTCCCTATCCCCGTTACTTTTTAATCTTTACATTGATCTAGCAGTTAATGATATTAAAACACAATTTAGATCCGGAGTAACAGTACAAGGTGAAAAGATAAAGATGGTACGATTTGCTGATGATATAATAATTCTAGCTGAAAGCAAAAAGGATTTAGAAGGAACAATGAACGACATGGATGAAGTCCTACGCAAGAATTACCGCATGAAAATAAACAAGAGCAAAACGAAAGTAATGAAATGTAGTAGAAATAATGATGATGGAGCAGTGAATGTAAAAATAGGAGGAGAAGAGATTATGGAGGTAGAAGAATTTTGTTGTTTTGTAAGTAGAGTTACTATCTGTTACTATCTAAGTAGAGTTAATATGATCTGCCGTGCCGGACGTACAGCCGGTGGCTGGGGAGGCCCCCTTAGAGTCACAAGGACACATCCCTGGGCCGTGTATACTTGAGTGGATGTCCGGCCCAGGGATATAGGGCGAAAAAAAAAGTAGAGTTACTAAAGATGGGCGAATCAGGAGCGATGTAAAATGCCGAATAGCACAGGCCAAACGACCTTTCAGTCAGAAATATAATCTGCTTACATCAATGATTAATTTAAACGCCCGGAAAAGATTTTTGAAAGTATATGTTTGGAACGTAGCTTTATATGGAACTGAAACTTGGACGATCAGAGTACCTGAAAAGAAAAGATTAGAAGCTTTTGAAATGCGGTGCTATAGGAGAATGTTAAAAATCAGATGGGTGGATAAAGTGACAAATGAAGAGGTATTGCGGCAAATAGATGAAGAAAGAAGCATTTGGAAAAATATAGTTAAAAGAAGAGACAGACTTATAGGCCACATACTAAGGCATGCTGGAATAGTCGCTTTAATATTGGAAGGACAGGTAGAAGGAAATATTGTGTAGGCACGCCACGTTTGGAATATGTAAAACAAATTGTTAGGGATGTAGGATGTAGGGTGTATACCGAAATGAAACGACTAGCACTAGATAGGGAATCTTGGAGAGCTGCATCAAACCAGTCAAATGACTGAACACAAAAAAAAAAAAAAAAAATTTATTGAAAATAAGATCTATTTTATAAATGGTAATTTTACTTTCTCTTTTAGCGCTACAGCATAACGATAGCTATGGAAGGGAAAGTATTTTAATTAGTCCAGTTTGAGCATATGCGGTTTTCACCGGATCGCGATGTTTTGACACATAAGGAACACAAAAACCCAAAAACCGGATGGAAATGTTTGCATGAACGTGTGTGTGAGTGTGTCTGTTTTGTGTGTATTCGGTTTTAACCCCTTACACCTCCAGAACTATTCGACCGATTTTGACCAAACTTGGTAAGATTACTTCTATATATGGGCATTAATGCCATTAAATTTTCAATTTAAAAGGTCAAACGGGGTGAGGTTATAGAACATTCACCTTCAGTATCTCGAGATTTTGCCTAATAAACATCTTATTTTACTTAGGCACATTTGTTAACAATTAAAAAATAATATATAAAAAAAATATTGCGCAGTATTGCACCCCCACACCAAAAAATGGTCTTAATAAACTACTGGCTGAGTGGGGATAGTGTGTCATTAGTACCTCCTCTCATCACAAGGAGCGCTAGTGTAGCCATGGCGTACAGCCCCTGTAGTCGTCTGCTATGTTGTAAAGTCAAAGGTGAGGTTAGAATTAAATAAATGAATAATACTTAAAGTGTAAAAATGTATTTAAAGTAGCCGCTATTACCGCCACACTCGTGCGAATGAAATACGGTATGCGCGCGCGCTTTAATTAGAATCATTGAATTAAATAAACAAAAACTATAATATTTAAATAAAATGACAAATATTAAAAATTAAGTTGTGTGTTTGTATGTGAAAGCCGTGTAATAGAAAAAATCTGCGTGGCGGAGAAGTCCTAAAACTATATTGTCAGCATTTTTATAATGTAAGTTTGTCTAAAGTACGATTATAAAACGACCAAAATTCATCACTACTTTTACTTCCTTGTACGTAGTAAAGTATCGTGATGAAATTTCGGTTTTCAGATTTCAACGAAAATATTCATTTTGACCGTCCCTGAATCCACTTTGACTAGTTTCGGCGTGAAGTTTGTACGTACTATATATCTCGCGTAACTTAAAAACGATTGAAAGTTGAAATTTTGGATTTAGGACTGTTGTAACATCTGGTTGTGGCCTCCCCTTTTGACTGCAATTGATCGGAACAAAATTGTCCAACAAAGTCCAAAATCAAAAAAGATTTGAATTTTTTACTTTTTCCTAACTGCAGTAATAAGCCCTCATCGAGAGTTTTTAACGATATATCATAAGTAGTTGTTATTTTCATCGGTTCCAAAGTTACAGCCAAATAAAATTTTAATTAATGAAATATTTGGATCTTAGGTGTAGGCACATCGGTTCGAATCAGACTTCATATTCTTTTTTTTAACTTCTATTATTTTTATTTAAATATATTGATTTATTAATAATTATTAGCCTCTGATTATATTAAAAAAATGTACGATGAATAATAATTCAATAATAACAAAAAAAAAAAAAAAATTAAAAAATATCATAAATATTAATGATATAAAATTTTACGCACTTTTAGTAAAAAAAAAAGAAAAATGTACATGTAATTTAATAGCCGTACAAGGAAGTCATGCGGTGTTCAAATCAGATTTTTTATTTTTTCACCTATTCTTTTCAAAGTACCAGAAATCTCGGCAATGAACCCAGCATTTTATCAAAATGAATATTTATTAATATACATTATTTTTATTATTATTTTATATATATATATAAAATTCTAGTATTTATACTATTATATTTATACTTATAAATATTTTATTTGTCTTTAAAATTCTTTTAATTAAAATTTGTTTAATAATTTTTTTATCTGAACAAAGAGATTTTAATATTATACAATAAATGTTTTAAAAAATACTCAAAATAAGATATCTCTTTAAACATTAATTCATATAATAAAAACGCAGGTTAATACGTAAAACACAGTATAATTTCAATTAAATAACAAAAAACAATCTTCCTCATTATTTACCTCATATATATATATATATATATATATATATATATATGAATAAATATAAAACAAACTGTACTGGCTAAATGAGTAAATGAGTCATCAAAGCATCGCACAAACGGCTTAACCAAAATAGGTGAATTTTAGCAGGTAAATTATGTTTAATAACGTTGGCATTCACTAACGAAGGATTTGGAAAACTCTGTTTATAAGCAGAAAAAAGGGGGCAAATTTTTACTAAAATCTCCCTCAGGATACGAAGCTGTTACAGTCATGAAAATTGATATTAAGATATTTCTTTAAAAGCAAACAACTCCTTTCGGCATGCCAGAAGGAGGAGGTAGATTTAGGCGGTGCTAAGTAGGGAAAAAAAGATTTGCACCTTAAACTTAAAGTTACTGAACACGACAATGGTTACATACGAAAAAGTTTTCACATGTTTAGCTTCATCTTCTTACAATTTCAGCAACATTTTGGTCATCACTTGCCGTAAGGGTTGCTGGTCATATCAAAAATTGCTTCAGAAAAACGTTTGAGGTAATCTTTAGAAGACTAACGGTCACTTTAAACCGATCTTCTAAATCCCATTTTTTTCACCCCCTGGGCCAATGGTTGGTGATACCAAAAAACTTTACTTGGATAGGTTTTAGGCCTTTATCCACAGAATAGTAGGAATTTCAAACATATTCGATATTTTACTTAATATGAAAGTTATACCGATATTTTGTTTTTTTGAAAAAAATTCCCCTTTTTCCACTCCTAAGGTCCGATTTTGCCCAATAACGAACTCGACCGAGATTTTGGGTCGTTACATTTTATGTACAAATTTGAAAGTGATTGGCGCAAAATTATGGCAGTTATCTTGTCTACAAGTAAGTGAAATATATATATATTTTACTTGGTGGGTGATCAAACACTTCCCGACGAAAACGCTGCAGGAGCTTCTTTGTTACAGCTGGAGTGTGCGGCCGACGATTGTCATGGAGAAAGACAATGCCTGATGAAAACATTCCTCACCGCTTATACAGCTCGGAATTGGTTCGATCCGATTTTCACCTCTTTGCACACATGAAACGCTGGTTAGGAGGACAACATTTAAGCACAGACATCGACCTGCAGACCAGCGTACAAACACGATTAAAAACACAGGCCGCTCCGTTCTATGATGAGGGTATTGGAAAGTTGGTACCACACTTCGACCCATGTCTAAATCGGAGTGGCGACCATGTAGAGGAATAGCGTAACTATGTAAGTACTTGCTACAAATAAAATTTTTTTTTTTCATTAGTTATAATTACGTGACCGATTGGACCGTGAAAAAACCCTCGTACTCTCACCTTATGATCGGTTAAAAAACGAAGAATACGATCGGTTGGAATTTTGTGCCCGATAATGAAAAGAATTATGTAACTCGTATTAGACACCAGGAATATCAAGGGTGAACCCAATTTCCCAATTAATATATATATACACTTTCTTCTTTTTTTACAATCTCCGGGTTCGCAGTTAAGCATTACTGCACAGGATGAGACGAATGATTTGTAGCGTGTGTGAAAAATGCATGCCCTACCGGGATTCGAACAGGGGATCTCCGGGTGAAAGGCCGAAACGCTACCACTCGCGCCACGGAGGCCGGCAATTTATATATATACTGAATGACTGTAACGACATTACCAAAAACCCAGTAGAATTATTATTATTAAAATAATTGTTTCTTCGTAATATTTAAGTCAGAACCTAACAAATTAATCCAAGAAATTATTATTTTTTAATCGTAAAATAAATATATTTTATTGTAATTACTAATTTTATAATTACTTAGTTTATTAGTATTCGTTATTACGTATACTAAAAAAACAAATTTATGAATTCATTAAACAGGTTGAGCAATTTAAGTCGGCTTACCTCAGCAATATAACTTCAGAAACTTCGTAACATGAATTTTAATTGTTAATATCATAAACTTCTGTTTCTATAATTTTCTATTTATGAAGGAAACAAAAAGAGCAAGGAAATATCCAAGTAAATATTCAAGTAACATCAACACCGATATTCATCTTTACAGTAAAAGCAAAAACCCTGAAAACAAAAGAAAAAAAGAAATAATAAACAGTTCAACATATAAAGTTTACCAAAACAAATTTTGTAACTAGAAAATATCTCTTATTTTCTAAGTTTTCAAAATAAAATTTTGACGAGTTACAAAAGACTTAGACTTAGGAAAGACTTTTTGAGTTATATCGATCGATTTCTCAAGTTTTCGAATTCAATTTAAAACATTTTTTTTTTTTGCGTTATATTATTCAGGATAATAAAAAATATGGTAAAATTTAATTACACTCAAAAAAATTCAGGAATACAAAGATTAGCTAACAAATTTTCCTTATTTCGAATAATAATAAGCGTGCAGCAAAAGATAAGATCGATGAAAAACTATGGTCGGTGATAAAGTAACATCTACCGACGAAGGAACAGTGAAACGAGTAAAACAACTACATAATCTTGGATTTCTCTGAGAAAAAAACACTGGCCTCACAGAATTCCTCTAGAAATTGAGGTATCTTTACTCAAGATGGAAGCAAGATATTACTGATCGACCATTTTTGGGAGACCGGCTTTCAAATATCTTGCAACCAACCGAATCTACTTTTAATCAGATATTAAAACAACAGCTAAGGAAAGCTTTAGGCTTTCTAAAGGAATACTCTCAGGATTCCTCAGAAATTTGTGCAATTATCTGACTGAACAACATCGGTCGCGGTTTCGGTATTGAAGGGCACGGTTAAACACAACTAGGACTTGGATTCAGTAAAAATGATCGTAATCTATCCTAATAATTATATATCGACATACCATCTTAATATGTCTGATATGATAGAAATTAGTTAAAAATTTAGTATTACAATTTAAAACAATTTTCATAATTTTAGATATACTAAAATTATTTTTTTTCTTGAGTTTACACAACACACCGAAATACAATGTTTTAAAATAATTACAATAACAGTCAAAATCATCAATCAATATATAGCTGTGCTATCTTTTCATTTTATGAACGTTATTTGATCATTTACAAATGTAGCAAAGATTAATATTTGTCAGTGCGATTACGTTTACATTTAATAAACGAACGTTTGTGAGATAACATTAATTACAGCTAACGTTGTAACCTTTATTAATTCAATTTAATGAACTATTAGATCGATTCATTTCGTTAGGCTTCATTTCTGCCGATGAAAACTATCAGCAGTGCATTTTATATTTTGATGAGATAACATTCCACGTTCGTGGAGTCGTGAATCGGCATAATTGTCGAGCATGAGGTTCAGAAAATCTACGCAAATTGATAGAATTCGTCCCCAACAATCCGAAAGTGAATTTTTATCGGGTATCATACAAAATCGAATTTTTTTGGTCTTTATTTTCGACGAACCAACTATATCGGGCTTAGTATAAAAGACAACTTTGTGTTTCCGCAGGTTAAAAATATGGAAGGCCTAATTTTGTAACATATAAAATAACACCTCATCACGAAGAAGTCGTCCGGAGTTCGCTTGTCATCCGGTTCTCAGAATGCTGGAAACGCAGAAAAGTTTCAATCGCTTGGCCACTGCGAACTCCCGATTTGACGCGGATGAATTTTTTCTTTTGAGGCTATGAAAAAGACGTCATAATCGAGAAAAAATCCAGTCATTTTACCGCATGCGTCGATGGATAAGTGAAGTAGTGGAAGCGATTCTTGTAAATATACTCGCCGGTTTGGTGAGTATAGGTGGATTATCGGTTCGACCTCGGCAGGACATTTAACGGTGCTCATGTTGAGTCCCATTAAGAGTTATTAAAAACTTTAAACTATTTCCTTTCACATATGAAATGTGTGTGCGTGCGCGTGTGTGTGGAAAACAAACGTTTGTAACTATAAATGAAATAAAATAGATTTAACTTAAAACCGCGTTTTTTTTCGGACAACCTATTTAAATATATATATACATACAAAGTTTTTCTAAAATGATTGATTGGCTATGCTTTTTCGGATTCTACTTATAAAACTAAATAAAAAATATCCTTTTGAAAAATGTCAATTTCTCCTTAGTTTGTTATTTTGTTATTTTTATATAAAAATATATCTCACGTTCGAATAGACGAATCGCATTAATATTTGGTAAAGCGTCTTGGTAATAAAGTTTTAAAATCATCAAAAAATCAGGAATTAAATAACTTCGCAAATTACAAAACGGCTACAATGTTTATTTTTTTCAATCCGTTATATCTCCTTTAATTATAGCTTTCTCAAAATTTATGTTTTGTTAAAATATTAAGCCTTTTATTTTAGACAAAATTAAACATTTTATTTTTGAAAATTGGTTAACAAATAGCTGAGTTATGGCAGAAATTGATGTATTAATTAAGTGTCTGTTTTCACGTCCTCCACTTTACGTTCATTTAGATGAAATATTTTTTTTTTTTTATTTATTGTTAATTATAGTATTGTAAATTAGTATCAAATTAAGGAATAATTTTCTCACAATAATAGACTTAAAAATTATGACACAAAATTACATCTGTTTTCTCCCATAACTCGACTATTTGTTAACGGATATAAAAAATAAAAATTTATTTTGTAAAAATAAAAGGCTTAATATTTTAGCATATAATATAAATTTTGATAAAACTAATGTTTATGATTTACGGAGATATAACGGATTGTAAAATAAGTACGGTCACCATTTTGTAATTTGCGAAGGTATTTAATTCCTGATGTTTTGCTAATTTTAAAACTTTATTTCCAAGACGCTAACCAAATATTTATGCGATTCGTCTATCCCATCTTGACATATAAATTTTTATATAAAAATTACAAAATGGTGGACAGGGGAGAACTAAGGAGAAATTGCCATTTTTCAAAAGGATATTTTTTATTTGGTTTATAAGTAGAATCCGAAAAAGTATAGCCAGCACACCATTTTAAAAACAACCTTTATAAATATATATATATATATATATATATATAACCGGGAGTCCTAGACCACCCGTCCACCCATTCTAAAATTAAAGGAAGTATTTTTTCTGGAAAATGCAATAAAATTTGATCACCAAGTCGAGGACGCTCTACCTTCTGATCATATTGCCAACTTCCGGTTTCGACCAAAAGTGGACTAACTAGACCGGTAATTCATTTTTAAATGGGACACATAATTTTCCCGCGAATTTAGATTCTAGAGAGAAAGATACGTAAGTCTTATCCGAAACATTCTTCCATCTTTAAGTACCATCTTTAACCTCTAAATGACCTTCGAATTTTAACTAATCCTGGATTCCTTTTAAAAACTGTTTTAACCACCATAAACTTGATTTTTACTAAACAAACAAAAATTTACAATAGTATAGCTTCCGGTTTTGTTTTAATAAGTAGTACGTTCTATGGAAAAAAAATAGAGATCCAGTCAAAATAATCTAGTTCTGGTCCAGACTGGAAATTCATGAGCTCAGCGTTCGATAGGATGGACTTGTTTTACAATAAAACTGTTTTCTTTTCTTTTTATCATTACCGAGGAATTGAAAAAATTGTGAAAGAGTTTAGGGTCAGTTGGAGCTTAAAGGTCATTTTAAGTATATAGAAGGCACTCTTTCGAAAACTTTCGAAGACGTACTTTTGTACTCTAATGCAAATTCAAAGCAATAGGTCCCGTTTAGAAAAATGAAGATCCGGTCTCGTTAACCCCACTTCCGGTCAGAAATGGAAACCGATTATATCACTATAAAAAATACACGTACGCTGTTTATTACTTAATTTTTTGTTGTTGTTGTAAAAATCATGTTTTTGGTGCTTAAAAGGAATTCAGGACTAGGTAAAGTTCGAAGATCATTTAGAGGTTAATGATGGCACTTTATTGAAAAATGGGATGGACATGATTTACGTATCTTTGTCCCTAGGATCCAAATTCGCGATGAAAATATGTGTCGCATTTAAAAAAATGAACCTCCGGTTAAGTCGGTCCACTTCCGGATGAAACCGGAAGTTGGAAAAAACCAAAAAAAGATAAAAAGGAAAAGAGACTAAGGACTAAGAGACATAAAAATTAATGGGAGTAAAGGAAAGAGAGCGACATGAACAAAAATGTTAAACGTGGAAATCAGCTGTTCGAACGAAAAAAATAGCCTACGTTTCAAAATAGAATATTATTTATAATTATTGTTAAATAAAATTACATGTGCTATAAAAATGATTATTTATATACACTTTTCTTTCAAGTAAATATTATCTTCAACTCCCATTGTGATAGTATTGGACATCGGATATTTATTTTGTGAACCTTCATTAATCAACAATTACAGAAAGAAGAAAACAAAGATAACAACAAGACAGAATGAGAAATGGTTTCCTTAAATCCTAGCCGACATACTCAATAACAGTGGGATAATGTTAAGTTAAAAAAAAAAGGTAGAAAAAAGATTGTGGTTACCGAGTATTGTTTTTTTTAAATAATATACCATATTTTCTTTAAAGGTGTATTATTTTCCAGTAAAAATAGTAATAAATTATGGTTTTTTTTGCGTCAGATCTTGTTGTGATCGTATCTGCATCTGGATTATTTTTTCTGGACTCTATTATAGTCGAGAAACGGACGAGTATCCCACTATTCAAACATTAGGTCTCCGAGATAAGTCGTCCTTAGTTTGTACATTATAGTCGATCGTCGTAGGTAGTGGTGCGGTGAGGTCGAAGATGCAGGTTGCCAGGCAGGTGGCGGTAAAGCCGGGGAGTTGGTGGAGAGCGTTCGGTAGTAGTCGTGGGTAGAGGTAGAATCGAACGGTGGTGTGAGGAAGAAATATAAGTACAAGAGGGGTAGTAGGGGTCACGTGGTGTTCTGTTAGTTGAATGGTGGGGATGATAGATAGGATGTGATGCTAGGGTGCTTCGGGTAAGACGCGGTAGTGGGGATCGCAACGAACAACCCGGCTGCCTGATCACCTCTCACGTTCGCTGTTCAGTCCCGGCCTGGGGTATGCCGTGTCAGTGCGAAAAATAGTTGTTGATGTAATATATTATTAAAATAATAAATAAATAAATAAATTATATTCGTAATAATAAACTTTTCGATTAATATAACGTTATATTATACATATAAATTTATTTAAAAAATATTTGTAGAAAATTTTTTTTTAATTGTAACTGTGCACCGTATTGTAAACTATACTGGATTACAATCGTACAATTATTGTAAATACAATTCAACCAAAATATTACTACCTCTCGGTAAGTAATATGTCTTTTGTATTATTTTATTTGGACCTACCTCGATAATAATTAATCGTATCTGTTCGGTTTTTACGAATGTAAATTGTAAATATAAAATGAATTAACTACTAATATCACCGTGCAATACCCATATGCTCTTTTTTGTAATACTAAAATCATTTAATTTAACAGTATATAAAATTTTGTTTATATACTCTTTTTTTGTTATCCAAAATCCACTTATCCGGTCACCTTGATTAACCAATTTATTTCTCCTTTTTTTCTTCAACGCATATATTTTAAATATCTTCCAAAAAATTTTTTATATAATATTGAAAGTATTTTTTTCTATTAATTTTATTTTTCTAACAACTTCTCATTTTTTTACATTTTCTTCTTCAGTTTAACTGTTAATTATTGTTAGTTTACGGATATAAAATTTAAAGAATTAGTTTAGTTATAATAATCTGTTCCCTTTATTTTAAACAAAACATAATTTTTTTTCTATTTTTATTTTCTATTCAATCTGAATAAAATAAAATAAAATTTAAATAAAAAATTACAAATTATAATTGTATTTATTATATGCGTAAAACTTATTGTAATTTTTCTTTTTTTTAAATTTATATAATTATTTAATTATAATCGTTTAAATAATAAACATAAATCTAATTAGGAAGAAAAAAATAATTTCAAATAAAAACAGTAAAAAATAATTGTTTTAAATTTTTAAAACAAGAATAAAACTGTACAAATATTTCAATTTAGTAATTATATTATCTTTTCCAAAAATATATATTTTTTTTAAAATAAATTTTGATAAAATATAATTTTGAATACGATATATTTTCTTCAATCATCAAAAACAATTTTTTTAAATTTAATAAAACACAGTCTTAAAATTTTTAAAGAAGAAATTAATCATTTTAAAATTGAGAAAACTGAAGTAAATTAAAATTAATAAAAAAAAAAATTAATATGTACTGCGATAGGCTCCATGATTCTTTAAGAATGAAAAGTAACTAAGAGGGATCACAGATATTTTTTCATTTAGAGACATATCGCTAAAGATTAAATAAATAGAAACAGTATATATATATATATACTGTTACATTATATATATTACATTATATATATATATATATATATATATATATATATGATTTAATGTAATTTTTATAAAAATGATTAAAAATTAAAATGAGATAAAGTATTTTTTTAGCAATAATATAATACTTTTTTAATAAATTTTTATATTATTTATATTTATCAAATCGCTATTAAAAGGTTACGATATTTTTAAAAATTAAAAAAAACAAGGGTAAAAATGTATTATAAATTATTATTTTTATGTTTAATATTAAACATAATTTAAACGATTCGAATTTGTTTATAAATAAGTATTATTTATTATTTTACAATTCAATTTAAATTACATTAGGAAAAGTAAGGTTTATTTTTATAAACATAATAAAACGAAATTCCTTTAGCATTTGCATTAAAAGATGAAAGAAAACTTTGATTTAATCCAGCTTATGAAATACAAAATTTATAATTACGTAAATATATTAATATAAATAACAGTTTTCGTCTACTTTACATATGAATATATTAAAATAATCTTACATAAAAGAATAGCGATTCATTTATGTAAAATTAATAAATAAATAAAATTATTACTTATAAAAGGAATTAAGTACGAATCAAAATAGAATGAAGAAAAATCAAATTTATTTAATTAATATTACTTACAACTTAACAGAGCTATATTGTTTCTACTTTTTTTTATTATAACGACACAGCAACGTTACAATCTGTTCACAGAGCAATGAGTAAATAAGATGTATTTGAATTAACATTAAGTTGCCACAGACCCGGCGGCCGGTGACTTAACGATAACAACGAAAAGAAATAGAAGAGCACTCCGTACAGCCAAACCGTAAAGTCACCTAACTGAAACGATAAGGCAAACCAAGAATATTGTTCCTTAGCGATCTTGAAAAATCACTGATCGTGTTATCCAATAAATTGACCGCCAAATAATTCGGGTGCCGATCAAACGATTTTGATAATGTACGCTGACCGAAGAAATTTTCTACAGAACGATTCGCAACTTAAGATCATTATATATGAGGCTGTTGCTTATGTATCAGTGTACGTTTAGCACTTTTCGCAATGTTTTTGTTCGGTAGCGTTCAAGTATGTCAATACTGGAGTTGCACACTGTTCCCCGCAATTCAAGCCCGTAAGTCTAAATAGGCTTCAAAACTAATTTATAAATCGATAATTTACTATTAAAAAAATGTTTTTACTGAAATAAAAATCTTTTTAATTTTTTTTTAAAAATAAATTATTCTCAAGATATTTCTTTTAAGCCTAAGTAACATGAAAAAAATTTTAAACAATCTTTCCTGAAAAAAATGATCATTTATTCTCACGAAATAACATTATCCACCTCTACGGCATTAGATAACGAACTGTTTTTGTATAACTCAACACAGCATTTCAGCATATAAAAAAGAGCCTTATAATACTTCGGTTACATTTAAATAAATTACCAAACCGTTTGAAAATATTTCCCTTCGTTTTATTTAAAATACAATTTCCTTTTACGGAAACAATATTACTCTCCTAACCGATGTCGGTGAGTAGTTACGTCTCGGCATTTCGTGCTCAGGTTCCGGGTTCGAATCCCGGTCAGGCATCGTATTTTTTCATACGCTACTAATTTCCACCGAGTTAATGACTATACCTGTTGATGTCCGCTCTTTCATAACGAAAAATAAATTACTCTATCGATGAATTTTTAATAGTTGCGATTAAAAAAAAGAAAAGCTTCCGTATTTGCTCAAAATAATTGTCAATAGCAACAACTGAATTGAAGATTATAAATTGCGTTAAAAATTAGTAAATTTTTTTACTTTAGTATTGTTTTATATGTTTGTATTCAAATAATAAATACCTAGTTTAAACGCATCTGTTTTTTATTTCGTAATTTATTTTTATATTTATAATTTTATATTGATTTCAACGGTAGACTGTGGATACTGAGGGTTCTTTGGTGGTCGGGTTTCAATTAACCATACATCTCAGGAGCGGTCGACCTGAGTCTGTTCAAGACTATACATTTAGCGGTATGTGAATTTATACATGCACTTACACTGCAGCTAGGTCAGTCCCGGAAAGCCGGTAGGAGTAATTACAGTTGCCTATCGACATACACCAAGATCCGGCAGTAGCTGAAATTTCTGAGAAATATAATATATATATATATATTAAAATATTTTATCTAATTTTTACGTAATCTATCTAATGTATTTTTATGCGCCCCATCAGATTGAAATTTTATATATTTATCTACAACGTCGATTTTTGGACGGTAATCTTAACTCATGTTGATTTTCTTACCGTTTGTAATAATTTATATTTTGAGAAATTTAAATTAAGACCGATCTTTCTGCCTGTCATTTCTAAAATCAATATCAAGTGGTCAGCTGAGGTAGCTGTTAAAACTTTACCATTTTTCTTTTCCTGTTTACTCTCCCCGGAACCACCGGTAAGTCGGTTCAGGATATTACTTCAGAGGATGATGTGAGTAAATGAAAATGAAATGTAGTCTTGTACAGTCTCAGGCCCACCGTTCTTGAAATGTGTGATAAATTAAACCCCGACCATCAAAGATCACCGGGTTGGTCTATCGGTGAACGCGTCTTCACAAATCAGCTGATTTTAAAATCGAGAGTTTTAAGGTTCAAATCCTAGTAAAGGCAGTTACTTTTATACGAATTTGGATACTAGATCGTGGATACCGGTGTTCTTTGGTGGTTGGGTTTCAATTAACCACACATCTCAGAAGCGGTCGATATGAGACTGTACAAGACTACACTTCATTTACACTCTTACACATCATCCTCATTCATCCTCTGAAGTAATCTTGACGGTGGTTCCGGAGCATAAACAGAAAAAAACCACTAAAGAACACCGGTATCCACGATGTAGTATTCAAATCTATGTAAAAGTTCCTTTACAAGGATTATAAAGTTGGAAATCTCGATTTCGAAATCAGTTGATTTGCGATGACGCGTTAACTACTAGACCAGTCAGGCGGGTTACGTTATCATCTGCAAACTTCAAATTATTTACATATTTTCCATTTATCTTAACTGTTATATCATCACTGTTTTAAAAACAATTTCCAAAACCAGAATAAAAAGTGTTGTGGAAATCGGGTCTCATCGGCTTCTGTTCTTTGTGTTGGGAAATCGATTATTTATAACGTTCAATAAAAACTGAGTTTTAATTTTAATTTATATAAAAATAAAATATTTAATCGCCAAAGTCCTACCATATCTCCGTAAGAAAATTGTTAGTAATAAATAGTTTTTCAATAGTTCCAAAAAAAATTGTTAAAAATTTATTTAAATAATGTTAAAACAAAACCGTATAATCTAATAAAAAAAAAAATAGAGACATATCATTTAACAAATAACTGTTACATTAACGGTTAATATTTTAGTAAATAATTGATCGATTTAAAAAAAAGAAGTTATTAAGATGCATTTATGGAAAGATTTATTCTATTTTAAATATCATAAAATTGCATAATTATTTATACAGAAATATAGAAGTAATAAACTACCGTGAATATAATTTAACTCCCTTAACAAAGAATAAATATCAATTAACACTAGAAAATTAAAGCATTTATGAAAAATAAACATCGGGTATTTTGTACCGGAAAGAATTATCGATTAATTAAATAATTTTCATAAATAAAGTAAAATTTATATCCATTTCCCATTTTATAAAAACTTTTTACTCGAAACGTTTTGTATTTAAAACCATCCGTTATTAGAAGAAGATTAAATTAAACAAAACCGGCACAGATCGGCTACCCACGATTTTGCCCTCGGCAAACTACTGTTTACGAAGAAAATTACTATTAATAAATTCTATTAACTTAGTGGATTCGCTTTCGACTAATTATTTTATTACGTATTCTTGCTTACGGGTTAGTAATCTCATTTTATATGCTAATTTATATATCTCATTAAAGAAATTAAATATAAAATTATTTGACGGTTAAAATACAGGTACACAAACACAAATAAATGACCTTTATCTTTCTTTTTCTGTTTAGCCTCCGGTAATTACCGTTCAGATAATACTTCCGAGGATGAGTGAGAATGATATGTATGAATATAAAAGATGTGTAGCCTTGTACAGTCTCAGGTAAACCGTTCGTGAGATGTGAAACCCGACCGCTAAAGAACACCGGTATCTACGATCTAGTATTCAAATCCGTATAAAAGTACCTTTACTAGGATTTGAAACTTACACAAATAGACCTTTTTTTCTTGTTTAACCTCCGGGACCGCTGTTTGCTTCAGCGGATGAGATCAATGATTTTAAGCGTGTGTGAAAAATGCCACGCCTAACCGAGATTCGAACCCGGGACACCAGATGAAAGGCTGAAACGCTACCACGTGCCGCGGAGACTGACACACAAATAGACCTTTTTTTAACCTCCGGATCTACCGTTAGTCGTTCATCAGAGGATGAAGATGAATGATTTGTAGCGTGTGTGAAAATGCCATGCCTGACCGGGATTCGAACCCGGGACCAATTTTAATTCTCCTCTGAAGAATTATCTAAACGGTAGTTACCGGAGGCTAAACAGGAAATAAATGACGACACCTGGTTGACTAAAAAAACATTACGATTATTACATTCCTTACACCTAATTCGGTGTGAAGAATTTTAAAATTGTATGGCAAACGTTAGTGATACATTTAATTATTCTTTTATATAGACTGCTATAAGTCAATTTAACCGATTGAGTACAATATGAAACCATTTATTTTTATTTTTTTCATACATATGACCTAGATTAGCTGGAAAGCTTATTTGTTAGCTTTTCGTGTGTCGGAAAGATGTCCTATAGAAAAAGAAAAGATTTTTGTTTTAATTTTTTTTAATTTACCCGATGGGACGTAACACAAACTAAATAAATGTATATAAGCTTTCTACGAGAAATTGAAATAAATAAAAATTAATTCCATTCTTAGAGTAAAAACTTTAGATACGGTACTCGTAATTTTTTTTTTTTTTTTTTTTTTTTTTTTTAGGGCGAAAAACGGAAGTACGTTATCATCGCCCGGAAAATAAATAAATAGATAAATAAATAAAAATAATAGTAATAATAATAATAATAATAATTTAAGGTTTTTAGATAAAATGAAAACTTAAAACTACTATCACAGAAACAAAATCCGGAATGGGTGTAAAAGGCCCATTCTCGGATAACAAAAACACTAATATGTAACTTAAAACTATGTTAAAAAATATCACATTAAAAATAAATAAAACTTAAAACTAAAAAAGGAGATAAAACTTAAAACTAATATCACAAAAATCTTACAACTAATATCAGACTAATTTAAAAAAAAAAAAAAAAAAAATGAATATATATATATATATATATATAGAAGAAAATAAAAAAAAAAAAAAAAAAAATCCGATAGGGAGTGTAAAAGGCTCCCTACGCGGATAACAAAAACAATACATAGGACAATACATACAATCTCGAAAGAATACATACTTATTAAACTTTTTGCATTAACCCTATACTACGTAAAAATATAAACATCCGGTTTAAAACTTCCTTATCGTCACGCAAGATACCACGGATGTTACTAGGTAGTTTAAATTTACGACGCAATGCCGCATAACATATGCAGTCCACGAGTATGTGGCGCACAGTCACGCGGCAGTTGCATCTTGCGCATAGAGGTGGTTGTCCTCTTGTAAAGAGGTACTCGTGTGTGACTCTCGTGTGTCCTATCCGCAATCGACAGAGAACTACTTCCTCACGCCGGGGTTTTCTGTATGAGGAGTTCCATGGTAACACAGAATCTTTAATCTGACGGAGTTTATTATCAACGGTAGCTGTCCAATCACCTTGCCACCTTGTTCTTAATAATTGTTTTACATAGTTAATGAAATCAGAAGTAGCAACTCGGGTGGTGAAAGGAGGCTGGTTACATGCTTCTTTGGCAGCGGAATCTGCATGTTCATTACCTGGAATCCCTACGTGGCTAGGGACCCGGCAAAAACATAATTCTGTGTTGCGATTATTCAACTCGGCGATTGCGTTGTAAATTTCAATGACGATAGGATGTTTGGAATAAAAGTTTTTTAAGGCTTGGAGAGCACTACACGAGTCACTGCAAATAAGAATTTTTCTATATTTAGGGTTAATGATGTTAAGAGCCTTATTTATAGCGTATAGTTCAGCGGTAAACACACTCGTAATACCGGGTAGACCAAACATATAAGTTCTCTCATTGACAACAAATGCACACCCAACTGTATCATTTTGTTTCGATCCATCAGTGTATACAACCGCGTCTGGTTTCATCTTGGAGAGAACACACTGAAACATTTGCTGAAACACAATAGATGGTGTTGATTGTTTATTGTATGTGGTCAGGTCAAAATAAAAATTTATAAGGCTTATTCTCCACGGAGGATATGAGCAAGGATATATAGGAAAGAATGACGGTTTGTCAACATTTATATGCTGCAGCAGACGCCAGGTACGGATACCTATCGGTGCAGTACGACGTGGATGGTCCTCATACTTTCTTAGATTAGGATTTCTAAAGACTGACTCAAGAGCCAGGTGATTTGGTTGTCCTCTGAGACGAGCAAAATATGATAATAAAAGCTGGTCTCGTCTATCCCAAAGTGATGGTTCACCACAGTCTACCAGTAAGCTTGCGACAGGACTAGATCTAAACGCGCCTGTGGCAAGCCGAAGGAAAGCATGATGTACACTATCCAGCATTTTAAGCACGGTTTGACGAGCTGATGAGTAGGCCACACAACCGTAATCTAAACGGGAGCGAACAAAGGAATAGTAAAAACGTATCATACATGATCTATCGGCTCCCCGGTTGGTGTTAGTAAGGACTCGCATCATATCTAAAATTTTGGAACATTTTGTTTTCAATTCTTTTAAATGTTTGACCCAAGTAAGACGACTATCAAAAATTAAACCTAAAAACTTAACGTAATTAGAGATAGTAATAGTCTCACCGTTCAAAAAAATTTGCGGAATAGAAGGGTTTCGTAGCCGAGAAAAAACTACACGTTTTGTTTTTTCGGATGAAAATGTGAAACCAGTAATCCTGGACCAAGCTTCAAGGTGATATATAGTGTTCTGCAGTAGTCTCTCTGCTGTAGGTGCCGAACGGCTTGCAATGTAGATAGCAAAGTCGTCAGCAAATAGAGAGCATGAGACAGGAGCCTGAACACATTTGGTAATATCGTTTATGGCTACAGAAAATAAGGTGGCACTTAATACACTACCTTGGGGCACTCCATTCTCCAAGATGACACTATCTGAGAGCGAATCATCCACACGAACACGAGCCGTTCGGTGATTTAAGAATCCCTGGATAAAAGCAAGCATATTGCCCTTGATTCCCCATTTTTGGAGAGTGTTAAGAATACCACGTCGCCAGGCTGTGTCATACGCCTTTTTTATATCAAAGAAGATAGCGACGAGGTGTTGCCGATTGAGGAAAGCGTTTTGTATGGCTGTTTCTAGTGACACTAAATGGTCAATGGAAGATCGTCCTTGTCGAAAACCACACTGTTCTGGAGACAGAAAGCCATGTTTCTCCAAGTACCATGTAAGTCTGCGGTTTACCATTCTCTCCATTATTTTACACAAAACGCTTGTTAATGAAATAGGGCGATAGCTTCAGGGGTTCGTCTGGTCTTTACCAGGTTTTAGTACTGGTATAATAAATGCTTCTGACCAGCCGGGTGGGAAGACTTGTTCGGAGAATAAACCGTTGAAAATATTCAAAAGTTGTTGTAGTGCCGAATTAGGAAGGTGTGAAAGCATGGAAAGGCGAATGTTGTCCGGTCCAGGGGAAGTGTCCCGTGAATTTTTAAGTGCATGTAACAATTCTTTAAATACGAATGGAGTGTTTAATTCACCAACCGAATCACCAGTGTTTAACGACAACACCTCCATTTGTATCTTGTACCGTTGAAAATCGTTATTATATGATGAGGTGAGAGACACCGAGCGGAAAGATTTTGCTAGACTATTTGCCACTTCCGAGGATGATGAAAGGAGTTCTCCTTCATCAATAAGACCGAGAATAGATTGTTTCGGTGATCCGAAAATTGCACGAATTTTCTTCCATACAGTAGACGTGGAAGTAGTGCGTGAGATAGTGCTCACGTATTTCGTCCATGAATTCCTCTTAGCGTCCAAGAATACTCGACGGCACACCGCTCTAGCCCTGCGGTATAAATTTAGATGTTCTGTTGTGGGCCTACGATTAAATTTACGTAGTGCCTGCCGTCGATTCCTAATAGCATTTTTGCAATCATCGTTCCACCATGGAACGAAAGGACGTCTAGGATTACCCGATGTTTGTGGGATATATCTATTGGCATTCTTAAGTATCATGGACGTAAAAGAAGAATATTGGTCGAGGATGTTCGCTCCATCGTCATACTGAGATTGGAATGCTTTACAGTATCCGTTCCAATCTGCCTTTTCAACAATCCATCTCCGTGGCCTTCTTTTAATCTCGCAGTCTACACCGAAACTAATAATAATTGGTCTATGGACACTGCCGTGATAGTCATCACAAATCGACCAATTAAAATGAGGGAGTACATTCGGTGAGCATATGGAAAGATCAAGGTTAGATACAGCACCAGTTGATAAGGACATAAATGTGTGTGATCCATTATTCAGTAGGCAAAGGTCAAAATCTTGTCTCAATCTGTTTATCATATTTCCTCGAGTGGAGCAGAAGGTTGAGCCCCAGGAAATATGATGGGCATTGAAGTCTCCTACTATTAACGATGGAGATGGTATTTGTGTAAGGAGATTTGAGACATCTAAAGCACTGAACACAGTGTTCGGTGAGAGATACAGATTGCAGATATGCAATTTGAAGGGAATAGTGACCTTTACTGCAATAGCAGGAAAGACAGTGGTTAGTTGAATTCTTGTAGCTGACACCCCATTCGTCATGAAAATCGCTACTCCACCACTCTCCCTACTGTCTACTAGGCAGTCGTATCTCTCGCAGAAGTATCCTCTAAGTGTAATTCGGTCATGTTGTAGAAGGTGAGTTTCCTGGAAACACATGATTAGTGGATCATGTGTGTGCGCCAGTACTCTTAATATCTTCATGCGGGACCGAATACCTCTAACATTCCACTGAATAATGTTCATAAGTGTAAAAAACAAATAAAAAAATAAATTTCGGAAACTATATAAAAATTAGTTGTACGTGATTCGGTTTTTCTTTTTTGAATTTTTTATTTTAAAGAACTCCGATGCCCTAGGGTCGGGTGGTTCTTCAACCATATCCTCCAGTATATGAGGTGATGGTGGAGGAGATTTATTTGAATGGGATGCTGTAGTTGACATCCCAGAAGAGATAGTTATGTGGGTTCCCTTTATGGGAAGCTTATTAGGTGGCTTACTGCCAGCTGTGATAGTCGCTATTCGTGGCGGTACGACTTTGGGAATAGGAACTTTCGTATGTATCATACTGTTTGATTCACTAGCTGCGACGGAGGACTTTTTATTCATTTTTGTCAGCTCTGAGATAGTGGCTGTAAGTGAAGCTACTTGATCAGATAGCATCTGAACAAGTTTTTTAAGCTCATTGCAGGATCCGCACTGCTGATTATTAGCATTTGTAGGAATTTGTTTAGTTGTAGCGGTGGCAAAAGATACGTCTGGTTTAACCAGGTTCCGTGAGTTGTTTATCTTTTTATATTCTCTACGTGCAGCCGGAAAAGATAGTTTTTGCTCCGTACAGATTTTGAGAATTGCCTTTTCTTCTTTAAAAGTTGGGCAATCTCGGGAGCGGGCTGTATGTGGACCACTGCAGTTTGCACATTTTTCACTTTCTTTGCAGTTAGTGTCGTTGTGACCTTCTTTACCACATCGAGCACAGATCTCAGTTTTCGTGCAAGATGTTGTAGTATGACCAAAACCTTGGCATCTGAAACATCGCCGTGGGTTGGGTATGAATGGTCGTACCCGAACCGAGAGGTAACCCACTTTAATCTTTTCTGGTGGAACAGGGAGATTGAATGTTAATATAAGAGACGGTGTCGGTTCTTCTGTTCCGTTCTGCCGTTTCAATATACGTTTCACTTCAACAACATCTTGGTGGCAAAGCTCATCGACTATTTCCGAGATATCTATATCCAGAAGGTCTCTACAAAAAATTACACCCCTGCTCGTATTTAAAGTTTTGTGGCTTTCAGCACTTATATTTATACCACCCATATTACGGAGACGTAAGATTGATCGACTCTGTTCGTCGTTGAATGTTTCAACCAGAATCGATCCGTCGCGTAATTTCCTGATGTTCTTTGGGGAGCCACTTGCACCTGTTAGAGTTTTATTTATAAGGAAAGGTGAAACCTTTTGGAGGGAGCCACCTTCCTGACTATTTCGGAGAACAATGAATCGAATATTTTTAGTGTTCAAGTCTAAAGATTTGTAGTTCTCTTCCATAGGACTTTTATCCTCGTCAGACAAAGCTGACCGAGGTCTCTTCGCAAGACATAATTTGGTGGTTTTTTCAGATGGACCACCAACCATCATTGTGTTTATTGTTGGAACTGAAATTTTGGTCCCACGAGTACCGGCGAAAAATGGACCACTCCAGCAGAGCGCACGCGTACTGGAGCTAGAGCTAAGTACAACTGGGTTCGCCCTTGTGCCCAGAGGACATCGTTCGGGACTCACTACGTGGAGCCATTCACCCATCGGCACGATTTGTTCCCACCTTGGGTTACGGTTGCGTTTCGTAAGATGTCGCAACACCACCGAGTGTAAATGTAAGAAGTATCAGTGTAGGATGTTGTTGTGTAATTGTGTAAGTGTGTATGTTGTAATTTATGTAGTGTTCTTGGTGTAGTATATGTGTATAATGTAAAGTGTTCTGCAGCTCACTGTATAGTGGGAAGAATAGCTGCAGAGGCTAGGCCCGTGGGGACGCCAACCCCCAAAGTCTTAAAGAATAAGACTCCCCGTCGGGGGGTACTCATAATGAAAGTATATTAACATTCCCTTGAGAAATTGTAACCGATAAGAATAAATATCATCTGCGACTCATATTTAGAAGGCATGGTACAATATTGTATAAAAATTGGAGAATCCACTATATAGATGTCAAAGAAAACTGTTAAAAAAAACTGATGTGGACACTACATGACTTCCTTGTACGCCTATTAAATTACATATTCACATTTCTTGCTGCACTTATTTAAACTTATTTCATTTGAAAGCGAGATACGATCCTCCAATTATTTAGCAAAGTAGACAGTTACACAGAAAAATGGCCCTAAAAATTTCCTTAGCATTTTATATTAGTTTATATATTAATGTTGTTAAAAGATGTATGTGGTGTAGGTGAGAACGTGTCACAACCGTAATTTTGTGCACATCGGTTCGAATCCGACTTTATATAAACATTTTTTTTTAATTTAAATATATTGATTTTTTAATATTATTAATCTGCGATTGTAAAAATTGTTGAATTAAAATGAAAAGTACATAAAATTTTATTTCACTGATAACTTCTGATTTTTTTTTTTTTTTTTATTGCTATTGATGAATAATTATTTATTGTTAAAGACTTTTTTACAATCGGAGGTTAATAATTATTAATAAGTCAATATATTTAAATTAAAAAAACAAGTTAAAAGAATAATACATGTATACGAAATCGGCATCGAACAGATGTGTCTTCCCCATGTAAGAGTCAATTTAATTACTTAAAATTTTATTCAGCTATAACTCTGGAACCGATGAAAATAATTACCGCTTTTGATATATCATTAAAAAGCTCTCGATGAGGGTTTATTACTGCAGTTAAGAAGAAGTCCAAAATCCAAACGTTTCAAAATTCAAACTGCACTTTATTTAGAGGTATGACTGTATACATTTTTGGCCCGGTCGATTACAATCAAAAGGGGAGGTGCACAAATAGATGTTACAACAGTCCTAAAAAATTAATTTCAAAATTTTACGGCTAATCGTTTTTGAGTTAAACGAGATACATACGTACGCACGTACAGACGTCACGCCGAAACTAGTCAAAATGGATATTTCCGTTAAAATTTGAAAACCGTAATTTTTTGCGATTACAATACTTCCTTTACTTCTTACATGGAAGTAATTAAATGAAATTTTGTCTCCGTGGCAACAGAAATAACTTGCTAAGTTTTCCTCGTCAAAGGTGTGAAAAAGCAAATAAAAAATGAAACGCATTTAGGCTTATTATTGTTCCTAACTTCTGTATTAAGTTGCCCGATACATAAGGAAATTGACATGTTTATATAATAAAATCATTTAATTAGTGCAATAATATGAACTTTTGAATCCAAAAACTGCAAAAAATAAAAAATGTCATTAGGCTCACTATTATCCCGCATTCCTGAATTAAATTGCCTTAATACATAACTAAAGTGATATATGAGCATAAAGATATCATTTAATTAATGCGCTAACATGAAATCTTCATTTTGTTAGTTTTATATAAAAAATTATATCTCAAGTTCGGATAGACGAATCACATTAATATTTGGAAAGCGTCTTGGTAATAAAGTTTTAAAATTATTGAAAAATCAGGACTTAAATATCTTTGCAAATTACAAAATGACGGCCGAACATTTTTAAACTGTTAAGCCTTTTATGTTGAACAAAATGCCATTTTATTTTTTTTAAATCGGTTAATAAATAATCGAGCTATGGCAGAAAATTGATTAATTTTGTGTCTGTTTTCATGTCCACTACTTTACGTTTAATTCGATTAAATACTAATTATTTTTTTTTTATTGTTAATTCTGGCATTGTTAATAAGTATCAAATTAAGTAATAATTTTTTCACAATAAGATTTAATATTAAATAATAATAAAGCGATTGATATTAATTTTTCATTTTTGAATAATTTTACACAGCAATTATTACTGTTGAACATACTAACAATGTAAAAATGAAGCTTCTTTCAATAGGAGTTGTTCAAAACTATCACAACCAGCGTATCTGGAGCGACAAGAATCCTCATAGTACCTTCCAAAGTAGCCATCAACGAAGATTTTCCCTGAACAATGGGCAGGTAATTTTAACGACTATATTTTGGTTCCTGTCATTCTACCAGATCATTTAAATTGAGAAAATTATCTTGCTCATTTAACCGAAAATCTTCCACATTTTTTGGAAAACCTACCTCTACAATCAAGAGGAAATATGTGGTTTCACCACTACGGAGCCAGCACATATCTGTCAGTCGGTATCAGATTTCCTGGATGAAACTTTCGATGAAAAATGGTAGGCCGCGGAGGGCCAGTGCCCTCGCCTGCCCGATCAGCTGACTTAAACCCTCTTGACTTCTACCTGTCACATTTGAACATCTTCAAACTTCGTCAATTTGAAACATATTGTTTATTCAACTAAACATTGATCATCATCAACAAAAGATGCAAAATGAATTTCAAGAAATTACGAATACTCCCGGAATTTTTGAACAATTAAAACAATCTCTCGGAAAAAGACTCGATACTTGTGTAATTTCTAACGGTGGACACTTTGAACATCTGATAACTTTTAACAATTGTTAAGCGTTTAAGTACACCTAATGTTCTACAATAATTAACGCAAGATTATCACAGGTAGTTACTTCAGTTTTTTTTATTATTAGGTCTATTATTGTGAAAAAATTATTACTTAATTTGATACTAATTTACATTACTAGAATTAACTATATATAAAAACAATTAATATTTCATCAAGTTGAACGTAAAGTGGAGGACATGAAAACAGACACAAAATGACAACAACAATTTTCTGCCATTACTCGGTAATTTGCTAACCGATTTTCAAAAATAAAATGTCATTTTGTTCACCATAAAAGGCTTCATATTTTAGCACGAACATAAATTTTGATAAAAATAATATTTACGGAGGTATAAAGAATTGAAAAAAAAATAATGGCCGCCATTTTGTGTTACCAAGTCGCTTACCAATTATTAACGTGAATCGTCAATTCGATCTTGAGATATAAATTTCTATATAAAAATAACAAAATGGCTGACAGGATACTTTTTTAATTTTACAAAAAAATTTTTTTTTTTAAGTAGAATACGAAAAAGTACAGCCATCCCACCATTTTAGAAACACTCTGTATATACGCCAGAAGATCCTCGCCCACTGGACCCCCGCAGAGCTTGTTTTATTTGCTATTCCGCAGGGCTCGCTTCACTTGCTATTCCCATCTAGCCAGGAGATTCCCCTTTTGGTTCCTCGCAAAGATCGCTTCGCTCATCGTTTCCGCCTAGTCAGGACTTGCGCAGTGTTCATTATCCTCAAAATTGTGAGAATAATAGTAATAATTAACATTTAAGGTATTCAAGATTTATAGAAAACCGAAAAGGACACTTAATTACAAAAGACAGAATAGTAGTAAATACGGTAATTAAAGTGCACACACCTTTGACGAGGAAAATTTAACAAGTTATTTCTGTTGCCACGGAGACAAAATTTAATTTAATTACTTCCTTGTAAGAAGTAAAGGAAGTATTGTGATGGCGAAAAATTTCGGATTTTTTCAACTGAAATATCCATTTTGACCATCCCTGAATTCATTTTGACTAGTTTCGGGATGACGTACGTACGGACGTATATATGTACGTATCTCGCATAACTCAAAAACGATTAGCCGTAGGATGTTGAAATTTTGGATTTAGGACTGTTGTAACATCTAGTTGTACACCTCCCTTTTTGACTGCGATCGACTGAACTAAAAGTGTCTAAAAAAGCCCTTTCATAAGTGCAGTAATAAGCCCTCATTGAGAGCTTTTCAACGATATATCAAAGCGGTAGTTATTTTCACCGGTTCCAAAGTTATAGCCAAATAAAGTTTTAATTAATGAATTATTTGGATCTTACAAGGGTACATCGGTTCACATCCGACTTCATTTACATATATATTTTTTTAATCTTAATATATTTATTTATTAATAATTATTAACCTTTGATTGTAAATAAATCTTTAACAATAATAATTCAATAATAACAATTAAAAAATCAGAAGTTATTAGTGAAATAACATTTTATATAGTTTTAATTTTAATTCAAACATTTTTACAAGGTTGATAATTAATTATTAAAAAATTAATATAATTAAATTTTAAAAAAAAGTGTAAAAAATAACTATATGAAGTCGAATTCGAACCGATGTATGCATGGTTACGGATCCGACATGTTCTCACTTACACCATATTATTTGAGCGACGTAGAACAGAATTAATAGATAAAGTAATATATATATATATATATATATATATATATATAAATGGTGTAAGGGCTGTTAGATCAGAAACTACTTATAATCCTTACAGTTTACTTTTGAATTAAAAAGACATTTCTTGCCTTTGAATTATTCCAACCGCAAGACTTTAATTCGTCTGCCAATATAGAATGAAATAAGATAAAAAAACCATTCTTGTCGACTGATCGGTCATATTTACGTTTCCATAACAAACAAAAAAAACCGGGTTACTTTTTGCCAAGTTTTCTGTTTGGCTATACCATGTCGATTTAATATATTCATAAATCTGTAAAATACAGATTAGAAATTAACTACTATCTATCTAAGAATAAAATTTAATATTTTATATCTCGCTTCCGTTTAGAAGAATGTCGTTACTTAAATAACACATCCAGCCGGCCTCCATGGTAGCGTCTCGGCCTTTCATCCGGAGGTCCCAGGTTCGAATCCCTCGGTCAGGCATGGCATGTCTCGGAGATTGAAAAAAAAAAACACATCCAAGCATTTTGTAGCGAACGGGTAAACTCCATGGATAACAAGTTTCAATCAGATAAAATGACGATTAAAGTTGTGTCGTGTACTTAAACTATGTATTTAGATAATAAATTGTATTCTATTTCTTAATTAATGCGCACGCTTGTATTTGAATATATGTTTTTTAATATTAAAACGAAATTGATTTTTGGTAAAAAATGGATTAGAATTTTTTTTTGAATTTATATTGAATCGATCCGAAGATATTAATAAAAAAGAATAAATGAAAATTATTATGTAAAATCTGACGGCTTTAATTAACTAAAATTGTTTATTTTGTCAATTTTCTGATAATTTCATGTAAAATTCTAACTTTTTATAGATAATTTAACAAAAATAGTTTACCGGCTTTGTTTTTAATATGGATTTTATAAAAACTATTTCTACTTCATAGATGTACAAAAAAAGTCCAAGAAAAAATTTTTTATAAATAATTTTTTTTTTTCAAATTAGTATCTACCTCTAAAAAGTACTATAAAATACAGCTTTAAAATATACCAAAAATTTACATACGAAAATAATATTATTAAGTGAAAAAGATACTACAATTGAAAAAATCAATAGGACACAGATGTCAAGCTGGGAAAAACTTTACCAAACCTTTTGATAGTAACGAGTTATATGTAATGCCTTATGTCAGTTTGGATGAACTTTAAAAGTAATATTACGGATACCCATTTGTTGAAGAGAGTGGCAGTAGCATTACTAGTTATTGCAATACTCGAATTATTTATTAAAATGTTAAAGAATAAGTTTATATTTATTATTCATGAAAAATGTTTACATTTGGTTACTTAACTTATAACGATAGAAAATTTATTAAATTATTAAGCATACAGCAAAATATACAAACATTTATAAATTTTCCTGTAAAGATTTAAAATATTAATTCTATTTGTCATAAGTATCGATCAATTTATTTTTAAATGACCCTTTCCGAAGTCTACATAAATATTGTTTGTTCACAGAAGGCGAATGAGTAATGAAAGCAATAAAAACTGAAAATTAAAACGACACCTTCCATATATCAATCGATTAACAAAACATTTTAATTTTGTTTGCCTTAAAATCTGATATCCCTGTAATTTATAAATAAATATATATATATATATATATATATATATATATATATATATATATATATATATATATATATATATATATATATATATATATATATATATATATATATATATATATATTCGATTACATGTACATATACATCATATTTGTATATATATATATCGTATAAATCATGTATTACACGTTTTTATTTGATTATGTAGTTGATTTTATGTTTACTTCCTTGTACGAGTAAAGGAAGTATTTAATCGCGAAAAATTTCGGTTTCCAAATTTCAATATCCATTTTCACCATCCCTGAATCCATTTTGACTAGTTTCGGCGTGACGTCTCTACGACCTACATCTCGCATAACTAAAAAACGATTAGCATAGAATGTTAACATTTTTGATTTAGGACTATTGTAACATCTAGTTGTCCACCTCCCCTTTTGATTGCAATCGAGTGGGCCGAAAATGGGTATACAGTCAGACCTCTTAAATAAATTTGGATATTGGATTTTTTCTTAACTGCAGTAATAAGCGTTCGTTAAGAGGTTTTCAACGATATAAGTGGTATTGTTTTGTCGGTTCCAAAGTTATAGCCAAATAAAATTTTAATTAATGAAATTTTTAGCTCTTACAAGGGGAAGGCACGTCGGTTCGAATCCGACATCATATACAATTATTTTTTTTTAACTTTTTTTATAATTTAAGTACATCGAGTTATTAATAATTATTATCCTCCGATTGTAAAAAAAAGTTAACGATAAATAATAATTCCATAATAACGATACAAAAAAATATGAAAAAATCATAAGTTATGAATTAAATAATATTTTATGTACTTTTCATTTTAATTGTAAAATTTTTACAATTGGAGGTTAATAATACTAATAAATCAATATATTTAAATTAAAAAAAAACTTTATAAAAATATATATATGTATATGAAGTCGGATTCGAACCGATGTGTGCGTGGTTATAGATCCGACATATTTCTCACTTATACCACGTATTTACTTGAGCACCGTGAAACAAAACTAACGTATAAACATAAACCTAAATAAAATGCTAACGGGCCATTTTTCTTGAGTATAACTGAATATTGCACGTTAGTATTTTGTGATGAATACGTAAACAGTGTCCTATTTACACACACAATACGGTTCATACCGGTATCCCGAAGCCCGGGAAGGTCGGGCTTGTTAGCTGCAGTAATATGGATCCAAGGTACCGTATACTGATTTAAATTTTGTGTAACTCTCCACTTTATTAAATAATTAGAGGATCGTATCTCACTTTCCAATGAAATATGTTTAAATGAAGTGCAGCAAAAAATGTATATGTAATTTAATAGACGTATAAGGAAGTTGTAAGATGTTATTTAGTATTTGTGAGTAGAATGTTCCGACCGAATTAGGGTAATCCTAATGATAATACTGATATCTTCGTAGTTTACACTGCTAGGCTTTTCCTCCCTCTCTGATAGTAGAAATTTCAAACAAATATTGATAGTAAAAATAGATTCTTACAAGTAATTAATTAATTACGAGCACATTGATATTTTAGTAAAAATTTTGTTACGAAATATAATTTAAGAAACTTAAAAGTTTCTAGTTCCGGTTTTTTTCTTTTTACTTCCTTGTACGAGTAAAGAGAGTATTGTGATCGCGAAAAATTCTGGTTTTCATATTTCGACGGAAATAACCATTTTCACCATCCCTGAATCCATTTTGACTAGTTTCGGCGTGACGTCCCTACGAATTACATCTCGCATAGCTAAAAAACGATTAGCATAGAATATTGACATTTTTGATTTAGGACTGTTGTAACATCTAATTGTGCACCTCCCTTTTTGAGTGCTATAGATTGAACCAAAACCGCCAAAAAACCCAAAATCCAAAAAAATTTGGATTTTTTACTGTTTTTTAATTGTAGTAATAAGCCATCATGGAGAGCTATTCAACGATACGTCATAAGTGGTATTTATTTTCACTGGTTCCACAGTTAAAGCCAAATTAAATTTTAATTAATGAAATATTTGGATCTTACAAGGGGAACATCGGTTCGAATCAGATTGCATTACCTTTTTTTAATTTTTTTTTAATTTAAATTTATTGATTTCTTCATAATTAGTAACCTCTGATTGTAAAAAAGAAAGTTTTACGATTAATAATTCAATAATAATAATAATAATTATTATTATTATTATTTATATATATATATATATATATATATATATATATATATATATATATATATCATCAGAAGTTATTAATAAAATAAAATTTTATGTTTTTTTACATTTTAAAAAAGAAATTGTATATATAAAATAATAGGCGTACAAGGAAGTCATGTGCTCCCCACATCAGATTTTTTATTTTATTAAGGGATGGTCAATCCTTTAATAAGGATTATCCATCCCTTAATAAATCCCTATTCGCTAAACATCCCTAAACAACCCCTAAAAATTAAGGTCATGTTATTGTCATGAATAACTCAAAAATTATAAATCCTAATCAATCCATGTGTATGATTTTTTTCTGAAAATTAGATCAATTTCTTTTATAAGGAATACGATGAAATTGCCCTCTAATAGTTATTTTCTGAGTTTATGTTACTTTTAATGATTAAAAAAAAAATGAGTGTCATTATTTTTGTTAGATTTATAGAAATAATAAATATTATTATTATTTTTTTTTTTTATAAGAAAGCTAAAGTATGCTCATAACACAGTTGTAAGACTGTGTTATGTCACGGCTATGGCGGTACTACTGACCACTTTAAATACTTTTTACATATTAAATATTAATCATTTATTTAATTTTACCGCTCACCTGTGACGTCACAACATAGCGGTCAACTACAACAGCTGTACGTCAGTGCTACACTAGCGCTTGTTCTGGTGAGAGGGGATACTAGTGACACACTACATACTTAGCCACAAGTCAATTTAGGGATTTTTTGTGTTGGGGGTGCGATTTTGAAAAATATTTTTTTGGGAAATATTATTATATTTTGTTAACAATTGTGCCTAAGATTAGGCGAAATCTCGAAATACTAAGGATGATCTTGCTCTATAGCCTCATACTGTTGATAATTAAATGATAAATTGATAATTTAATGCAATCAATGCCCCCATATATATATAGACGTAATCTGACCAAGTTTTGTCAAAATCGGTCCAGTAGTTCTGGAGGTATAAAGTGATAATTTAGATGGTGACGCTGAATATACGTACAAACATCCGGTGAATTTCCATCCGGTTTTTGTGTTCACTAAGTGTCAAAACGTCAAGATCCCGTGAAAACTGCACGTGCCCGAATTAGATCGATTATAACAGTTTCCCTTCTACAGCTATAGCTCCGCTATAGTGCTAGACGAGAAAGTAAAATTATGTCTACGATATATATTATGTCTATATTATTATCATATATATATTATGTCTCATACATATTATGTAATGTTAGAAAAAATAAAATTATTGCAAGCTGAATTGTTTTACGTAATACAGACCCTGTTATTATTATTACTACTGTTATATTTTGTAGTACAAAATATCAGATATTTTTTTCTTCGCTCATATATTATTACGGTTGAAAAACGTGACTTTTGTAAAGAATTCATTTTATGTTTTGAAAGTGCATGGAACAGTGGTTTAGAAAATGCTGACGTTTCCTGAACCTTTTCATTTTTAAATAATACGTGAAATTTTGAAATTATTTTCCAGGAAAGGAAAAACTTTCTTATTTACCTACGTATATAAAAATATTTTTATTTAATCCTTATTCTTAGGTATAATGATAATCATAAAGTAATCCGACACTACATTTCTGAAAGATTACTAATTAGAAGGAAATTAAGTGGAAAATTAAAATATATAAACATTCCAGTAAAGACTTATGTAATAAAATTATTCTATTCTCCGAGTAAAAATCTGAGGTAAGGAAATCACGGTAATCATATTTATCCACCACCTTGTCCAATTGTAATTAAAATTAAATGACATTATTGACCTGTATTCAAAAGTTACCGTACAAAATTTCATAAATTACTTAACCCTGTCTGAAGATATTAAAAAATAATCTCATCTGGACATCACATGAGTACCCTGTTAAATTACATAAACACATGTTTTTAAAATGAAAAGTACATAAAATTTTATTTCATTAATAACTTCTGATATTTTTTTATTATTATTGAATTATATTTTATCGTAAATTTTTTTTGTACAATCAGAGGTTAATAATTATTAATAAATCAATATATTTAAATTAAAAAAAAAGTTAAAAAAAGGAGATGAAGTCGAACCGATGTTTCCCTTGTAAAATCCAAATACTTCATTAATTAATTAAGCTACAATTGTGGAACAGGTGAAAATAAGTACCACTTATGATATATTGTTGATAAGCTCTCAATGAGGGCTTATTATTACAGATAAGAAAGTGTCCAAAATCAAAATTATTTTGAATTTGGACTGCTTTGGACTCTCTTGGTCTTGCAATCAAAAGGGAAGGTGAACAACTAGATGTTACAACAGTCCTAAATCCAAAATTTCAACATCCAACGGCTAATCGTTTTTGACTTATGCAACATACGTACGTACAGACAACACGCCGAAATTAGTCAAAATGGATTCAGGGATGGTCAAAATGGATATTTCCGCTGAAATCTGAAAACGGAAATTTGTCGCAATCACAATACTTCCTTTATTTCGTACAAGGAAGTAAAGAACAAACGACCAGCCATCCAAATTTACAGCCAATACTTCCTGGAGTTCCTCAAGGTAGCATATTAGCTCAACATTATACCCTCTATTTAGTGTTGATGCACTGTAAACTCACGAAACAACAATAGAGATTTTTGCAAACGATACTGCATTTTCTCGGAACACGAAAACCCAACCGCTTACAAAAACATTTAAATCTTATTAATGATGGATGGAAAAAATAATTTTTAAAAACCAACAAAGCAAAAAATATAATCAAATTACACTTACTCACCGTCAAGGTAACGTTCCAAATATATTTTTCAATAATATATTAATTCCATACGCAGGCATAACTAAATATGTCGGTTTACAATAACGCAGAACATTTAATCGGTAAAACATAAAAGACAAGAAAGCAATTCATTTGCCTTCTCGGATGACATTCTAACTTATGATAACACAAAAAAAAACCTTACATATAAAACAATCGTAAAAAAAAAAATGATATGGACGTACGGGGTCCAATTACGGGGCACTTCGCTAAATTCAAATGTATAAACGATTCAACAATCCGTTAAAACGTTTGCGAACAGTTTACCCGAGGATCGTGATACATTTCAAATAAAATCATTCACACAGACCGAAATATTTCTATCAAAGAAGAAATTAAAAAAATTCAGTAATAAATACGAAAAAATAATTCAAGTTTGTATAAGTAAATCTATTTAAAAACCAAAAAGCGGTAAGAAAATTAAACGCATACGAGTACAACGGTCTGCGGTGATAACAAATATGGTGTGGCCGTGGTTTTAATTTTTTTTATATTACCGTTTAATAGGTTATTTGCGACTTACGTTTTAAATTTTCATCTACAAGTCTATTATTTTCGATTTGCAATTCTTCTTGCTTATTTTCTATATATTGTAACTTTGAATCGAGCTGAATATTATCGTTTTGATATGATTTAAAGTCTTTGATGAAATAATCTTCTATTATATCATAACATTTATCATTAAATTCTTGATAACCATAAAGCAATACAGAATAATTTTTTTTTTTTTTAAATACGTACCGGTAGTAATTTTAGCAGTTTCATCTATATTATCACCCTTAATCTCATAAAAAGCCAATTCTGGAATTCCAGGATCGGATTTTTTGCTGTAAAATTCAATTAATTCTTTAGAGCGTTTATTTTGTAACCAATTATCAAACCGTTTCCCTCCATCATGCCATAACTTTGTCGCGTTAAAGTAAAACCGTATCGATAATTAGCTTAAAATCACCAAAGATACCGCATAAGTAGTTGTATTTTATTTGATAGTAACATACATTGATTAAACTAATCTTGTAGAATCTACCTATTAAAAAAAAAAAAATTAAAAACTTGGGGATATCCAAGATGCTATTACTAGTATTAAATCATCGAAAACATTAATTTCATTCTTATTCACTCTGCTTCGCTAAATTTGTGCGTTGGCTTTATTATTATAAAAATTCAATTAATTCCATTAATTCAATTTAATTTGTTTCGTTATTACATCAGAAGATCTCTTGAAAGCTACACGTATAAAAATGAGATTAAATCTACGGTTGTATAAACGATACGGGAAAACAAAATTACAAAATAAAAGTACTTTTTAAAACATAGTGTTTTTTAATAGTTCAACGGGTTTAGTGTAATTAAACGCGAAATAATCTGTTTTTCGATAAATTTATTGTATTTTTTCCACCACCTAAATTTAATTACGTTAAAGAATCCTTATCCCTGAAAATATTGTAGTTAAATATTGCTGTTTATTGTAAAAATTAAATACATGATTTAGATTTTTATGTATAAGTTGATTGTTTTCATCTCGTAATCTTTCTGCAATAGTTTCAAGTTCTCGCAATTTCAATCGCAGTTGAGCATTATCGTTTTGATATACCTTAAATCTTTGATGAAATACACTTTGATAATTTTATAACGTTTATCGTAAAAATCTTTTGATATCCATCATGTTAAATACAAAATTAATTCTTTTAAATACGAACCAGAAATTAGTAAATCGAATTGATTTTCATTACCTTTTGAACTAACTACTTATATAGTATTTGGCTCATCGGAATTCCGAGTCGCCAAAGTTTCTGAATAATAATGGATTACTTCTTTAGACTGCTTATTTTCACACCGATGAAAAAATCGTTTCCCACCATCGTGAAATAATTTTATTGCACCGAAAAAAACCCGTATTTGTATTGATAATTAACCTAAAAATCACCAAAAATAGCATACGAATAGTTGTCTTTTATTTGTTCGTAACATACATCGATTAAACTAATCTTGTAGACTCTATTTATAAAAAAAAAATTAAAAACGTGGGGATATCCGTGAAGCTATTGATAGTATTAAATCATCACAAACATACGTTTCTCCTATGATTTTACACTTTGTATCGGCAACTTTAGACATTTCCGAAGCAGCCGGTATTCCGACCGCTGTAAGATGTAATAGAAATTCTTTAGAATGTTTATTTTCTGACCGGTGTTTACATTTTTTCCCACATCTTTACATAATTTCGTCGCGTTAAAATAATTTGTATTTGTGTCGATAATTAGCTTAAAATCATCGAAAATATCGTATGAATATTTATCTTTTACGCATCGTGCATCGATTAAACTCATTTTCTTAATCTATAAATCAGGAATCGCTTTTTAGATACATTAAAGAATCATTTACACTTTTATGTCGATAAGTATATTTGAATTAAAATAAATTTTTTATATGCATATGTACCAGTAATAATTTTAGTTAATTCATCATTATTGTCACCTTTAATCTCATAAAGAGCCGCGGCTAGGATGTGCGTCTCGGTTTTATTATTGTAAAATTCAATTAATTCTTTTGATTCTTTAAAGATTGCTGTTTATTGTAAAAATGTAATGAAAAAAATTAATTTATATGAAATAATTTGGTAATGGGAATTCCTACCACCTAATTTAGATGTATTAAAAAATGGACTACATATATGGTGTTTTGCTGGTCGGAATTCCGATTAGCCAAAGTTTCTGAATAATAATCGATTAATTTTTTAGATTGTTTATTTTCACGCCAATGTTTACATTCTTTCCCACCGATTTGACATAATTTTGTCGCATTAAAAAAAAACGTATTTGTATCGGTAATTAGCTTAAAGTCACCGAAAGCCGCGGTGCGGATTCTCACTTCGGTTAATTTCGATATATTAAAGAATCAATTTTCCTTTGAAAATAGTGTTGATGATAATAATAAAAATATAAACTTATTCTTGTCATATTCGATGCCGTTTGTTTACTATTTTGTAAAAAAACAAGTATTCATATAACTTATTTTTTACATTATAGGATTTAGGTAATGTCCGTTGAAATGTATAATTTTCATCAATTTGTGGATCTATGTTGTAGTTCCATTCACGATGTGATATATGCAACAAATATTTATCATTCGTCGTTTAATATGTACCGTTTTATTGTATTTCAAAAGTATGTAAAAATAAATTATTTATAATCTTCATCGACGGTTCAAAAACGATTTTATAATTTATTTATTATAACAGTAATTATATATTAAAATGATCTCGTGTTTTTGGACTGCAGATATTTTAGAAAAATATGGTGATTCTACAAAAAATATATCTGAATATGATGTTACATTTTTATTTTCAAAATTACACGAAACTGTAAACGTTATCGATTATAAACTTAAAAGTAAAAATAAAACTTTAAATATAAAATAGATTGAACGTATGGAAAAACTGTCCAAGTTAACTATACGTAATTCGCAATATAAAAACGCAACGTCAAACATATTGCATAATATTGCTTATGAATTGGTATAACAAAAAAATTTAGAAATCCTCTTTTAGAAAAAGTTCGTTTATGTTTAACATAAATCAAAATGATTATAAGTATGAAACGGTAGTTAAACTATATAAAAATTTAAAACCAATAATAAACTTGGCTCAGTGGAATAGATTCTGGCTGCTGAGTTCTGCCACGGCATTACATAACATCCGAGAGAATGTGCTCGAGAAACCTCCATCCCCAACAACAGAAGAACCAAGTCATCTTAACTCGGTTAAGGATCGGACACACCAGGCTTACCTACGCTCACCTACATGGTTCTCTTCAGAAGATCTGTGAGGCTTGCAAGGTCAAACGGTCCGTGTACCACCTTCTCTTTGATCGCCTAATCTTTGGAGCCGTACGAAAAAACTTAGACCTGGGTTCAAATATGAGATTTCTATTAAACCAGAACGAAGGTATAAAACGTCTGTTGCGGTTCCTCTCCTACAGTGGAATTATGAATACGATTTAGTGATTTTTGTCCGATTTATGTATTTTGTTTTGTATTTATTGTTCCTATTTCTTTATGATTTTTGTTGTCTTATATAATACTACATGATAGTGTTACTGTAGTCGCTAATGACTGTAAATTTTGATGTAACTATAAATAAAAGCGTTAAAAAAATTAATAAATTAAAAAAATTAACTTTTTAAAAATAAATATTCTTTATATATTAGATTACAAACAATTATATTCATATCTCCACATTTGTATAAAGAAATTTACAATTCTAACCGGATAATACCTATCGCAGAAGATTTATATAAAGAATGTCTAAATAAGAAAATAATAAGCGGATCTAAAAGACAATTACGAATTATGACATATTTATATTTATTTAAACGTTTTACTAGGTTTAGATCTCGAAAGTGTAATGTTGTATATTAAACACCGTATGGAAAATACCTAACCAAAATATAGAAAACGGTGCGGTGCCTGTTGGTATATATCGTAGCAGCATATATCGGCAGAGAAAAAATTTTACTGCAGTTTTAAAATTATAACATAATATTCAGAAAATTTTACAAAATCTCGTATAAAATTGAATCTTTAAGAATATAAATTAAAATAAAATAATTAACTAATAGTATGTGTAAAGCGTTAACCTGAGATTTAAAAAATACTTATTAACGTAATTAATAAAAGGAACCGATTACCTACCGAGTAACTTAGTATATGTCATAATCAGTTATTACAATACTTTTTTAAGGATCGCTTATTATCTAAAATTATCTTTGCGTTAATTTAAAACAACAATTAATAGACATTATTTTAATTAAACAAGATTTATAAACGCTTTTTTAGATCAATTTATAATCGATAGTAACTTTTTCACAAGTCGCTTTCATTTAAGAAAAATTTACCTTAAAAAAAGGAAAAAGAAAATTGTAAATTTAATGGACACTTTGATGTTTTTACAGAATACTTTTGCTGAAAAGAGTGAAAAAAAAAATACTAATAATTTACATATGTTATTTCAATAGGTGGTAATTTAAATGGCTGGCTGGCATAAAGATTTACTTGTTTTTTATTATTTAAAGGAACACTTATTTAGATTTTCATGAAATCGAAAGCCATGTAAAAATTAAAAATGATACAGAGAGATAGGAAAGTACTCTTTTTAACATAAAGTATACAGCGCTTTTATACTAGACTAGTATGTTAAAAATTAATTAGTAAAACTTGAAACGGTTTTAAAACAAATTTTCTCTATGCAATGGGATTGTAGGAAAAAAAATTTATGTATATTCTAATAATTTTTATCTGTTAAAAATTTACATCACACATCGTTTTTGTTTTTTTTAAGAAAAGATTAAACATCTAGTTTTATAAGACATGTGAACGCATTTAAGTAAATTACAAAATAACATGATTAATTAATGTTAAATATCTATAATATAAAGAGCATTCTCATCAACAAAAGAAAAATGAGAGTATTACCCTTGAGAAAACAATGTAAACTGTGAAGGATTGATTGATTGATCACGCTGTCTAGAGATTCTTGTAAAACAGGGGAGTACATAAGATTAAGAGGTTTATGTATAAAAATTTAATATCGATTTTGTTAAACAAACTAATAGAAGAATAACGGGTAATTTCTCCCTGGATTTTTAGCTATCATTTTCTCGGGTAGCCTATATAAAGCTAAACGAGAATTTCAGTACCTCCGTCAAAGTGAGTTATGTAGATGATATTTTTTCACTTTTTTTTCTTTTTTCGATTAGGCCTTTTTTTTAGATCTTTGCATTTCCTTTCTTATTTTCCTTATTCCTTTTCTTTCTGTTGTTCCCAGTATTTTTTCATTCTTTCCGAGTTCTATTTTCCCCTACTATAAATTTTCCGGACCTGTTATTCGGTTTTCCTTTTCATCTAGTTTGAAATCCTCAATTGTTTTTTGAAACTTTATTCTATATACTATTTTTTTCCAATACTTATCTAGCTTTTCTAGGTCTTGATTAATTTTCTGATTTTGAAGTCGAGAGTTGTACGGTTCAAATCCTAGTAAAGACAGTTTACTAGGATTTGAATTAGGAAGTCTAGTTTACTTTTATACGGATTTGAATACCAGATCGTGGAAAACCAATAATTCACTTTCGGAAAATGCACTTTGGAAAGAATGAAAAAATACTGGGAACAACAGAAAGAAAAGGAAAATAAGAAAGGAAATGCAAAGATCTAATCGAAAAAAGAATATCATCTACGTATCTCACTTTGACGGAAGTATTGAAATTCTTTTTTAGCTTTATATTATGTGTAGATCGTGTTCTTTTGTAGTTAGGTTTCAATTGACCACACATCTCAGGAATAGTCGACCTGAGACTGTACATGACTACACTTCATTTACATTCATATATATCCTCATTCCTCATTTATCCTCTGAAGTAATACCTTACGATACTGCCGGAGGCTAATCAGAAAAAAGAGAGAGCGTGGGTGAGAGGGAGAAAGGTCTTGGTTAACTTTCCGGTGCCATCCTATGTTTTTTTTCTATCTTTGTAAAAGTTAAATAATTTTTTGTTAATTTATTGTCACTCGTGCTACAAATATAGTCAAAAAATCTCATTATTCTCTTCCACATTTCCGTTTCTAAGTTTTTTTATTTCTTGGTAAATTTTTTTGGTTAGATTTTAGCCTATAACCTTCCTCTGTTCTTTTGGGTCCAAAAATTATCCTTAATATTCTAATTTCTTCTTTTAAGGATTTCTTATATTAAACTTTCCTGAAAATTCACTTGCATGTAAGGCATCTCAGCAAATTTCTGTTTTGTAGTATCGTAGTTTTACCTAATAGCTTAAGAATCTCTAATTGTAAACATCAGTTGTCAGTCTATAAGCGATTTCCATTTTAATTTCTTCTGAACCCTACTTTTATTTCCTTCTTTTTCGACTACAGTTGGTGTTATTATCTCCCAAAGATACTTAATTTTCCCTACTTTGTTTATTTTTTTACCCTTTTCAAAAATTATTTTTTCTACACAGTTCTTATCATCGGTTATAAATTCTATTCTTTTATAGGATATTTATAAACTTTGTAAAATTTATTTTTTGCTGTTTTCTGCCGACAGATACATTTTTAATTTTACTTTTTGTATATTTGTAGCTAGGATAAATATTTCATCGGGCAAGGCTAAATGATTAGTAGCTAATTTCTTTTTTCCCAAACCTAAATATACGAATTCTATGATTCGATGTTTAACTAGTTTTTAATTCCATTCTATAATTACATTTTCTAAGGCAATTACTTTATTGTTTAATGTATTTATAATTTTGAAAATCTTGTCAAAGAGTTAAAGCTAGTTAAAAAAGCAACATTAAATAGTTTATTAAAAATTAAAAAGTAAACTACTTAAAATTTAAATAAATTATTTACCTTTATTATTTAAACTTAATTCCTAAAAATTGTTAAGTTTTGATACAAAACGAAAAATACTAACAATGATAATTTACCGATGAGTTCTGTCCATCCTATGTAACATAAAACTGTAGCGTTTAATGTGACAATCGGATGAAACTTGATCCGAAAGCTTACCGAATCGAAATAAATTTTATTAAATATACAGCTCAGTTGATTAATTTTACTTGAGAGACTGAAAAAAACAGAAAAGAAAAAAAAATTAGTAAATAATTGAATACGAGTTACTTAAGTATTATAGAGAAGCAGGATTGGAAAAAGCAGTGATAAATATTACCTATCATAAAACAACAAGAGGTGAAAATATTTTGGAAAATAGATAATTTTAAAGTTAAAACAGTTTAAGCCTTCAAGCAGGAAACGGTCGTACGTCTTCCAATACGCTAAAGATAAATACCTAAACCCGTCGAAAACTTTTAACTTCTGTTTAAATTTCTCAGTTGTACGTAAAAGGTCTTTTTGCCGCATATTATCTGATCCAGCTCTTGCAATTCTACTTTTAATTTTTATTTTACAATTTCAATTTTTTTTGTTCTTTATTATACTCTAATGTACAATGTCCCATCCGTTTTCTAAAATGTACCTGATCCGATGATCAGAAGAAAATTTCTCCTTCATTTCAGCCAATTATTTTTTTCTAAATGTTTCTTATTCTATTCAAGGTCGCTCTCTTACTTTTTCTCCTAAAATCACAACAGATTCATTTAGGTTGCTTTTCATGATCTCTTTGTCGTATTACAGAATCGATCGTTCTATCTCGATAAACGTTTCTTAATCCCTTAAATATAGTATGAGTTCTTTCGTCCAAGTTCTTCAGCGGTGATACGCTCCGGTCCCCCAATCATCGATGAGTGGACGGAGATTCCTGGCTGGACCACAAGGGGGAAGTAAAGACCAAAGACCTGGTGGGGGATCCCTTCAGGAATTCCCCATTTAAGACGAAGGCATCGTAAACACAGGAGTCCCAGTAAGGGGACCCCTTCGGGGTCTCCTTAGTAGAAGCACGGCAAGAAAAGACCAAGTCCCGGCTGTCTGGGTGGGGTCTTGGCATCGCCGGGTCTAGAGTTACTGCTCAGATGGTTTGAGACACTGGCATCCCTTCGATCGCTTTAGCGTTTCTTACGCGACCCAACATGATATTTTCATCTTTCTAAACGATTTAATCTCCCGATTAGATATCGCCCACCTCTATCTAATGCGCGTAGCTTAAACAGTAGCCAAGATAAAAACGACAATGAAATAAGATAGATTGGATTATGAAACGCAACGAAAACAAAATTTGTTTTTTTTTTTTTTTTTGTCTTCAGTCATTTGACTGGTTTGATGCAGCTCTCCAAGATTCCCTATCTAGTGCTAGTCGTTTCATTTCAGTATACCCTCTACATCCTACATCCCTAACAATTTGTTTTACATATTCCAAACGTGGCCTGCCTACACAATTTTTCCCTTCTACCTGTCCTTCCAAAATTAAAGCGACTATTCCAGGATGCCTTAGTATGTGGCCTATAAGTCTGTCTCTTCTTTTAACTATATTTTTCCAAATGCTTCTTTCTTCATCTATTTGCCGCAATACCTCCTCATTTGTCACTTTATCCACCCATCTGATTTTTAACATTCTCCTATAGCACCGCATTTCAAAAGCTTCTAACCTTTTCTTCTCAGATACTCCGATCGTCCAAGTTTCACTTCCATATAAAGCGACACTCCAAACATACACTTTCAAAAATCTTTTCCTGATATTTAAATTAATTTTTGATGTAAACAACTTATATTTCTTACTGAAGGCTCGTTTAGCTTGTGCTATTCGGCATTCTATATCGCTCCTGCTTCGTCCATCTTTAGTAATTCTACTTCCCAAATAACAAAATTCTTCTACCTCCATAATCTTTTCTCCTCCTATTTTCACATTCAGTGGTCCATCTTTGTTATTTCTACTACATTTCATTACTTTTGTTTTGTTCTTGTTTATTTTCATGCGATAGTTCTTGCGTAGGACTTCATCTATGCCGTTCATTGTTTCTTCTAAATCCTTTTTATTCTCGGCTAGAATTACTATATCATCAGGAAATCGTAGCATCTTCATCTTTTCACCTTGTACTGTTACTCCGAATCTAAATTGTTCTTTAACATCATTAACTGCTAGTTCCATGTAAAGATTAAAAAGTAACGGAGATAGAGAACATCCTTGTCGGACTCCCTTTCTTATTACGGCTTCTTTCTTATGTTCTTCAATTGCTACTGTTGCTGTTTGGTTCCTGTACAAGTTAGCAATTGTTCTTCTATCTCTGTATTTGAACCCTAATTTTTTTAAAATGCTGAACATTTTATTCCAGTCTACGTTATCGAATGCCTTTTCTAGGTCTATAAACGCCAAGTATGTTGGTTTGTTTTTCTTTAATCTTCCTTCTACTATTAATCTGAGGCCTAAAATTGCTTCCCTTGTCCCTATACTTTTCCTGAAACCAAATTGGTCTTCTCCTAACACTTCCTCCACTCTCCTCTCAATTCTTCTGTATAGAATTCTAGTTAAGATTTTTGATGCATGACTAGTTAAACTAATTGTTCTGTATTCTTCACACTTATCTGCCCCTGATTTCTTTGGTATCATTACTATAACACTTTTTTTGAAGTCTGACGGAAATTCCCCTTTTTCATAAATATTACACACCAGTTTGTATAATCTATCAATCGCCTCCTCCCCTGCACTGCACAGTAATTCTACAGGTATTCCGTCTATTCCAGGAGCCTTTCTGCCATTTAAATCGTTTAATGCTCTCTTAAATTCAGATCTCAGTATTGTTTCTCCCATTTCATCCTCCTCAACTTCCTCTTCTTCCTCTATAAAACCATTTTCTAATTCATTTCCTCCGTATAACTCTTCAATATATTCCACCCATCTATCGACTTTACGTTTCGTATTATATATAGGTGTACCATCTTTGTTTAACACATTATTAGATTTTAATTTATGTACCCCAAAATTTTCCTTAACTTTCCTGTATGCTCCGTCTATTTTACCAATGTTCATTTCTCTTTCCACTTCTGAACACTTTTCTTTAATCCACTCTTCTTTCACCAGTTTGCACTTCCTGTTTATAGCATTTCTTAATTGCCGATAGTTCCTTTTACTTTCTTCATCACTAGCATTCTTATATTTTCTACGTTCATCCATCAGCTGCAATATATCGTCTGAAACCCAAGGTTTTCTACCAGTTCTCTTTATTCCGCCTAAGTTCGCTTCTGCTGATTTAAGAATTTCCTTTTTAACATTCTCCCATTCTTCTTCTACATTTTCTATCTTATCTTTTTTCTCAGACCTCTAGCGATGTCCTCCTCAAAAATCTTCTTTACCTCCTCTTCCTCAAGCTTCTCTAAATTCCACCGATTCATCTGACACCTTTTCTTCAGGTTTTTAAACCCCAATCTACATTTCATTATCACCAAATTATGGTCGCTATCAATGTCTGCTCCAGGGTAAGTTTTGCAGTCCACGAGTTGATTTCTAAATCTTTGCTTAACCATGATATAATCTATCTGATACCTTGCAGTATCGCCTGGCTTTTTCCAAGTGTATATTCTTCTATTATGATTTTTAAATTGGGTGTTGGCAATTACTAAATTATACTTCGTGCAAAACTCTATAAGTCGGTCCCCTCTTTCATTCCTTTTGCCCAGCCCGTATTCACCCACTATATTTCCTTCCTTGCCTTTTCCAATGCTTGCATTCCAATCTCCAACTATTATTAAATTTTCATCTCCTTTTACGTGTTTAATTGCTTCATCAATCTCTTCGTATACACATTCTACCTCATCATCATCATGGGCGCTTGTAGGCATATAGACGTTAACAATCGTTGTCGGTTTAGGTTTTGAATTTATCCTTATTACAATGACTCTATCGCTATGCGTCTTAAATACTCCACTCTCCTCCCTATTTTCTTGTTCATCACGAAACCTACTCCTGCCTGCCCATTATTTGACGCTGAGTTAATTACTCTAAAGTCACCCGACCAAAAGTCGCCTTCCTCTTCCCACCGAACCTCACTAATTCCTACTATATCCACGTTTACCCTATCCATTTCCCTTTTTAAATTCTCTAGCCTACCAACCTTTTTTAAGCTTCTAACATTCCACGCTCCGACTCGTAGAATGTTATTTTTTACTTTTCTGGTGACCCCTTCCTTAGTAGTCCCCACCCGGAGATCCGAACGGGGGACTATTTTACCTCCGGAATATTTTACCAAGGAAGGCGCCTCCATTATTGCTTTTGAAAATGCAGAGCCACATTTTCTTGGAAAAAAAAAACAGCTGTAGTTTTCCATTGCTTTCAGCTGCGCAGTACTCAGAGGACTGAGTGATGTTGATACGGCCGTTTAAGTCGTCCTGACTCACGCCCCTAACAACTACTGAAAGAGCTGCTGCCCTCTTTCAGGAATCATTCCTTAGTTTGGCTCTCAACAGATACCTCTCCGATATGGTTGCACCTTCGGTTCAGCTACTCTGTATCCCTGAGCACTCAAGCCCCCTCACCAACGGCAAGGTCTCATGATCCATAGAGGAGGTACAAAATTTGTAGGAAAACAAAATTTGAGGAAATGCCAGGGAGGTGATTTAATAAGGGAATAGATTAGGAAAAAGATTTAGAAAAAAAATTGGAAATGGTAAGAGGGAGAAATTTTTTTTCGGATAGATGACAGTTTACAAAACGGTTGGGTCTTGCACGTGAAAAGATAATAAAGAAGAAAGATAAAAGATAATAAAGTTACAATAAAAAACGGAAGGAAAAAGGAAACTAAAACTACAATTGTAAGAGCCGGATGAAGAAAATGAAGAAATGCTTGTATATCTGTTAAATATAGCTGAGGAATTGAAAAATCGAAACAAAAAATAAAAATATGTATTGTAGTGCTTTACGGGAGCGACACTTAGGGAAAAAAATGATGTGATGTTATGGTGCTACAGGAGAAGGTCAAAGTCAAATTACATTTTAAACATTAAAATTATTCAGAGTTAATGACCACAGTTATAGAACCATTGTACCATTGTATACATTGTATACAACCATTGTATAGAACCAGTTATAGAACCAAACTTTGTTACAGAGTAAAAAAAAAGCGTTTAAAAGATTAGAGTATCTAAAACAGATAATCAAAGAAGGAGGATGAAGGATTTTGCCCTGGGAAGAGGCCAATATCCACTTTAGTTTTACTAAAGAGAAATTTTAAGACCTATCGAGATATTTAATTCGTTCTAAAAATATAGAACATTCCTACCACTTATAACAAACTGTCTTCAAAAGAAAATCACGTAAATTTTATCCAAAAATAATAAGGGAATTTTTACGAAACATGGAAAAATGAAAAGAAAATGGGTCTGCTAGAAAAAAGTACCAAAAAAAATTAAGTTCCCCACCCGTGAATAAAATTTTCCATGTACTTGATAAAAAAAATTAGTATAATAGAATCATCTAATTAGTACATTAATGTGATTTTAAGTCCAAAAATGAAAAAAAGTTTTTAAAGTTTTTTTCTTTTGCCCCAACCCTTTTAATAACTGTCTTAATACAACCAAACATCATCACAAATCATTAAATTAAATGAAAAAAATTTACCTAGGTTTTGAGTAAACCTTTTATGTATAACTGACCCATAAGGATCCCCCCCCCCCTGGAACAATTGTAACAAATACGAGATCAATCTCAAAAATCAATATTTTATCATATACTACAACGATAATGTTCGATGACTGATAAAGACACAATTACTTTAGCTAATTAAGGTGCCAGTGAAAATGAGGAAGAACAACTGAAGAGAATATAAAAAACAATCGGTTCATCGACAAGGATATAAACTAAAGGTCCTAGAAAAACCCAAAACCATGTTAAATAAACAACATACATTTTTTATGAAATCTAGTGATTAAAAGATAACCTTTTCTTTTACTCGAAAGACAAAAAATTAAACCGACCTTTAAGTAAAGGATGAGGAAAAGCGAACCGCTCAAGTTATACATACGCTTTTTAATTGAAAATTTTTTTTTAACCTCCGGGTCCACCATAAGTATTGCTTCAGAGGATGAGATGAATGATTTTTAGCGTGTGTGAAAATGCCATGCCTGACCGGGATTCGAACCCGAGACCTCCGGATGAAAGGCCAAGACGCTACCGCTCGCGCCAAGGAGGCCGGTTTTAATTGAAAATTACATAACATTAATGCCATTCTACATATAAAAATCGTTCTGCTAAATTTCATTCAAATCAATCCATCTAGACTGGAGATATCAAGCAAAACAACAGACCAACATAATTCCTAACGGAATTTTTTAACGCGAAAATTCTGTCTTTTGTTAGAGAAGTCGTGAAATATAAAGAAAAATCTGTCCCTATTAATTTACATTATTTTATATAGTGAACTGTGTACATACTCGTATAACTTATAAACATAAAGGCAAGAAAGTACAAATACATCTCATTTTGTTTTAATAACGTATTTTACTTTAATTAACTACCAAAAAAAAAACGAAAATGCATTTATTATATGTAATATCTAATTATAATTTAACACATTCATTATGTTTTAAGAATAAAGTCTAATTAAAAAAAGGAAAAGTAGTAGTAATAATAATAATAAAGTAGGAAAGTAGGAAGCGGCTATCAAATTAAACCAAAACCAAATAAACCTAACGACATTAAAAGAATTAAACCAAGCATTAAAAGAAATGAAAAATCACAAAGCAATTGGGGAAGAACAGGCAGCGGTACAACTTTAGAAATGCTCGTCCAAGGAGGCTAAACAATCATTTCTAGAAAATCTCCAAACAATCTGGAAAGAATAAAAATTACCTAAACACTGAACTACTGCACTCGTACATCCACTACACAAGAAAGGAGACAAAATCAATCCCGAAAACTACAGAGAAATTTTACTATTAGATTGCCCACATAAAATACTCTCAAAAATAATCCTGAATAAAATAAAAGAACAATTCGAAAATGAACTGGAAGAATATCAGGGAGGGATTTAAACCGTGGAGAAGCTGTCCTGAACAAATAATATGTACACAAAATGAAACGAAGACAACTAGTAATATCATTCATGGATTTTCAAAAAGCCTACGAAGTAGGCTTATGAAAAGTCTACGAGTAGATCTATGAAAGGATTCGTAGACCGTAATCGATGAAAATACTAAGAAACCTAGAATTAAATCCGAAACTGGTAAAAATGATAGAATCTCACGTTAACTGACACATACTCCAAAATTCAGAGGAGAAACATCAGAACCATTTCTAATCAAAAAGGTTTACGAAAAGATGGTCCATCCCCACTGCTCTTAACTGCGCCCTAGAATATGTAATGAGACAACGGCACAAAAAAGACCCACCGCATGTTACAATTGAAGTAAGGAAACATGTAAACCGTATCAAAGTAAACCGTCTAAGATTTGCAAATGGCTTAGCGTTTCTAGCCGATAACATCGCAGAAGCTAGAATCCAAGTAACTTCATCGGAAGAACTAATAGGAAGTTTTCTTAACGTAGGTTAAGAATATCATACGAAAAGACTAGAATAATGGCCATAAATCCCCTCGTATTGAAAATAAACGGACACAAAGAAAAACTAAACCGGAAAGAAGAAAGAACACAAAAGCTCAGTTATGCACAAAATACCACCAGAACAACATATAACAAAAGATGCATCTCGATAGATACCAAACTCAAACGTTACAAAATTGTAACCGCACCTATAATATCATATGGAAGCGAAACGCTCTTCAAACTAACATTTCCTATTCAGCAGAAATGCAAAGAATAGAAAGAAGAATTTTAAGAATATGCATTAATAAAATACGACTTACTGACGGGGGAGAATGGAGACTCATACCAAACCAAGAGGTACATAAAGACGTAGAACTAGTTCTAGACAACTTTAGAAAGAAAAGAATCTCCTTTTTTGGGCGCATAATAAGAACAGAACCGAACAGGCTCGTCAGGAAACCGGTCGAGAAATACTGGAAAATGTCCAAAACACCGACCTGGATCACCAGAATTAAACAAAATATGCAAGAACTAGAAATCACAATAGAAGATTTACGAAACAAAACTGATAATAAAAAAATACTAAAAGAAGCAAACTCCAGATTTAAAATGAAAGAAAAGATAACAACAACGAGGGTTTGTTCAGATGAACTCAAAAAAGCAAGAACTAACAGAATGAAGAAGTATCGGGAAGCAATCAAGAAGAAAAAAGTAGGAAAGTATAAACAACGTCTGAATTATATTAGTTAACGAATATCGTTTTTCTTTCTTTTTTTTTATCAGAGGATGAAAAAAAACCTTTTTCATCTCAGGATGAGATGAATGACAATTTTTGTTGTGTGTGAAAATGTCATGCCTGACCGGGATTCGAACCCGGGGACCTCCGGATGAAACGCTACCACTCGCGCTACGCAGATCGGCAACTAACCTCGTTAATTAGGCGTATTATATAGGCAATAAACTTTTTTCTTGTATTCAACATAATAACGCAAAATTTACTCATTTTGTTAAGAATATATATATGTATTTTTTTAAAACGTGAAAGCTACAAATAATTACAACAAAATGCGTTGAAATGATTAAAAAATTTAACGTTACAGTCAATGAATAGTTAATTATAGTTATTTCAATTACGAATACACGGAACAATTCGGGGTTTTTTTATCGATTAATTTTTAACGTTATACTCTAAACCTCAAATTTTAACATAGGAAGCAGAAAAATTAACGAGGCCGATGTAATTGTAGAGTTATTACATTATGCCATCATTACCTTAGGGGATGATAATTTAACACTAAAACCGACTGCTGAAAATATTTTTTTTTATTCGTTAATTATTTAATAAAAAAAATTCTGTTTAGAAGAAAAAAGTAAAGTTTTTGAAAACAATTCCTCCATTTTTCATCAACAAAAATTGATTTTGTTTCCCTATCGAATACAGAGTAAGAATATTGGGGAAAATTTAAGTTTATAGAATTTAATTTGAGAGTAGATGGATATCTAAGCTTCAGTCTAAGATGATAAACAAAACTTCAAATCGACTGTTTGAGAAGAAAACTCTGACTACTGGAGACTTGAAAAACTACAACTAGGAGGAAATTAAGTGAAACTTTAAAGGATGTAAGTAAAAAATTATATTTTTCGAATAAAGTTTTGAGGTTCAGTAACCACGGTGACCTATTCCCTGCTCGCTTTGGTCGAATTTGACAAAGTCAAATGACATCGATGATCCGTATTCAGAAATTATAGTGCAAACCTTTTGAAAAGTTGGTTAATCCGGTTTGAATATACCAATAAAACAATAACCGATGAAAAAAAACAAAAAAAGAAGTAGCTTGTTATCCCGTCCGCTTCAATGAAATTGCTCAAATACAGAACCAAAGTAACATACCGGTGTAATGAAATCATCTAATTAGAACGAGAATGTGGACTTGAGTCCGGAAAGGTTTTTTCCCTACAACTCTTTATAAGGATTAGAATGAGATCAAACACCATTAGAAAGCGCCTTAGTTACCTAAGGGACATTAGATTACGTGAAAATATTTTCCTACCCTAGCAGTAAAATATTGACATACGGGACCCGTAATATTCGTATCTCTTCTCCCTCTGACCCATTTTGACTAAAATAAAATGCCATTAATGCCGTGTATATAGAATTCATTATACTCGTATTAAATTTCACTTAAATTATTTTTCCGTGCCTCTATATATAAAATTGTAACAAGACTGGTAAAACGGACCTGAGTAACGGATTCCTACTAATCGAGAAGAAAGTAGTAGAAAATATAATAATTGAAGGAATACAAAAAGGGGTTAAAAGAAACCCTTTTAGTAAAGGTAGCAGGCCGTTTAACAATAGTCTTTTGTAATACTGCCTACTAACACGCATAAACACATGTTATTCCGCGAGAAGAGTTAGCGGACCAGGGTAGATATTTCACGGGAATGTGTGAGGCGGTCAATCATTCTCACGCTTCGAGTCGAGTCCAGTCCGGCAGGTAAAGGACAGGAAAGTAAAGAGGACAGGAGTAGAAATACTCCGGGGAAGACCGGTTGAAATAAGTCTAAGCAAGAGGTTATGATGTCAGTCTGCGAGATGAGATACAGTATGCATATCAAGATACGCCTCACCAGTTACGGTACCCTCGAAGAAGAAGGGACCGATCAAACCGCACACTGATAGAACACACCGCACAGCAACTCTCGGTAGATTCACTCCCTCGTCTACATGAGCTTGACGATTTTCAGGATAAACTGTCAGCTCCGCCTACCACGACAAATTTAATACCTTACACTACACTACACATTAGATTTGTGACTGTAAGTCTTTTTGTTTAGATATTATTTAAATACAAAAAGCGAGTACATTTTTTTTACCATTCTAGGGTCATTCACGGGAACCGGATGTTTCTGAAGCGGGTTGTACTCGGGCGTTCGTGGTGGGAGGGGCACGTGGCTGGTGTCTGACGTTTCCTTTGTTCATAGCATTTACATTTTAGTCGTTGAGATGGAGCCGTGGACGCTAGACCAACGCCTGTACGCGTATGACAGTTTTGTGCGAAATGAAGAATCCGTAACTGCTGTTCAGCGAGATTTCCGCCGACAGGTTAATATCCACCGTAATGCAAGTGTCCCTTCTCGTAACGCAATATTGCGACGGGTAAATAACCTTCGAACAAGCGGTTCAATATTGAAGAAAAAAACCACCGGGTCCCCGACGAACCGCTAGCACTCCGGAGAACATCGAACGAGTAAGGGAAGCCGTTGTCAGAAGCCCACGCCGCTCTATTCAAAGGCATTCATCAGCGCTTCAAATGAGCACAAGTAAGGTAAGACGAATTTTGCATACAGACCTGCATTTCCATCCTTATAAGATAGCCGTCGTGCAGCAGTTAAACGAGCAAGATTTCACGCAGCGATTACAATTTGGTCGACAAATGCTTACCGTTTTTGAAGAAAATGAAAATTTGTTATCGTTAATGAGTGACGAAGCCCATTTTCATCCGAATGGCTTCGTCAACAAACAGAATTGCCGATATCGGGCAGAAAGAAACCCGCATCGGCTTCACGAGAGACCACTTCATAGCCCAAAGGTGACTGTCTGGTGTGCAATAGGAAAGGTCGGTATTACTGGGCCATATTTTTTTGAAGAAAATGACGCTGCCGTAACTGTAACAGCTGATCGTTACATTGCGATGTTGAATACGTTTTTCATCCCCGAGTTACGAAAACGGGGAATCGATTTTCAAAATGTGTTATTCCAGCAGGATGGAGCTACAGCGCAAACAGTGTGGCCAACGATGGCTGTTCTCCGTAACTTGTTTCCGGGACGGATCGTTTCCAGATTCGGCGACATTCCATGGCCCCCTCGGTCCCCCGACTTGTGTAGATGTGATTTTTTTCGGTGGGGTTTCTGAAATCGCGTGTGTACGGCAATAAACCGCGTACATTGGAGGACCTAAAGATCGCAATTCGTCATCGCGTCACCCAGATCGATGTAGACATGCTGCAAAGAATTGAGGTCGGTTACCGTGAAAGGCTACAATGTATTGCCCAAAATGGACATCACTTGCCGGACATAATTTTTCGTTCACGAGTAAGTAACAAATGCTTTGATTTAATAAGTGTTTCATTACCGATAAAACTTTTTTAAAGTAAATATTCAATTTTTTATGATTATTTTAAAAACATCCGGTTCCCGTGAACCCTATATATTCATTATTTCAATTAACAAAACTGAAATCGTAAGTCGCTTTCTTTCTTATCATATAATAAATGTTTTAAAATAAAATTATACAGAAAACTGAAGTATACATTTTTTAAATAAATAGTAAGCTAGAGATTTCCATTGTAAAAATAAATTAAAAAATATACTACTAATAACCGAAAGGAAATAATACAAAAAAATTTAACTAAGCTCTACTTACTACGATTTCAAATTTAAATCCATTGACAAAGATTTATACAACACTATACATAATACAACAACCTGGAAATTAATTCATGCAGTTCAATTTTAATCTCGAATAATATTATAATAAAAGCATTTTTTTAAATAAATGAACATTAAAAAATAAACTAAAATAAAAGAGCAGTGAACAAAAGAATTTTATTGTAAATGTAATAACAATAGCTTCATTAGGTAGCATACGTCTGAATTTAAATAAATGAAAAATATATATATATATATATATATATATATATATATAAATAGCAAACAGAACTACGGTTATTTGATTGGAATTAAAATAATAAAACAATGAAATCTTGTTTAATATAATAAAGGAAGGTATAAAAATAAGACAATAATAAAGAAATAAGAATAAAAGAAGTGTGAAAGAGGGAAATTTAACCAGCAGTAGTTGATGAGTTGTTGAAATAACAGTAAAAAGAGAAGAAAAAACGTAATGAAATGAAATAGTTACACATAATAAGCAGTCGGCGACAACGAGCAGGGCGGTGTCTATTCGATTCAACCGACCAGGTACAACGACGACAGTTAATGGTAAAAACATTTGGAACCATGCCACTCGCGCTATTATATTTTTTTTCTTTGTTTTAACAAAAAAAATAAAATTGTCAGTAACAGTTAGATAAGAGTACGAGCTTATTTTATGAAGTTTTTTTTTGCGACAAAGAAGAAGAGTTAAAATTACTTTTTAATTACACATTTTCATGATTTTACTCAATTTTCAAGTGAAATGATATAAATTAATGTTACGATAAGAATTCATTTTTTGGACGTATTTTTCTATGTATAAAAATAGAGCTGTATGATTTTGACTATAATTTTCTTTTGATATCTTCTCGGTATAGAATACAAAATTCCTGAACCGATTTAGATCCACTTGTACTAATCGATAATAAAATATAAAAATTTTATCTACAACTGTGCGATAAGAGCTTACTCGAGACTGAATTTAGAAAGCCCATGACATGGCTCTACATACGTATGCACAATCTCTCCGGAATGCTCCATCGCATAGGATGCTATCGGTTGATATTATTTCGAGTAAGGGATACAAATGGTCTTTTGTAAGTACGTCTTGAGAGCCTGTATATAAAAACTGGGTATACACTGTCCGGCTGTCTCGTATTTTGGCACCTTTACAGATCTGATCCAGGGTTTACATGCTATTTGAATTAAAGTATAATAATAATAGTAATCAGAAATATTTATTAATAAATACTCGATAATATATTACTCGTAAACTTATATAAAAAATACACTTAATTATTAAACTCTTAAGTAATCGGTACTCATCTATGTTAATACGGCTATTGATGACTAATATTTTCAGAAAGTGAGATGTACTAAATCATTACCAAGCGTACAAGTCAATATATTTATATTCCCTCCCTTCCCGCATTATTAGGCTGCAGGACTAAAGAAATGACATGGTAATAGTTGTATGTAAAACCCACCGGGTTGGTCTAGTAGTTAACGCGTCTTCCCAAATTAGCTGATTTGGAAAGTCGAGAGTTACAGCGTTCAAGTCCTAGTAAAGCCAGTTATTTTTATACGGATTTGAATACTAGATCGTGGATACCGGTGTTCTTTGGTGGTTGGGTTTCAATTAACCACACATCTCAGGAACGGTCGAACTGAGATTGTACAAGACTACACTTCATTTACACTCGTACATATCATCCTCATTTATCCTCTGAAGTAATACCTAAATGGTAATTCCCAGAGGCTTTTAACAGGAAAAAGAAAAGTAATTGTATGTAAAGAAGAGGAAGATCCTTGAGGTGATGATTTGTAATCTTCCATGAGCTTTAGTAATGAATCGCGTAAAAATTTAACTTTCGTAGAGACGACACTTTTAGTGAATACGAGGTGTGTGAGAAAAGTAATAAGACTGAATTTTTACTTACCAAAGTTTTTATTTTTTTCAAACAACAATATTATCTCCTTCAAAATAGTTTCCTTGGGCAGCTGCACACCGGCGGAGTCGTTGTTCCCACCCCTGGTAGCAGCGCTGGAAGGCTTCAACTGGTAGGGCTTTTAACTGGTCGGTCGCAGTCTTTTGAATGTTCTTCAGAGTTCCAAAATTACGTCCTTTTAAGACACGTTTCAATTTCGGGAAAAGGAAAAAGTCACAAGGACTTAAATCAGGTGAATAAGGGGTTGAGGAACCCTAGGAACGCGTTTTGAGGTCAAAAATTCCCTGATGGAAATGGCCGTGTGACACGGGGCATTGTCATGATGAGTATCCACTTGTCTGCAATGTCTGATCTGACGCGAATCACTCTTTTCCTGAGCCTTTCAAGGACACCTTGTAAAACGCTTGGTTGACAGTTTGTCCTGGTGGAACAAATTGTTTATGCACTATACCCGTGCTGTCAAAAATCAGCATGGTTTTGATCTTTGATTTGCTCATTCGATAGTTTTTCAGTCGAGGAGATGACGGAGTGTGCCACTATTCGCTTTGCCGCTTTGTTTCAGGATCGTACTCAAATATCCAGGATTTATCTCCTGTGATCACACGATTGAAGAATTCTTGGCCATTGTCAATCTTCTTAAGAAGATCAACGCACACGTTTCTTCGATTGTCCTTCTGTTCCATTGTGAGGTTTTTCAGCACCATTTTCGCATGTCTAAATCATCTGTCAAAATTTGATGTACGGTAAAAGCGTTTAAATTTAACCGTTCACTCATCATCCTTATTGTTAAACGACGGCCTGATCTCACAAGAACCCTCACACGCTCAACGTTTTCGTCAGATTTTGAAGTTGAAGGTCTCCCTGAGCGAGGTCGATCTTCGTGTTCTCGACCTCCCAAAATTCCAAAAATAATTTTTTCCAGCGGAAATATAAACAATGTTCCCCATAGGCCTCTTTCAACTTTTTAAAAGTCACACTCGCGGATTCCCCAAGTTTAACACAAAACTTGATTGCACAACGTCGCTCTAAATTCCGATGCTCCATTTTCGTAAAATAACAAAAACACAACTTCACTGATGGCGCTGTCAAAAATAATGTATTGGCTGATCGGAGCTGAAAATCGTACTGAGTATGTGGAAGGGATGAACAAACCGGTCTAGCACAGACCGGTGGACAGAGCCTTGCCAGATTGCTCGCAGTGTTACCAATCTCATTACTTTTATCACACATCTCGTATATCTAATTTAATTGTTCACAATAAGTCCAAATTATTCTTAGATGACGCCAAAAGAAAATAATAAAATTATGTTTTAATTCAGTGGATTTTGCAATTTCGCAAATAGTATAGTAATTTTAAATCGTGAATTCGATAACATAAGCTATATTTTTATATAGTGGCTTCATATTAATCTTTATCTACGATTACTTATCTGACTAGAGTGTGTTTAAGGATAGGAAGATTGTTCACGTTAACGGACCTGAATTTTTGTTCGGATAAACGGAATTTATTCAGTGAAATGTAAAGATACAGTATTTAAATAATGTATGTCTAAATTAAAGTAAATAATGCAATGAAGTTACGTCCGTACAATTTATTCTATAGGATAAGGTGCATATAACATGATTCATCGGTCGCGATGTATTACTGTCGATGAATTTATAAAATTTTATGAAAAGATCCAACTAAAATTGACTTAAGTGGTCCCATGTTGGCCGTAAAAGCATAATAATAATAATAATAATAATGATATTTAAAGTAAATAATTATAACACATCAATGTTCTTGAGGATGAATTACTAATCCGAAAGCGCTCGAACATACTATTAAAGATTCTTGTTAAGTGGCAAGGATTATATAAATAAATTATATATTAATACCAACGGATCATGATTAATAAAATTAAAGAGGGCTTTGCTTACATCTGATTAAATATTAACTTTAGAATAAACATTGGAAATTTAATCGACAAAAAAAAAATAGGTTAACAACGAAGTTGCACAACTTTAACGGCTTCTAAATACATAAAAAAATTTAATCCATCTTTAAGTACTATCTATGCATTAAAACAAATAAAAATCAAATGGCTGTATATGATTTGAGATAAGATACCAAATCATTCCCAAATGTGGCATAGCTATCGTAATGGATGCAAAGTACTGTACGTCAGGCTTACTAATAAAGAAGAAGAAGAAGTAACATAACTTCCGGCTACCTCCGTCAATGAGCCAAATCAATTTTTGTTAACCAAAATGTCAAAGACGGAAAATGTAGGTTATTTACATCTATAAGTACAATGCGATCATTTTATCGTCCACATTATTTGTCTTGAGCACACCGACATTGAGTAACCGCGTTTTAAACATTATTGAAAGTTACATTAAGTGGTTACATCAATAGTAAGAACAACAGATATTGGTCAACACAAAATCCACACAGATGAATCGATGATGCACTCACAGAAGGTAAGGGTTTGGTGTGCGATTTCTGGACGATAAATAGTGGGCCCGATTTTTTCTACGAAACCCTTGACAGTCCGTCACAGCAGGATATAATTAAGCAATTTGTAGCTCTTCTCCAGCCTGATAAACTAAACGCTATTGTTACCTGTAACAAGACAGGACAACCTGATATAAATCCAAAAACACCATGGTATTTTTGGAAGAAATGTTTGGTGATCGCATGTTTTCAAAAGATCTGTGGGCGCCTCGTTCTCCTGACTTACCGTCACCAGACTTCTTTCTCTTAGACTTTTTGAAAGGACGTTTATATCGAGCAAACCCGCGAACTCTATAAGACCTGGAGCGAGCCATTACTGCAGAGATGAATTCCATAAGCCCTGATGTCCTACGAAGGGTGTCTAAAAATATAGTGCGTAGGGTTCGGACTTACCATCAGGAAAACGGTGGACATTTCCAACATTTGCTGTAAGACATTACCAGTTGTCCGTAACTACAATCCACAAAATCAAATCAAATCAAATGCGAGTATCTCTGTATTACAGTCCATAATGGGATTATAATATGTAGTATCATGACGTGCACGATAAATGATCGCACCATTTCACTGGAGATATTAGCTGTAAAATTTATTAAATAACTAATTCCAACTGAAGGTGGATGATATTTACATGATCTAGTGCTCACGTCAGATAGTACTAATTATACTGCAAATATTTTACACGGTCATATACTATAGAAATATTAAGACAGATAGTGTCTTGTAACAAAACTTATTTTACAAGCGATATATTAAATCCGTTGAAAACAATATAAAGTTTTACAATAATTTTAATTATAGATACATTCATCAAACATAAGTATATGATTTTTGCAGAGACAATCTCCATTCATTATTTTTCATCATAACCAAACGTATTTAATTACTAAAATCCAATAATAATTATGTACAAAATAAAGATAAGTACCTACTTTCATACAGAAGGCTAAGGCATTAATTATAATTAAGTATAATATTTAAATAACGATTTATTTTTCAATGAAAGCAAGGCACAAACCTAAAATTTTAGTTTCCAATCATTAGATAATATTTTTTATGTTAATTTTTTAAGATTAATATGAATAAAAAAAATGTCACTGTAGAAAGGATACACACAGTAATACACGTAATGCTACTGGCGGTTTCTGAGCTCATTCTACGAGCAAAAATAATGAAAAGATTTCATATAAACATGGGTTTGTAAACGCTCCGTTAGCGAGTTATGGCTAGCGAAATATTTCATCCTGATTCCTGAAAGAGTGAAACAAAACCGTACTAAAATTATAGGAACCCAAATTAAGGAGTAAGCTTGATATTTTGATACGGTTTTTATTTGATAAATTAAATAAAACAAATTTCAGAACCGCATCTCTCTAGTAGTTCTCATAATATCCGACAGAAAACTGAAAAATTTGTTTTCTGAAGACGCGTTTTTTTGTACTTTCTTTAATACAAAATCTGTGTTAAATGACTAATAAATGCGCAGAATTTATTATTAAAACACGTATAAAATTTAATTCTGAGAAAATTGATGCAAAATACCCCGATAATAAACAAATACAAGTTCAAGGAATTTAATTTTATTACTACACAGTATGAAAAGAAAGGGATTAACACTTACAAAGCATGTTTGTTTTTTTAAATGTGCAGCGATACAAAACGTATTATTTTATTAAAAAAAAAAAAAAAATTAAGTAAAAAAAACAGTACTAATGTTATTCAGACAATAACGTTTATTCTATCTTTCCCGAATTCACTGTCAAACTGAAAATTTGAGAAATTGTGATTTCGTAAGATGGTAATCGAAATCAGCTGGCCAACAATGCATTTTATGTCGTGTAATTAGTACATTGCATGTTCTGCGTTACTGCCGTGAGTTTTTGCTAGTACAGTGTAGTTTATTTAATTGTGTGTGTGTGTGGTTTTTAATTAGGTCCTAATACAGCAACGCAGTATGTTTGTTATTTACGACTGAGGAATACACCGACATAGTATTTAACTTGCGGGTGTCTGATGGAAATGCAACTGCAAATGCTAAAAAATATCAAAGATTTTTTCGCGTTTGATTCTGATTTATTCAATCTGTCAAATCAAAAGCCACAAGAAACCATCAAGTTGGTCCTAAATTTGGGTACTTGGAATATTTCATTCTTTGTCAGGGAATCAGGACGAAATCTTTCGCTAGCCGTAACTCGCTAACGGAGCGTTTTTAGACTCAGATATATACAAAACGTCCTTTAAAGGCGAGGCCAAATTCCAGGAAGTGATTTTACTTAACATAATGAAGAAAAAATGTCTAGTGAACAAAGGTCCGAAGACGCATATTTTTCTTTTTGAAAAAGTTTTTCCACCATTTTGTGTTTTTTAGAAACAAATTATTTTTCAAGAACAGTTGCAGAAAACGCAATAAAATTTTGTAATTTATTTTGAACTAACATTTTTTAATAGGAAAAAAGTAAAGATACTCTTCGTTAACAAATCTCAAAATAGCGGTCGTTTCAATTTTTAATCTTGAATATCTTAGGAATTATTATATTTATCAAATTGTGTTGTGTTATAAAATGATTTATTATCATAGTTTTGATAAAAATTAATCACAAGATGGCCGCCATATCAGTTTAGATCTACTTTTTGCAATACCTCTGTTGTTTGTCGTCGGGTTTTTACGACTAAGGTGTCGTTCTGTTCACAAAAAACTGATGCTTCATAAATTTTATAACAGACCACAGTTTGATAAATCTAATAATTCGTAAGATATTTAAGATTAAAAATTGAAACGACCTCCATTTTGAAATTTGTCAACGAAGAGTATCGTTTTTTTTTCTATTAAAAAATGTTAGTTTAATATAAAATGCAAAATTTTCTTCGGACCTAGGTTCAGTGAACAATTTTTCTTCAGTATGTTAAGTAGAATCACTTCTTAGAATTTTGCCTCACCTTTAAAAGATATATATATATATATATATATTACACGCTCCTTTATCTCAATGAGGTAATAAAGTTTAAAATTTGTTGTAATTAATGTTAATTAAAGCGTGCAATAAATACTAATAACGTTTTATAAAATGTTAAGTTTAAAGAAGGCATAAATTCTTATATAAATTAATTATAGTGATATAACAAACAGAGACATATTACATAGTTAACAAGGTGTATCTACAGCTAGAAGAAACCCTTTAAATTTAAAAAAGTTAGTGCACTGAATTTACAGTTATTAAATTACTGAGATGATAATTTTTGCCTTGATTTCGAGAAAAAACTATTTAAAAATTCTTTACAGATAAACAAACTGTTTTTTACATATTTTGATATGCTCGTACATTTTTTTTACGTGAAATACTATTTGTAAAAACAATACGTAAAACATAAAATCGAAATAAGTTACAAAAAAAAATAAATAAAAATAATATTCAAGTCATGTTTTATAAAAAGAGAAAAAAATAGCGGTGGAAGAAAAAAATTGTAAGTTTAGTTTACATGTGTTTTGCGATGTAACAGCAGATGAGCATTTGAATAAGCAATAAACAAACAAACTCGACTCGACTCGATCCTGTCTACATTTCTACCGTAAAAAATTACTAGAAAAATAAAATAAACTAGAACAAAATATAATCTAGAGAAAACAAAATACATGAATGTATTTTTTATTTATTTATATTTTTTAAAACCGAGAAGTAATTTTATATTTTCTATTTGAAATGTTGTAAACATATGTTATAATTACATCGTTTTATAAGTTATCTTAATTAACATTCTACCTATTTTATTATATAAATATTGACGTAAAATATCTTTAAAATCACACCGAAACATGGAGTACAAGAACAGAAATTGATACCGTAACGAAAAGGTCTACACCGTCCTGCCTTAATAACTCCCTAACTATTAGTCTCAGAAACGTAAATGCAATGTCATTTTATAACTTACTTGGTCAGCTTGCCGTTACGACTTTCAGTTTGCGTCACTGGCAAGCGGGTCGGGGGTGAGAGGGCGCAGTGTAGATCAAAACTGGCGCTCTCGTTCATTTCCATTCGGTGTAGCTCACGCTGATAGAGCTGTGATTCGTGTTTCTTGTTTAGAGTTTGTCGAGACAGATTGATTTAAATAGTAATAAGTGTATTTTGGACAATATCTATGTATAAAAAATTAAAGTAAACGAGTAAAAAAGTATAAAAATTTAATATGTAAGCCTCTGCCCGCGCGAAAGCCAGCCGGAAATATAAATTACGTAAATAGTTGGAAAGGGGAGGTTATGGGCCACGCACACGTACCCCAATTATTTCCGGTGAAGAGCGAGCAAGACTGTTTCGGGAAAGTCGCAAAGTTGAGACGGCGCTTTCAGTGAACGACGCCGACGGCACGAAGACCTCTACCGCTGCTTATTATCCCTTATGTCTCTTACATAATCGGGGGTACTTGTCATATCACAGACCGATATTTAACAAATCTTTTGTCGAATATTAGTCAAAATAAATATCGTGTACCGTTTAGTATCTGTTTTATGTTAAAATTAAATTTAGTACGCAGTCAATGTCTTGTTTTTATTCGATCCGATACACTAAAAGTGACTCGCTGGCATATAGACCGACCTGTAGAAAAAGCTAAAAGAAGAAACTAAAAGTTTCCGTTGGAGCCTTTACGTATTTTGAAAAAAATACAACGGCTCTCCCATTTAACTCTACAGATAAGCTGGTCGGTTTGTAGCTCGGAGGAACGGAGGAAGGTATGTAACGTTTCACGTTAAACCGACTGCCGTGAGCCTCGACTCAGCCCTAACCGATTTTTTTATTATTAAGATTGTTCTTTTACCACTGTAAGAAGCGAGTTAATCAAATTAAAGTTACAAATATTTGTAATCGGGTGTTGAGTTGACACAACGGATAACACTTATGATTGCTCAAATAGAATGTCGTCAGATCTCCACTGAACTGAACCGGTTAAATTATAACATTATCAAATGATTCTCGGATTGTGTTTTCTGGTTTACATTTTTTATTCAGATTCTAATTAACCACACATCCTACATATAGATCGTTTAAGACGATAACTTTACCGTCTTAGTCGATATCGTTATATTACTCCTGCTGTGACCGTGTCAGATTTTTGCGTATGGAATCAGATTAAGAGTATTGTGTACACAAGAAAAGTTCACGACGAGTTAGTTACTCGTATCGTAGATGGCGAGTACAAATTAAGGAAAGTTGAGTAGAATCGGGGAGAATAACCCTTGCAATCCGAAAGCGATCAAAATATATTGAAATAGAAAACAGACTTTTGAAAATTTACCGTAAACCTTATCGATAGTACTCGTTACATTTTTATTTTTTTAACATCGACTCAATTATGAGTTTATTTTCGGTAACAACATTTGAATGATTTCACGGTAAATATTAGGAATAAAATCAAATTTCTTGAACTGTTATTTGTTTTTATCGGGTTTATATTTATTACATCTCAGAAATAAATTTTCTACAAGTTTTAATAATAAATTTTATACATTTATCGGTCATTTAACACAGTTTTCGTATTAAAACATTAAAAAACGTGTTTTTAGACGACAATTGTTTTCTGTTTTACGTTGATTATTATACAAACAACTACAGACATGATTGTGGAACCCTTTTTATCCAGTTTATCAGGTCAAAAACCATAAGAAACCATCAAGCTTACTTCTTAATTTTGATTTATGGAATTTTATTACGGTTTTTATTCTATTCTACGAGGAATCAGAATGAAATATTTCGCTAACCGTAACTCGCTAAGGGAGCTTTTCCAGCCCCATGTTTATATGAAATGTTTTCATTATTTTCGCTAGTAGAATGAACTTAGAAAGCGTCGGTAGCACTAAGTTAACTACGCTGGGAGATAGGTACGTTTTCTTTTGAGGCTTATTAAAATGGTGAATCTGTTTCTTGATTTTTAAGTAAATCAAGAGCGATTTGAGTATATTGTTGTAAGACAAAATCGTCATTGTTGCGATCGACACTTGTTTTGTAGGTATGAGGATAGTATTTTTGGTGTTTAAAACTCAGTCGAGTAATAATTTGAGTGCACGGTCCGACTGAAGTTAGATATAGGAAAATGTTTTTTGTAAAACCTTCGGTGTTAGAGGAAGTCGCGCTTCCGCGAATCGGTTAATTTGATAGTAGAGGTTTGTAAGTTATGGTAGGTCGTAATTGAAAAAGACCATACGAAGGCGACAGTAGGTTGTGTAAATTACCGCTGGAAATGTCTACCGAGGCGTTTGCGTCGGTGGCAACCTGACAGTGGCCAAACCGATGGTCGTGTTGTGTTGTCAAGTTTAGAGGGTCTAAAAGACGATCTTCAGTAAAATCCATAAGGGCTATGACGGAGGGGATGATGTGGCGACCGAAGATACACCCTTATTTTATGAAAAATGTGTCGTAAAACGTTATTATGCATATGAAAGCTCAGATTTTCAATTTATTTTTCTGAAATGCAATTACAAATTAAAAGATTATGTTTAAAATTATTAAAAATCTTTCAAAATTCTACGAGATATTTGGTACGAAAGACGTTAAAAAACATTTAAAATTTGCAAACCCGCTATTTTTATTACCTGAATTAAAAATTCCATATCATTTATTTCATGTAATTACTTATGAAGGTAACAGACATCAGCCCAGATATAACTTTTTAGCATTAAAACAATACATAATTTCTCTCTAAAGTACTCATAGAAAAAATAATATATAAAAACAATAGATAAAATACAAACAAAATACTAAAAAACTATAAAAATATCAGAACGGTCCTCTTAATGGAAAAAAAACTAGTTATATCAACCCTTCTAATACAAACTATAATTAAAGAGATCGATAAATTCCTGTTAATTAAACTAACAATATTGAACAGCTAAAGAGAAAATGTTCTTAAAAAGTAGCACGATGCAAAATATGGGATCTAGGTATCAAAAACGAAACGTTTATAGCTTTCAATTTTCTTCTATTTCAATATAACTGCTTTCTCTACAGCTAACACCAAGATTTCAGCCGACGATCTACGTATGAATTACATTCAGCATAAAAATAGTAGTAGACCTATCGAAATAAATCATTTAGAGGGGAAAAAAGTGACCTCGATTTTTATAAGTGGAAATGGTAAAGGGGCTTATAATAAACGTAAAAAAAAAAATAAATGCGTGAACGGTGGCGGTGAAGGGTCGATTTGGGAGTTGAAAATTATATTATTGCAATTACCGGCAAAAGTTGTCGTTAAAAACATTTGTGGTTATTTAAGAAACAGAAAGGTATACTTTTACCAAGTCTCGTTAAAATTAAATTATTTTTTCGGAAATGAAAAATAAAAAACGAAAGAAAAAAATAAGATGCACTTTTCTCGAAAATTTTGAGGTTATGTTAAAAAGTTACCTCTATAAAAGTTTTGGATTGGAAATATTTTTTTCAACCCCCAACCCGCCAATCACTCAAATCGCCCGTCCACCATCACCGCTCACGCATTTATTTTTTTACCGTTTCCACTTATAAAACTCCAGGCGACAATTTTTTTTCTCTAAGTGTAATTTGGTTGGACTATAGAAAAAGAAGCCGCATTATACGGTCGAGTTTGTTGTTTTTAAATATTTAACGGGTAAAATAAAATACGGTAATAAGAGGAAACGGTGAAAGGATAAATATTATATTGAAAGGTGAGGTGATATAGTAGGTAGTACGACTGAAGCGTCTAAAAAGCACAGTAACTGAGGATATGCTTTGTACAATAGAGGTTGAAGTGCGCATTATACGGTGCTGTAACACGGGCACTGAGATACGAAAACGAAAAAAATTACATGAACTTGTAAAAATGGAAGTATATGATGGAAGGATAAGGTAAGAAATAAAGACGTGTTGAAAAGGGTCGGGGAAGGAAGGCAAATTTGGCTAAAATAAGGGTTGAGAAGCAAATGTCTGTGAAGACTACAATTGAGGAAACGGTGGATGAAGAGAAGAGGAAGGAGATGTTATCATACGATAGGTTCTGATAACAGAATCGTCAAGTATGTAAGACTTAAAGAGAGAACCTTCCAGAAGATAGAACACTACCGAACGATTGATCTATAGAAAACATTTTTGGATCTTTTTCTCCGATTCCCCTCTCGTACAAACAATTTTTGTTGTTAATTCATCGGGAGAATTTTTAAGATGGATGATTGTTTATATAAGTAAATACATTTTAAATCAAACATTTTTTGTTATTTTTACAGAAGGTTTTCTTTTGGATAATAAATAAGAATTGTACCTAGAGAATATCAAGCTAAATCGATAATAATAATAACAATAAAAAATATATAAAAAACCTTTTTAAAAACCACTCTTATATTAAACGCAGTAAAAGATAGCAAATAAAAAAAAAATGTTAAAAAAATTTAAAACACCACTTTAGATTAAACGATCTAAAAGGTAAAAAAATGTAATTATAGGATTGCATCGCAGAATCAGTGGCGTAGCGTGGGTTTCAGCCGCCCGGGGCGTAGGTCAAATTCGCCGTCCCCTTACTTAGGTATTTAACCCCAACCACAAAAGAACACCGGTATCCACGATCTAGTGTTGAAATCCGTGTAAAAATAACTGACTTTAGTAGGTATTGAACGCTGGAACTCTCGACTTCCCAATCGGCTGATTAGGGAAGACGCGTTCACCACTAGACCAACCCGTTGGATTTATCTGTTACGACCTGGAAAATTTTAATGAGCTTTTTTAACTGTTTCCTATAGTTTCTGAAAAAAGTAACTTAAAAATTAGAATTGTAAAACACAGTTTTATTTATACTTGACGTATATATATAATAATGTTGTAATATTACATAATTCAATGTATATGAAATAATATAATAATGTTTTGGAACCGAATTTTCATTCCTTGTTCGAAGTAAAGGAAGTATTGTGATCACGAAAAATTTCGGTTTTCAGATTTCAACGGAAATATCCATTTTGACTATTCCTGAATCCATTTTGACCAGTTTCGGCGTGACGACTGTACGTACGTATGTACCCTTTTGATTCCAATCGACCGAACCAAAAGTGTCACAAAAGCCTAAAATCCATAAAAGTTTTGATTTTGAACTTTTTCTTAATCGCAGTAATATGCCCTCATCGAGAGCGTTTCAAAGATTTATCATAAGCGGTACTTATTTTCATCGGTTCCACAGTTATAGAAAAATTAAATTTTAATTAATGAAATATTTGGATATTTATAAGGGGAAGGCGTATCGGTTCAAATCAAACTTCGTCTGTTTTTTAATTTTTGTTTTTATTTAAATAAATTGATTTATTAATAATTATTAACCTTTGACTGTTAAAATAATTTTTACGATAAATAATAATTCAATAATAAAAATTATAAAAAAAAAAATTATGAAAAAATAACAGAAGTTATGAAATAAAATTGTATATATACTTTTAATTTTAGAAAAATGTGTAAATGTAATTTAATATGCGTAAAACCAGTCATGTGGTGTTCAGATCAGATTTTTTCAAGATCTATACTATTATAAAGAGGAAGAGGCTTTTTGTTTGTTCGGGATAAACAAAAAGCTACTTGATTAACCGCAACTAGATTTTTACCCATGTTTCTTGGCATAACTGAGAAGATTTTTAGATATATTACATTTCTAAAAATCTTGAAAAAAAAAAGTAATATACGTAGTAGGGAAGATTTTCCGTTGAAGTACAAACTTTAATGAACTATGAGTCTCTATCACCGTGTGAGGTGGGTTTGAACTGAATGATTCGAATCGATCGAATAAATAATACTACAAAAATAATAGAATTAAATTTACATTAAATAAAATAATATTAAATAGATTAAAAAAATTTCTGTTTAACAGTAACGGGTTTCCCGAGGAGACTGCGAGTGAGGCTAAAGCGGTGAGGTTGCGAGCAGCTTGTGGGAGTTTAGACCGATCATTACCATCAACCGGTAACAAACGGAGGATCCCTGTGGCGGTATTTTCTGAGTTGCAATAGGGTGCTTTTATAATATCTCTGCAAATAATTGTGCGATTTTAAAAATTCAAACGAGGTTTTTGTTAGTAGATTGAAGGCTAACTTTTGCACGCTTCAGGTACACTCTCGATCTAACAGATGACGGTTATTCGGAAATTTTATCTAAAAATGGAAATTATTTATTAAAACGTGTAAAAATTAATTAATCCGTTACGGTATTGCACATCTCATTCAGAAAATTAAATTCTCATGATTATATCGTTAGCGATTCATAATCAAGGCCGAGCAAATCTACTGAAGATCAATCGATGAAAATTTGACGTTCTTTTTACGGTGTCATTGCACACTAAGAAAGGATATTAGAAATCCCGATTTTAAACGGGTAAAATGGAGTAACAATGAAATTTACTTTTTTATTTTTAATTTCTCAGTAACAAATGAAGAGAGTCGCAATGACATGCCCTTGAACCGAGTCATCCTTGACTGCAGATCCGGTCCAGGGTGTAGGGGGAAAAATAAAAAAAAGAACACGATTGATATTTTGATAGACAAACCTTACATTCTTTTTCCTAGAATGATATTCAAAGAGAATTCAGGAAATAGTTTCTGACCGACTGGAATTATAGTCGGTGCCCCCTGAGTATATAGACTTTTTTTGATTCAAATGATGCAAATGAAGAAATCAACCTGATATATGGTGAGTGTAATCTTCATATGGATAAACCAATTTTTAGATTTTTGAACAGCTGAAAGGGAGTGAAAAAAGGTAAAAAAACTTTAAACAATGATTGTAAATTTTCCCAATCCCGAGTATAATAAAGGAGATATTCAGTAAATTTGGGCTTACAAATACTCTTCAGATAAATATTTAAAAATCATTTTCGGGATTTTTTTAACGGGTGCGAATTAATATGGTGCTGCGGCTCAACCAACACAGCCACCACCCCACCATTACTGTACGTGTGAACGTGTGACTGGCTGCACCTGCCTCCAGTTACTTGACTGAAAAATATAAAATAGAAAGATTGACCGCTTCGGGAAATGCAAGGAACCATGTGTAGCCTGGACGAAGCTGTGACGGGGAACTAGTAATATATAAAAGTACTGATATCGTCCAAAAATCATAAAAAATGTTATTATAGTATTATTTTAGATTTTCTTTAGAAATAGAGGAATAAATCAGATTGGACTAGCATTGCTTTAAATGATCTTCATAAATATCTTCCATCACGAATAACATTAAACAATTTGTGAATTACATTTAGAGTTTAATTTACAATCGGTTCCAATTTACCGGAAACATAAGTAAGTTTGAATATAGAAAAATAACACGTAGAAAGGGGTATTTTGGAACAGAAAAGTTTCCGTTTTTGGAACTACGTTCAATGGACATTTGTTCTTCAGTATATTAAGTAGAATCACTTCCTAGAGTTTGGCCTCACCTTTATAGGACACCCTTTTTTGTAACATAAATAAGTACATACGAAGATGAGTCCAAAGAACATCTATTAAGTCCAAATTTCAGAATGTAAAAAGCAAAGAAAACCACCAAAAAGTAGTCTTATCGATCCTATAAAGAATAAATAATCAAATAAACAAACGGTGAAACAAATCAAAGAACCGATAAAAGTATGTGGTCAAACGAAATGAAAAACTTTTACGATCCACAACACCGTTTGGTAGCTGATTCACCACAAATCTCGGAAAAGTTACAGATAGTATCTTTAGGCGCCTACCGTCCTCGTTATTACCCAGGGTTAATAGCAAGTCAGTTCACATGTTTGTTCAATCTTATTTTATATCTTGTAGTGAATCGCCTCTCGAACGGAGATTATATCTTGTAATGTTCCTCTCGAACGGTTGGCGATAACAGACAGTCGTATATGGCAGTATTTTTTGCTTTTGGTATATTTCTCAATAGTTTCTTCTGGAATCTGTGCGGCTTTCGTATTACTCTCGCTTGTCGTACACCGCAGTTGAATTTCACAGTAGAATTCAACTCTGCAAATCGATTTCAAGTCCGCTGAGTACAGTAATTACTTGTTAGGTAATTACCTAACAAGTTTCGACCTTCTACGTAACCGGTACATATCCTTGAACTTAATAGCAGCGTCCTTTTCTTCCTGCCATGAATTCTCTACATCAGACGGCGATCTAGATGCACGCTGTTTTCATGCAGGATGATAACGCCATTAAGTTGAAAATATATTTAAATATTTATTTAGAAAATAAGAAAAAACAAATTACATCTCCAAACATTTAGCGTAACTGTTTTCCATGTTCGTGTAGTGAGGGAAGGTATAGTAAGACTAGTTATAACTGAAGATACCTAAACCAGAATTTTCTGTTAATAATAATAATAACAACAGTAATTAGGAAAGGAATCGTAGTGATGGAGGAGTAGCGTTAAATAACCGGTTCGATCGAACGGCAAAGTTTTAAACTTCCGCACGGGAAAACTAGAGCGCACTACTTCGAAATTAATAATATAAACAAAAGTAAATTCCATATCTGTCTTAAATTAATTACGTTTGATTAGTAAATTAATGAAATACAGATGCCAAATAAATCTTAATTAAGATTTTGAGGAGACAATCAGTATAAACGTAATTAAACAGTAAGCATTTTGAATACAAAGATATCCACTCTCTATCGAATCGGTCGATGTTATACGGAGTTTCTGTAGGGTGTACATATGTATGAGTGGTGGCCCGGTACCTAGGTCTCATCGCGTATTCTATTCGTTAGGTCTGCAACATCGGCTGACTGGATCATCGGCTCGCTTTATTGGATTGTTTTGTTTTGCTCTTCGCTCTACGATTCGACTCGACTCTTACCTTCCTGCCACCCGCTACCCTCTTTGTACATTCCCTATAAAACCGTCATTCTGGCATTGGTCAACGGTCGTCGCCACTATATACCTGATGCTACAGTGCAACAGCACAATAATTAAAAGCGTTGACCGGAATTCGATATCAAATCGTAAAACTAACTACACATTTACCGTACACGAATGTAAACTCATTTGTAACATTATAATAAAAGGAGTGTTGCCGTTTGATTCCCGCTTGATCTCTTATAATATTTCCTCTCTACTATTTCTTCTTCATCATTTCATCTCTCTTAGAACAATAATAGATTAAATGAAAATCAAAAATGTTATAATACGTAAAAGAAATCAAACAAAGCAAATAACCATAAAATGTTAGTCGGAGTAAATGAGAAAAAAAATTTCTAACGATGGAATTAAAACTTTCCAGGAACTGCTAAGAGATGACAAAATGTAGCACTTGGTACTAAAGAAAATAAAAACAGTTTGTGTCCTTGAAACTTTACTTAAATTATATCAATCAATTAATGTTTTCTTACTTGAAAAAGAACTACAAACCTCTTTAGAACATTTCTAAACCTGTAATAAAACCTCAAATCTATAAGAATTCAATTATGCAGAAGATTATTTTTAAAGATCTAATAAAATATAGTTAAAACTACTAAAAATAAAACATTTTAAGCTATTTGCAGAAAAAAGAATAATTTTTATGTTTTAGAATTTTCCTCGACGATAAAATATTTCAATAATAAATATTTATACCGTTATTAAAAATACTAATAAAAAAACAAATTCAAGTCAAAAGATACAAGGGTTGTTTAATTTTTTTTTTAATAATATTTTCCATAAAAAAGGATGATGAGTGGGTTTGTTCCTTTGTTACAAGTGCTCAAAATTTAATTTTAGCTGCTATTGCCGGAGATGAGACCAATTTCTTTAGTGGATTTCCGAAGAATTTGGAAATCACTACTATGCCCGCTCATGTTTATGTACATATATACGAGTACGTACAAGAATTTTTCGTCCGCTCTACCAGACGCACCTCTTAACAATTTTGAAGAAACTTGTTGGGGTAACGTAAACCTATTGGGAATAGAGCCGTGTTGATTTTCAAGCAAACCGGTTCACAGGAACAAGAGTTAAAGGCAAAAAACTCAGTTTACGAGTACATTTTAAAGGTTTAATAAAACTAGAAATCCGCCCTTCTGACGCACTGTCTACGACAATTTTATTTTATTTTTGTAGGCGTTTTTATTTGAGTGTAACGTTAAAAGGGTATTTTTTCTTTATTTTCCCACAATATTTTGAAGAAAACCTTTCGTAACAAATTAAATATTCAAACGTTAACACAATGTAATCGGGAAATAACATTAAACCATCCTCGATTATTAGATAGATTTCATAAGAAAGCTATCTACTATAACGGGTAACACGATTCGACTTCCGGGAAAAGTTTGATATATCTTCACGTTTCCCATCATCCAGACCCCAAAATCTCAGCAAAAGTCAGCTCAAAAATTTATATATATATATATTTCTTGTGGACACGATAACCGCCGTAATTTTGCGCCATCACTTTCAAAATGGTTCCTTAAAATTAATTCGTTCCAAAATCACGGTAGAGTTCATTAACGGCCGATATCGGACCACGGGGGTCTTTTTCGAAAAAAAAAATATCGCTATAATTTTCTTATTAAGGAAAATATAGAATTCGTTTAAAGTTCCTACTATTCTTTGGATAAGGGCCTAAAACTTAAGAAAGTAAAGGTTTTTGATATCACCAACCGTCGACCTACGGGATGGAAAAAATTGGTTTTTGAAGACAAGAAATCATACCTCCCTTAACAGGCACAGTATCGAATCGGTTTAAAGCGGTCATTAGTCCCCTAAATATTACCTAAAACTTTTTCCTGAATTTTGATATGACCAACCCTTACAACAAGGGATGACCAAAATATTTCTGGAATTTAAGAAGATCGGGCTTGTAAGCTAAACACGTGAAACTTTTTCACATACAACCGTTGTCGTACCGACTAAATTTGAAGTTTTCTTAACTTTTAGGTGGAAATCTTTTTTATCCCCTATTTAGCACCGGTGAACTCTATCTCCGCTTCCGGCGTGCCGAAAGGGATTTTTTTATTTTATTAGAAATAGATGACCCGGCGAACTTCGTACCGCCTAAAAGTCAATGAATGTCGTGTTAACTTAATTTAGTATTTATTAACATAAGTAGTCGACCCGTCAGACGTTGTCCTGTCATTCCTATAATTATTCAATTCGAACAGGAATAAAAACTAAAAAAAAAAAAATTATTTCCAAAGCGTAATGTTTATTGTAATTTACAACGATACTCGATTTATTTTAGACCGTTATATATTTTTAGTCGTTTTATCGAGAAAAATCTGACGATTCAAGTTTTGGATCGAACGCTATTTATCGAAGTGTTTTTGGATACACGATGTTTTTTGTTTTTCCTTCTGGTGCGTACACAAATAAATTAGAAGGTTTTCCGACGCGTGAGCAGGCCACATACAGCTGTCCATGTGAGAAGCATGGATTTTCAAATTCAGTCCGCACACTTGTAGCGATTGTCCTTGCGCTTTGGTTATTCGCTAAAGTAAAATATCGTTTTTAAAATATCTCATTTTATCATAATCTAAGCGTAGTAAATGTAGGAGTTATTCGGAAAAGTTCGGGAAATTTCGGAAAACTCCGAAACACGTGTTTCATAATTTTTAACGGGATACCTATACACCAAATCGCACTACTATATCTCTATCGGTCCCTGAGATATGAAGGCTCCGTACTCCTAACTTACATTATTTTTAGTTTATTTTAGGATTTATTCGGAAAAGTTCAGGAAATTTTGGTAAACCCCGTATTTTACTAACTCAAAAATCTTCCCTGGCGTTCGTCCAACCGTTTCCCAAAGTTTCATCGCTATCGGATGAACGGATTAGAAAGGCATAAGAGACATACAGACAGACAGACAAACATTCATTTTTATAGACTACAAATAAAGCTTCAAATTTATTGACAAAGATCTAGAGTAATCGGTACAAATATTAACAAACAAAATTTTCGTGAACATCTCTTAGAATAATCGAAAATACAAAAAGTTATATAATAATCACTATTCCAAAAAAAAAAAACAATAAAACAAAAATCAATTAATAAAATGCACGATCGTGAACTCAAAAAAACAAAATCTCAACGATAACAAAAAAAAAAGTTTCAATACGTTCGACAACAGACACTAAATTTTTATCGCATTTCTGTATAGGTAATAATGATTTGTGAGGTACATCAGACGTTTATACGAAATACAGTGTAGAGAGAGGTGATGAAAAATGGGGGAAGAAACATCTGTTTCGTGTTTACACACCCACACACACACATTCTCTCGTTAGTTCGGATCGACACCCGCAATTCTGTTCCGCTCAACGTCTCAGTTTTCCTTCTTCCATTTCTCTTCTCGCTATCGCACGTTCTGTAAACTTTACTCCCCTTTTAAAGAAATCGTCCTCCTTTCACAGGAAATGTGAAATGTTTATACGTAAAACACACTTACGATTTATACAAACACACAAACTAATGTTCGAGAGATAGAGACGGAGGAGGAAGAAAGGGGATAAAGAAGTACGGGTCGCTAAATCCAATCGAAAACCAAGGTGTCATGAACCTCTATCACACTTTATTTCAACAAAAGTGTACCTTACTCTTCTGACAGTTTGTGTGTGTGTGTGTGTGTATGTGTGCAAATTTACTTGACGAATATTGTATCTCGATAGCTTTCACTAACCTAAAAATCAATCCGATAAAACCGGGTAACGACTGAAATTTCAAAAGAAAGTAGAATAAAGAAAAAAAAATGTCACCTTCGTATTCAAAGAAATTCAACGTTTTAACTTACACAGCTTCATTATATGTACGTTGCTCATCTGTACACCTTTTATTCATATAATGATATTTTTGAAAAAGTGATTTCTTTTCTCATATTTCTATAAATAATATTCAACGGTCAAGATATTGCAAATAATAAAGTAAAATAATTTTGTGCACGAGTAATTTTTCACTATAAAGAGAAAGAAATATAAAATCTACATTCCTTCTGATTTCAAAATTCTTGTATAGTTTATACCGGTATATACTTTGCGAACGCAAAATAATACTGTAATTCCTTTTCCTAACTTTTACGTACTCGTTCTAAATAATATGATATATACAAACCGTTATACGAAAATTATATTAAGATTATACGAAAATTTCGTGGTTTTAAAAACCGCAGAAACTAAAAATTTAGCTCGTATTTATTTTTACTTTCTCGGATGTATAGTTATAACGACTATGTTAGTGATTATGGTAACCCGTTAAAGGCCGTAAAATATTTAATCGGTTTAAGAATTTGTATATCATGAGGGTGTTTGTAGATCTGGGTGTTTCATGACCCCACCATATATTAAAGAAAAAAAAAAACAATTAGCAATGTTTTTAAGTTGCTGTATACGTAATTATTAAAAAATTATATATTTTACTCAAAAAATTAAATACTATAAACTAACAAATAATATAATCTATCTCACCGGAACGTTGTTATGTTCTCTAGATCTTTCAGCATTCTTAAAAGCAATCATCAGGAGTTAAAATTAATGTATAAAGTCAAAAGTTTAAAAACAGTCATGACTGTCCGGTCCTACTAGTATACTCTGTATACTCGGTCCTTATAGTATACTAGTAGACGGACTGTCATAACTGTTTTTAAATTTTAGTTATGTTTTAATTTCAGTTAAGTTTCTAACTTTATGCATTCATTTTAACTCCTGATGATCGCTTCCAAGTAAGCCGAAAGATCTAGAGAACATAACAACGTGCTAGTAAGTGGATTATATTAATCGTTAATTTATTTATTTAACATACCAGCGGTACCATGTTTGAGATATTAATTAAATACCGACTGAAGTACCTAAAATACTTTCTTAAGGGGTTTGTTCTTACTCAAATCTCCAAAACAGAATAGTAGCAAAATACAATTTTATAGTTTACTTTTACTTTTTTAAATTCTAGATCCACCCCGCTGGGTTGGCCTAGTGGTGATCGTGTCTTCCGAAATCAGCTGATTTGGAAGTCGAGAGTTCCAGCGTTCAAGTCCTAGTAAAGTTAGTTATTTTTTACACGGATTTGAATACTAAATCGTGGATACCGGTGTTCTATGCCGGTTGGGTTTCAATTAACCACACATCTCATGAGACTGTACAAGATTACACTTCATTTACACTCATACATATCATCCTCATTCATCCTATTATCTGAACGGCAATTACCGGAGACTAATCAGGAAAAAGAAATATTCTAGACCCAAGTTCCTATTCTTGCACCGATTAACCAATATACCTAGTTACGAACATTTTTTTCTCTCTGATTACATTTTAACAAAACTGGGAGTATAAATAAAAAACTGATGTAATGACCACATGACTTCCTTAAATTACCTATACACGTTTTTTTTTTCTAAGTGAAAAGTATATAAAATTTTATTTTGTTAATTGCTTCTGATATTTCTTCATATTTTGTTTTTGTTTGTTATTACTGAATTATTATATATCATACATTTTTTTTTTACAATCGGAAATTAATAATAATTAATAAATCCATATGTTAAAAAAAAGGAGATGAAGTCTGATTGGAATCGATGTGCCTTCCCTCGTAACATCCATATATTTTATTAATTAAAATTTCATTTGGCTATAACTCTAGAACCGATCAAAATAAGTACCACTTATGACATATCATTGAAAAAATTTCAATGAGGTCTTATTACTGCGGTTAAGAAAAAGTCCAAAATCCAGATTTTTTGGACACTTTTGGTTCATTCAATTGCAATCGAAACGGAAGGTGCACAACTAGATGTTACAACAATCCTAAATCCAGAATTTCAACATCCTGCGTCTAGTCTTTTTTTAATTATGCGAGCTATATACGTACGTACAGATGTTACGCCAAAATTAGTCGAAATGAATTCAGATATAGTCAAAATAGATATTTCCGTTGAAATCTAAAAACCAAAGTTTTTCGCGATGACAATACTTTCTTTACCTTATACAAGGAAGTAAATATGGGAATTTATTGTCACATAATTTAACGCAGTGCTCTGGGTTACGTGAAAGTGCCTAATAAATCTTACATTGACATTTTTAATATATAAATAAACCGTTAAACACGATATTTCCGCAGATTAATTAAAAATATAATTAAAGAATTTCTTTAACTGAAACATTATAAGATATACATTTTTAACAGACCTCAAAAAAGAAGGTTATGTATTCAATTCGTAAATATTTTTTTGTGTTTGTTCGCGCGTAACTTATTTTCAGTAATCTGATTGAAATAAGTCTTGATGCAATCGACGCAGCTGCTTTGGTAAAAAAAAATTTTGACACAAAAAATCGGTCTGGAAATTGACAAAAGATTTTTTTCGCCCTCCAGCGGGTAGATAGGCAGAGTCGGAATCCTAATATTGTGTATGTGTGCATCTCGTTAGATCATTTGTTCTCAAAGTAGGCGATAACATCCCCTTGTGAGTGCTGGAGGCCTCTTGAGGGGGGCGGTAGAAAGCCCATAGAAAATTGGTGGCGTTCAGACAGTATGTATTATGGTTGATTGTTCAAGGATTTCTGATAGTATCCCATAGTCGTATTTTTTTGAACAAGGATTTAGTGGTGTAGCAACGCTGTTACCAGAAAGAGAAACGACTGCATGCTTCCGAACGCGGTGACTTACGGTTGTTTTTAAGTGAATTTGAGCCTGATGTTAACAATCTCGTTACAGCACATCAGATTCATCCTTCACATTAATGTAAATCTAATTTTTCAATTGAAAACTTGCTTTGTTTTAATTATTGTATTGTTATATTGAATATGCTATCACTATTTTGTTATATAACTATATAGATACAATTGTAATTTCTTTGAAAGCAATTTTAATAAAAATACTTCTAAATACGATTAAATATGCGTTTTAATTGCTCTCATTTAACTGTAAGTTTCAACTCAGAAATAGGATATGACACGTAAACAATAATTGCAATTGCTGTTTTTCAGAAACCCACCGGGTTGGTCTAGTGGGGAACGCGTCTTCCCAAATCAACTGAGGTGGAAGCCGAGAGTTCCAGCGTTCAAGTCCTAGTAAAGCCAGTTATTTTTACACGGATTTGAATACTAGATCGTGGATACCGGTGTTCTTTGGTGGTTGTGTTTAAATTAACCACACATCTCAGGAATAGTCGAACTGAGAATGTATAAGACTACACTTCATTTACACTCATACATATCATCCTCGTTCATCCTCTGAAGTATTATCTAAACGGTAGTTACCGGAGGCTAAACAGGAAAAGAGAGTGCTGTTTTTCAGAGCGCATCTTAAAAATATCAATTGCAGTTATTATTTTTAACAGATAAGTTTAAAAATTATGGGGTTTCTGAAGAAATATGTAGCACCGTTAATAAAATTTTCAAAAATCAATATACATTATACATTAAACGTAATATACATAATACATTATACGTAATACACAGCATCGGTAGGGACAGTGGAAATCTTATAATTTTATGTACAAGTGTCATATTACACGTTTTTGACGTCGGTTCCATTTTTTTTTTTTTTAATAATTATATATCATATTATTTTACAGAGTATACTCCAGTTGAAGTTTTATAAAATTATAAAATTTAACAGTACTGATTTTCTCACTCATGCAAGATTGTATAAAAATATTTACTCAAATAATATTCATAAACGCCTTCTGAATTACGAATTATTATCTAATTTTTTCTTTTCTTTTTTTGTTTGATTATACCTTTACAAAAGCTTAAAACTTGTGCGTGGTATATGGAAACGATATTTTTAGAATGTGAAAAATGCCATGGTTGATCGGGATTCAAACTCGGGATCTCCGAATGAAAGGTCGAGATGCTGTTATTCCGCTTCGGAGAATTATTTCTTCAATTTTAGCATTTTCATATATTTTTACTTCCTTGTACAAAATAAAGGAAGTAAAGGAAGTAAAAAAGGAATGAAGGAAGTGATTGTGAAAAATGTCGGTTTTCACATTTCAAGGGACGTATCCATTTTGATCACTCCTGAATTCATTTTGACTATTTTCGGTGTGACAGTTAGTATGTACGTATGTGCGTATGTATCTCACATAACTCAAAAATTATTAGCCGTAAGATGTTAAAATTTTGGATTTAGTACTGTTATAACATCTAGTTTTGCACCTCCCCTTTTAATTTCAATCAACTCGACCAAAGTTATCCAAAAAAGCCCAAAATCCCAAAAATTTGGATTTTGGACGTTTTCTTAATTGAAGTATTAAGCCCTCATTGAGAGCTTTTCAACTATCTTCATAAGTAGTACTTATTTTCATTGGCTGCAGAGTTACAGGCAAATAAAATTTTAATTAATGAAATTTTTGGATCTTACAAGGGAAAGTCACATCGGTTCGAATCAGACTTTATCTCCCTCTTTTTTAACCTTTTTTTTTTTTTTTTTTAATTTAATATATTGATTTATTAATAATTATTAATCTTTGGTTGAAAAAAGGTTTTAATAAATAACAAATCAAACAAAATTATATAATCACACTTCTACGTAATTTAATTTCCCAGCTATAGCTCTAAAGGAATATATTGTGAACGACCAAAATTTTGGGTATCGGAATGATCTTCTCAGATCAAAAGTCTCTTCAGTCAAAAAAAAAAAACACAAGAAAGAGTATAAAAATTCCCGGAAGATGCATTTTGTACGAATTTTAACCTCTATATTCATTAACATTTCCTGATTGGCTCGACATAAATTGTACAAAATTGACTCAAAAGAATTCTACATACGGAGGATTGGTGGCATTAAATTTTGGAAAAAAAGGGAGAGGGTCAGTTTCACCACTTTTAATTTATTATTTTTTACAGTGGTCGTAGAATATTAATCTTTAGAAGTTATTAAAACTTTCAAAGTTTTTAATCGATAAGTAACGGGGGAATAATCAACATTGTTTATAAATAATTTTGGCCTCATTTTTTATAAAATATGTTATCAATTTTCAAATCCATAACTGACATTACGGTACCCGTATTTCTTCTCCAATAAACCACAAACTTTATTTTTAACCTTGTTAAATAAAATTGCATCAATTGGGGCGACATATTGAAGTAAATAGTAATTAAACCGATAAATAAAACTTTAAAACGCGACTCGTACTTTAAATATCAATTTCTTTTAAATTTAATTTTCAAGATTAAATATCTAACTATATTTAGAATGAATTAAACAACGTGGAAACGTTTTTTGAAAAAGAACCTCAAGGGATCCAATCAAAAAATTTAATTTTTTTTTACATTTATTATATTTTTTTCTTTTTTCTAAGTTATGGCTGTTATTAAAAATGTTATACGAAATAGATCTCCAAATACCTTATATTTGGGCCAATTATGTTGGCTCAAGGGGTACGATAGACTCAAACATTTTTACAGAAAAATCTTCTTTAATTTTTTTTTAGCAATTTTACTCTAATTAATTTTAATTTAATATTAAAAAACATGTTGAGGAATCAGTCGGAATCCAAAAGGTTTTACTAAGAAAAAAAATTAAAACTCAAAAATTTTTTGAGTTAATTTTTTTAAATTTTTTTTCTCAATTATACTTTTAATAAAAATTTTAATGTAACAACGTCATTTGATCTACGAGTAAAATGAAATCCAAATTTATTTTCTAAACATTTTTAACTTTTCGCAATTGTACTGTAAATATTTCATAATTTATTCATTAATACTTTAAAACCCTACGGCGTATTTGAAACAAAAAGCTCTCAAGGAAAATTTTGGAAAAATTAAACGACCTTTCTGTGTTTTTTTAATTTATTTTATGATTAATTGTGAAGTATGTGATGCTGTTCTGATCAAGGTTTCAATCTATCGAGGCAGTTCCTTTTTTTTATCTATGAAGTAACATATTTATTCTTTCCTGACGCGATCTAAATAATATAATTACTATATATTGATGTAAATAAAAGATTTACTTATACATTTATTTTGTTTGTTACTTCCTTATACGAAGTAAAGGAAAAACTTTGATTTTCAGATTTAAAATAAAATATTCATTTTGACCATCCCTGAATCCATTTAGAGTAGTTTCGAGGTGACGTCTGTACGTAAGTACGTGCGTATGTATCTCGCATAACTCAAAAAAGATTGGCCATAATATGTTGGAATTTTGGATTTAGGACTGTTGTAACATCTCTGTTGTAAACCTCTCCTTTTGATTGCAATCGACTGAACTGAAAGTGTCCAAAAAAGCCCAAAATCCAAAAATTTGGATTTTAAAACCTTTTCTTAAATGCAGCAATAAGCCCTCATCGAGAGCTTTTCAACGATATATCATAAGCGGTATTAATTTTCATCAGTTCCAGAGTTATAGCCAAATAAAATTTTAATTAATGAATTATTTGGATATTTATAAGGCACATCGGTTCAAATCCGACTTCATCTCCTTTTTTTACTTTTTTTTAATTTAAATATGTTCATTTATTAATAATTATTAACTCTGTAAAAATTGTTTATCATAAATAATAGTTTAATAATAACAATAAAAAAAAATTTGAAAAAGTATTAGAAGTTAATGAGGAAATAAAATTTTATGTCCTTTTCATTTTAAAAAAATGCGTGCATGTAATTTAGTAGGCGTACAAGGAACTTGTACGGTGACCACATCAGATTTTTTTAGTATAAATAAATATAGCTTAAGACATTTTTTAACCGTTTGAGATTTTGATTGTCGCTTTATAAGCATCATTATAAAGTAATATTTTTAATACTTTCTCTCCGTAAAAATGTGTATTTTGAGATTAATATGTATCGGGTTTATAAATGAATAGTGTTACAGAAAGTTACATCCGGATTAAAAATTAATAAAGTGCAAAATTCTATTCCCTATTTAAAAATATGACGTTATATTACCCAGGTAATCGTTTCACTCTTTGAAAAAAAGGAAAAAAATATATTAAGAAGAAAAATAAAACGTATACATGGTCTATAAGAAAAATATAAATTTTGGCAAAACAAAATACGGTTAACATTTAAACTAACACAAGATATGAAATATAAGATTTACACCGTTCATAAATCACATCCTTGCAACAGTAATCTTACAGCTACGTGTATATTTCATACTGGTTCGCGGACGCGCGTGCATGCATGCGTGCGCGCGGTTGAGAATATATTAAGTTAGTATACCGTCATCCTCCAAAGGTAACGGAAACGAAACCGACATCCTACTTGTCAAGATGGCTTTACGGTACGGAATGTTTCACGTACAGAATCCATGCACTTATTTTCACATAACATCTTACATTCCATCAATCAAATTCTTATTTGACAATTTATTACATTTTTAAAAATATCATATACGTCACGTCTATGGTTCTAATACATATAAATATATATATATATATATATATATGATTCTATCTGAAAATCTAAACAGTAAAAAATATTAATTATATAAAAATTTTAACATAAGTTAAACAATTAAAAAAATAAATAAAACTTACATTTATATTTTTGAATACATAACTGTTATTTTATCTGTATAAAAGAATATGGATCTTGCTATGTTAAGTTTTCTTACATTTTTAAGAGTGAAAATAAACCTTGCATTGTTCAACCTTGCATATAAAACAGTTGGTTCAGGTTTTTATAAACGTGAGTTTGATTTTCTCCATTAAAAATATATTTATATATTTATTGTGTTTATTATTTCCTTGTACGAAGTAAAGGAAGTATTGTGATCGCGAAAAAGTTTGGTTTTCAGATTTAAAGGAAATATTAATTTTGACCATCCCTGAATCCATTTAGAATAGTTGCGACGTGACGTCTGTACGTACGTGCGTATGAATCTTGCATAATTAAAAAACGATTACTCGTGGATGTATGAAATTTATACATGTAATATCTTAAGAATTCCATAATTTTTTTGATTTTGAACGACCTTACATGAGGTACAAATCAAGTGCTTTAGCTAGTTTTACTTCCTTATACGAAGTAAAGGTATTGTGATCGCGTAAACTTTCAGTTTCCAGATTTCAATGGAAATATCCATTTTGACCATCCCTGAATCCATTTTGACTAGTTTTGCCGTGAAGTCTGTACGTAAGTATGTATGTATGTATCTCGCATAATTCAAAAACGATTAGCCGTAGGATGCTGAAATGTTGGATTTACGACTGCTGTAATATCTAGTTCTGAACCTTCCCTTTTGATTGCAATAGACTGAAACGAAAGTGTCCAAAAAAAGCCCAAAATCCCCAAAATATTTCTCAAAAGTCTTTTTCTTAAATACAGTAAAAAGCCTTCATTGAGAGCTTTTCAAAGATATATCTTTTTTTTTTTGTCTTCAGTCATTTGACTGGTTTGATGCACCTCTCCAAGATTCCCTATCTTGTGCTAGTCGTTTCATTTCAGTATACCCTCTACATCCTACATCCCCAAAAATTTGTTTTACATATTCCAAACGTGGCCTGCCTACACAATTTTTCCCTTCTACCTGTCCTTCCAATATTAAAGCGACTATTCCAGGATGCCTTAGTATGTGGCCTATAAGTCTGTCTCTTCTTTTAACTATATTTTTCCAAATGCTTCTTTCTTCATCTATTTGCCAATACACCCATCTGATTTTTAACATTCTCCTATAGCACCGCATTTCAAAAGCGTCTAATCTTATCTACTCAGATACTCCGATCGTCCAAGTTTCACTTCCATATAAAGCGACACTCCAAACATACGATTTCAAAAATCTTTTCCTGACATTTAAATTAATTTTTGATGTAAACAAATTATATTTCTTACTGAAGGCTCGTTTAGCTTGTGCTATTCGGCATTTTATAACGCTCCTGCTTCGTCCATCTTTAGTAATTCTACTTCCCAAATAACAAAATTCTTCTACCTCCGTAATCTTTTCTCCTCCTATTTTCACATTCAGTGGTCCATCTTTGTTATTTCTACTACATTTCATTACTTTTGTTTTGTTCTTGTTTATTTTCACGCGATAGTTCTTGCGTAGGACTTCATCTATGCCGTTCATTGTTTCTTCTAAATCCTTTTTACTCTCGGCTAGAATTACTATATCATCAGCAAATCGTAGCATCTTTATCTTTTCACCTTGTACTGTTACTCCGAATTTAAATTGTTCTTTAACATCATTAACAGCTAGTTCCATGTAAAGATTAAAAAGTAACGGAGATAGGGAACATCGGACTCCCTATTAGTTTCGTGAGCCGAAACTCGCTAACGAACCCTTCTCTGACTTGGTTATGTGAATGTGAATTCTTTTTTTTTTTTGCCTTTTTTGCACTCTATCCGACGAACAATATTTTTTGTAGCTTTCCGTATTTCGGTTTGTTTTGTGTTAGTTACACCGCATTTTGAATCTAACAGTTCACGTGTGTTACACTTAAGCTGATACATTGATGAATTCAAGTGGCCCACAATCCAGAGTATTCCAGAGGGGTGTTAAGTTAGATTATCTTGGAGGCTAGTTGATGAGTTATTGATAAGTTATTTTACGCCAAACATAAAATAGTATGTTTATCGATCCCAATCTTTTGACTAACTTCGTATTTCTATAAAATTACTTATAATACAGTTCTGGAATATATTTTATTCAATTTCTCATATCACACACACTTACTTTGTGTATATATATATATATATGTGTGTGTATGTGTGTGTGTATGTGTATGTGTATATGTATGCGTATGCGTATGTGCATGTGCGCGTGCGCGTGTGCGCATGTGTGCATGTGTGCTGTGTGCTGTATGTGTGTGTGTATGTATGTGTGTGTGTGTGTGTGTGTGTGTGTGTGTGTGTGTGTGTGTGTGTGTGTGTGTGTGTGTGTGTGTGTGTGTGTGTGTGTGTTTGTGTGTGTGTTTGAACAAACGAACAATTACATTTTTATTTATATAGATAATTTATATTTATGCATTGTTTAGACAGTTTCTAAGCAACTGTTATTTAATTTTTTATTCAGTTCTATTAGAATTTCTGATAGAATTACACGTATTGCATCTCTGCTGCTCGATTGAGATCATATACAAGCTACATCAAAAGAAATATATAGAAGAAAAAAAAGAATTCCACAAGTTATAGTTCACGGATAACTAGAGAATAGAAATAACACCAAAAAAACCACTGCAATTTGAAGTAAAGGGGAATACCATCAACAAAAAGAAATCCTAATCGAAATTGAATAAACTCAAGAAAAATAAGAATCATTAAAATAACAACAAAGAAATAGAATAAGGAATAATAATAAAAGGTATTTATATAAAAGTTAGAAAACTATTAAAAATAATAAGAGTAAACATGGTTGAACCATAACAATAATGGTGGGGTGGGATTAAGTGAGGTGGGGTGGTGGGCCCCCATCTCAAATTTTTTGTTAGTTTTGAAGATATTAAGATGAAGGATAAAACGAATTGCTTCGGTTATTATTAACTGATAATTGGTAAATGATTACGCACGACAAATTAAAACATGCCATATATCGGCCAATTTCATAAAGTCTGAATAAAAATTTACAAAATGACCTATCTATAAACTATATATAATATACATTATAAGAAGAAAGAAGAAAGGAAATGCTACCCGTCTATTTTGGAAGAAGATTGATTCATCTCGTTTTTATAAATTATTTTATTTATAATAATATAATTAATTTTTATAAATTACCTATACTAGTCTTATTTAAGAAAATTCAGAAATTAAAAACAATTTTAATTGTAACACATGAATTTTTTCTTTATTTAAGTTTATCTATAACAATCATTCATTATTTAATGTTTATAATTATTGAAATTCAATGTTTTTTTTCTAAAAAGTTTTCTCAAAAAATTTTCAATAAATCAGCTGAAATCTATGTTTTAAAAATTATATTTACTGGTCTATTTAAAGATTAAATTTCAGTATACCCTCTACATCCTACATCCCTAACAATTTGTTTTACATATTCCAAACGTGGCCTGCCTACACATTTTTTCCCTTCTACCTGTCCTTCCAATATTAAAACGACTATTCCAGGATGCCTTAGTATGTGGCCTATAAGTCTGTCTCTTCTTTTAACTATATTTTTCCAAATGCTTCTTTCTTCATCTTTTTGCCGCAATACCTCTTCATTTGTCACTTTATCCGCCCGTTTGATTTTTAACATTCTCCTATAGCACCACATTTCAAAAGCTGCTAATCTTTTCTTCTCAGATACTCCGATTGTCCAAGTTTCACTTCCATATAAAGCGACACTCTAAACATACACTTTCAAAAATCTTTTCCTGACATTTAAATTAATTTTTGATGTAAACAAATTATATTTCTTACTGAAGGCTCGTTTAGCTTGTGCTATTCGGCATTTTATAACGCTCCTGCTTCGTCCATCTTTAGTAATTCTACTTCCCAAATAACAAAATTCTTCTACCTCCATAATCTTTTCTCCTCCTATTTTCACATTCAGTGGTCCATCTTTGTTATTTCTACTACATTTCATTCTTTTTACTCTCGGCTAGAATTACTATATCATCAGCAAATCGTAGCATTTTTATCTTTTCACCTTGTACTGTTACTCCGAATCTAAATTGTTCTTTAACATCATTAACCGCTAGTTCCATGTAAAGATTAAAAAGTAACGGAGATAGGGAACATCCTTGTCGGACTCCCTTTCTTATTAGGGCTTCTTTCTTATGTTCTTCAATTGTTATTGTTGCTGTTTGGTTCCTGTACATGTTAGCAATTGTTCTTCTATCTCTGTATTTGAACCCTAATTTTTTTAAAATGCTGAACATTTTATTCCAATCTACGTTATCGAAAGCCTTTTCTAGGTCTATAAACGCCAAGTATGTTGGTTTGTTTTTCTTTAATCTTCCTTCTACTATTAATCTGAGGCCTAAAATTGCTTCCCTTGTCCCTATACTTTTCCTGAAACCAAATTGGTCTTCTCCTAACACTTCTTCCACCCTCCTCTCAATTCTTCTGTATAAAATTCTAGTTAAGATTTTTGATGCATGACTAGTTAAACTAATTGTTCTATATTCTTCACATTTATCTGCCCCTGCTTTCTTTGGTATCATAACTATAACACTTTTTTTGAAGTCTGATGGAAATTCCCCATTTTCATAAATATTACACACCAGTTTGTATAATCTATCAATCGCTTCCTCACCTGCACTGCGCAGTAATTCTACAGGTATTCCGTCTATTCCAGGAGACTTTCTGCCATTTAAATCTTTTAATGCTCTCTTAAATTCAGATCTCAGTATTGTTTCTCCCATTTCATCCTCCTCAACTTTCTCTTCTTCCTCTATAACACCATTTTCTAATTCATTTCCTCCGTATAACTCTTCAATATATTCCACCCATCTATCGACTTTACCTTTCGTATTATATATCGATGTACCATCTTTTTTTAACACATTTTTAGATTTTAATTTATGTACCCCAAAATTTTCCTTAACTTTCCTGTATGCTCCGTCTATTCATTGGTTTCAGAGTTATAAGCAAATAAAATCTGGCAATATATACAATATTTGGCTATATATATAGTTAAAAGTAATAATGAATAAAAATTCGCCCACAATCAAGAAATTTATTGAAAAATAACAATAAAAAAATGATAATACTAAAAAAAAGTAAACAAGGATAAAAGATATTTTGTTATTTCGACAGTAAAATAACAAAAGGATTTAGGAATATATTAAAAAGCACGTTACCTCAAGAGAAAAGACAGCTTTTATGCAAAAAAAAGAAATTTAATAATATCAACTCTACATTTATGGTAGATAGAAGACCTTATAACAAAAGACGTACAGCATCAAGATAATAAAAATAAAAACAAGCCTTCATTCTTGAAAATAATAAAAATAAAATTAAAATTCTTGTTTAGTGAGTATTATGAATTGATTCACTAAGATAATAAATGTAATTTAATACAAAGAAGAAAAACTAAAAAAAAAAAATATATATATATATAAGAACTAGAATTAAGGAATTTTGGCGGTTATTTGGACCCGTAGTGTTTTTACTATACAGTAATTCCTCGTTTATACTAGATCGTGGATACCGGTGTTCTTTGGTGGTTGGGTTTCAATTAACCACACATCTCAGGAATGGTCGAACTGAGAATCTACAAGACTACACACTTCATCTACACTCATACATATCATCCTCATTCATTCTCTGAAGAATTATCTAAACGGTAGTTACCGGAGGCTAAACAGGAAAAAGAAAGAAAGTAATTTCTCGTTCAACACGGTTAATTAGTTCCACAGAAACATCGCATTATAGGAGAATCACATTACATAGGAAAAAAGGGATTAGTTTCTTAAGCTTTCCTGTTTTTAATTACAAAAAAAAAGTAAAATGGTAAAAAAATGTTATATTTAAATCAAATAATTCATGTAACTTAAAAAACATGTAAAAAATTATCTTTCAGCACTCTGGAAGGCGGAGGTAGTAGATTTCACCGGTGCTAAGTAGGGTTTAAAAAAGATTTCCACCTTAAAGTTAAGAAAATTTCAAATTTACTCAATACGACAATGGTTGCATATGAAAAACGTTTTACATGTTTAGCAGACAAGCCCCATTTTTTACAATCCCAGCAACATTTTGGTCATCCCTGGCCGTAAGGGTTAGTCATATAAAAATTTGATTAAAACAAAGGTTTTAGGTAATATTTAGAGGACTAACGACCACTTTAAATCAATTCGATACTCTGCCTATAAGGAAAGTATGACTTTTTGTCTTGAAATCCAATTTTTTCCACCCCCTGGGCCAATGGTTGGTGATATCAAAAAACTTTACTTAGATAAGTTTCAGGCCCTTATCAAAACAATAGTAGTAACTTAAAACTAATTTGATATTTTACCTAATAAGAAAAATCTTTCAATTCCAGTAACATTTTGGTCATCCTTGGCGTAAGGATTGGTCATATCAAAATTGTTTCAGATAAAGGTTTTAGGTAATTTTTAGAGGTTTAACAACCACTTTAAAGCGATTCGATACTGTGCCTATTAAGGGATGTATGATTTTTTTGTCTCTGAAACCCCAACTTTAAACGAATCCTATATTTTACTTAATAAGAAAGTTATAGCGTTATTTTGTTTTTTTTTTTTTTTGAAAAATCCCTCCCATTTCCACCAACATGGTCCGATTTTGCCAATTAACAAACTCGACCAAGATTTAGGGTGTCGTTATATTTTATGTATAATTTGAATGTGATTGGCGAAAAATTACGGCAGTTATCGTTTTCACAAGAAAGTGAAATATACATGGGTAAGTCAGTTATATCCGCAATTTAGTTATATTTTTGTTTATGTTGGTAGTACTGTCGTGTTGCGTAGAACGGGACATCATCTTAGACAGAATCATTACTGCTGACAAAACACGGATCCATCATTACGAGCCGGAGAGTATGGAATGGAAACATCCAAATTCGCCCTGCAAAAAAAGTTAAGACCCAACCATCCGCAGGAAAACTGATGCTTACGGTTTTTGGGGACTTCAAGGCCCAGTATTGGAACATTATGAGGAAAGGGGCACGACAATAAACAGTACGCGTTACAGTGAGATGCTTACTGTCAAGCTGAAGGCTGTAATTCGAAGAAAACGCCTAGGACTTCTGTCAAAAGGTGTTGTGTTGTTGCACGACAATGCCCGTCCACATACTGCTGCCCGCACTGCTGAAACCCTCCAGAAACCCAACTTTGAAGTACTGGCTCATCCTCCGTATAGTCCTGATATTGCCTTTTTTGACTACCACTTGTTTGATCCACTCAAAGAGGCATTAAGAGGCCGTCGATTTACCTCGGACGAAACAGTGAAAGAAGGGGTGCATTCCTGGCTCACAGCTCAACCGAAAACCTTCTTTTATGAGGGCATCACGAAGCTTGTGCAACGATAGAGCAAGTGCGCTGAAATGCAAGGGGACTATGTTGAAAAATGATGTACATTTATAAACTACATTGCGGATAATAATTGACGAGGGTAAGTTATATATATATATACATATAAATAAATGTATATATAAACTTTTGAACTGACGGTGGTTTTGATGTCTGGGGGATCTGAAATATGAACATATGTCGAAATTTTGGTACAAGTCGAATCATGGTACACATTACAATAGGTAGTTTTCTTATGAAATCTACCTAAAAGCTGACAACACAATTGTAGGACTTTCCCGTCACGCGGCTTTTTTCTGATACATGGATTACACACACACACACACACACACACACATAAACACACAAATTAATTTAAAATAATCATTTTATTTAAATATAATATTTTTTTCGTTTTTCTAATTCAATGATTCTAACTAAATCGCGCATGCATAACGTATTTCATTCGCTGTGGCAGTAGTAGCGGCCACATTAAATACATTTTTACACTTTAAATTTTATTCATTTAATTAATTCTACCACTCAACTGTGACGTCACAACAGATCAGTCGACTACAGCAGCAGTACGTCAGCGCTACTCTAGCGTCCTTTGTGGTGAGAGAAGGTACTAATGATGCAGTGTACCCGCTTAGCCGATACTATTTAGAGCATTTTTGGGGGTAGGGATGCGATTTTGCAAAAGTTTTTTTGAAAATATTAGTTTTTAATTGTTAGATAATGCGCCTAAAAAAAACCTTAATTAGGCGAAATCTCGAGATACTGAAAGTAACCTTGCTCTACAGCATCACCTTCTTCTTCTTCAAGTGGCAACTCCTTTCAGGAAGTTTGCAATCATTATCACTATTTTGTTCTTTGAGTAGACAGCTCGGAACAGTTCAGTGGATGTTGTGCCGGACCATTCCCTCAGATTGCGCAACCATGAAATTCTGCGCCTCCCAACGTTACGTCTGCCCACTATCTTCCCCTGAACGATCAACTGGAGCAACTCAAACTTCTCTACCCTGGTTTATGTGATCTAGATACTGTAATTTCCTTGTTTGTACTGTAGACGTAATCTCAAGTTGTTTATTCATATTCTCCAGTACCTTGATATTTGACACCTTATCCTTCCAAGATATCCTTAGCGTGCTTCTATAGCACCACATATCAAAGGGCGCCAGCTTTTTCACGCGTAGCTTTTTGAACTTTCATGTCTCCATTCCATATAGTAGCACTGGAAACGCATAATATTTTACAATTTTAGCCCGCAGATATAATCTGACCTGCCGATCACACTAGAAAGTACGCATTTTGAGAAATGCGCTTCTAGCCGTTTCTATCCGGGTTTTAATTTCCAGTGTTTGGTCTATGTTGTTGTTTACAGCCTCACCCCCTTGACCTTTTAAGGTGAAAATTTAATGGCATCAATGCCCCATATAATGACGTAATCTGACCAAGTTTGGTCAAAATCTATCAGTTTGGTGATATAAGGTGATTTAGGGTGGAATACTCAACACACACACGTAACATACGATCACCCGGAAAATTTCCATCCGGCTTTTTGGGTTCCTTACGTGTCAATAAATAAAAATCCGGTGAAAACCATGTACACAAATCGGACCGATTACAAGTACTTTCCCTTCTAAAACTATAACTCTACTATAGTGCTAGCCGGGAAAGTAAAATTAAATATGAAATTATAAAAATACAAAATTTTAGTCGCACTTCATTATGCGTACATACTACAGATAGAATAGAAATAAAATTTCATCCTCATCGCTGTCTTCGAGAATAAAACTTTGTAGGTGGTCTTTATTTAACAGCGTCATTTCAAATTTTTTGGTTATCATTTGTAGGATTATCGTGACATACGTCTGGAGTTATCATTTGTTTCTCCACTACTCGATTTGTTTCTATACGAAGAGAACGAAAATTATACTGACTTGTATTGTTTGTTTCTAATTATAAGTGTATCTTGATTATAACTTGGACTGTTTGGTCTTATCAGGTCAAAAATTCTTCGAGTGCAAAGTTTCTCTAATATAAATTCGTATATTTAAAAGAATTTGTAAACCGCGTTATGTCGATACCGCGTTGTGCGAGTACCGTGTTAAACGAGGATTTACTGTAAAATATCTTACAAATTAGTCAAAGAAAAATTCACGACCAATAGGTGTGAAATGATGACCTGTGCATTTACAAAAAAAAACTTAAAAAGCCGCTTTTTACTTGAAATGGAACTTTTTTTAAGCTAACCACACTTTGTATAAAATTAAACCTCGAAATAAATCGATAATAATAAATAAATAAAAAATAATTTAAAAAAATAATAAAACACAAGAAAATAAAATCTTGTTCTAGTAGTAAATTAGTTGAGTTCAAATCCCAAACTTTTAAGGTTTAAATCCTAGTAAAGGTAGTTAGTTGCTTTTATACGGATTTGGATGTTAGATCGTGGATACCGGTGTCCATTGATAATTTTTTTTTTGCTTCAGAGGATGAGATGAACTATAAGTGTGAAAATACCATGCCTGACCGGGATTCGAACCCGGTACTTTTGATGGTTAGGATTCAATAAACAGAGGGTGTTTATTCATTCTGCCAAAATTATACTTTTACCGGTAAATTTAAATTTAAAAATGTAATCTTGATGAGCCTCTAATAGTTTAATTGTTGATGTGATTATAAAATATTTTTAAAAAAATCTTTTAAAATATCGATTTAAAAACCCTGAAGAATAACAATAATTTAAAAACCACATAGAACTGCTAAAATTAAAAAAAACTATAATATTCAAATAAAAATATAAATAACTTAAAATACTTTTTTTGCAATTTTTTGATTATATGTTTTTTTTCATTAAAGTCGGGAAAGTATTACAGAACAATCCCGGCTTTACCTGTAATAGATTTTCATTTAAAATATTCCAAAGCATTCTTAAATATTAATGACTTACGCAATATTCAGAATATAATTGATTGAGAAAATTATAAAATCGTTTGTAAAAAAACAAATCTGGGTCCGATTTGATTTAGCCCTTATATTATTTAAGCCCTTACTTGAGCCCTAATATGTGGTTTTTATCTTAAACATAATATATAATATATGATATGTCTCTTCCTATATAGTTTATATATATGTCTCCTCTATGAATCATGAGACCTTGCCGTTGGTGAGGGGGCTTGAGTGCTCAGGGATACAGAGTAGCTGGACCGAAGGTGCAACCATATCGGAGAGGTATCTGTTGAGAGCCAGACTAAGGAATGATTCCTGAAAGAGGACAGCAGCTCTTTCAGTAGTTGTTAGGGGCGTAAGTCACAATGACTTAAACGGCCATATCAACATCACTCAGTCCTCTGAGTACTGCGCAGCTGAAAGCAATGGAAAACTACAGCTGTTTTTTTTTCCAAGAAAATGTGGCTCTGCATTTTCAAAAGCAATAATGGAGGCGCCTTCCTTGGTAAAATATTCCGGAGGTAAAATAGTCCCCCGTTCGGATCTCCGGGTGGGGACTACTAAGGAAGGGGTCACCAAAAAAGTAAAAAATAACATTCTACGAGTCGGAGCGTGGAATGTTAGAAGCTTAAAAAAGGTTGGTAGGCTAGAGAATTTAAAAAGGGAAATGGATAGGGTAAACGTGGATATAGTAGGAATTAGTGAGGTTCGGTGGGAAGAGGAAGGCGACTTTTGGTCGGGTGACTTTAGAGTAATTAACTCAGCGTCAAATAATGGGCAGGCAGGAGTAGGTTTCGTGATGAACAAGAAAATAGGGAGGAGAGTGGAGTATTTCAAGACGCATAGCGATAGAGTCATTGTAATAAGGATAAATTCAAAACCTAAACCGACAACGATTGTTAACGTCTATATGCCTACAAGCGCCCATGATGATGATGAGGTAGAATGTGTATACGAAGAGATTGATGAAGCAATTAAACACGTAAAAGGAGATGAAAATTTAATAATAGTTGGAGATTGGAATGCAAGCATTGGAAAAGGCAAGGAAGGAAATATAGTGGGTGAATACGGGCTGGGCAAAAGGAATGAAAGAGGGGACCGACTTATAGAGTTTTGCACGAAGTATAATTTAGTAATTGCCAACACCCAATTTAAAAATCATAATAGAAGAATATACACTTGGAAAAAGCCAGACGATACTGCAAGGTATCAGATAGATTATATCATGGTTAAGCAAAGATTTAGAAATCAACTCGTGGACTGCAAAACTTACCCTGGAGCAGACATTGATAGCGACCATAATTTGGTGATAATGAAATGTAGATTGGGGTTTAAAAACCTGAAGAAAAGGTGTCAGATGAATCGGTGGAATTTAGAGAAGCTTGAGGAAGAGGAGGTAAAGAAGATTTTTGAGGAGGACATCGCAAGAGGTCTGAGTAAAAAAGATAAGGTAGAAAATGTAGAAGAAGAATGGGAGAATGTTAAAAAGGAAATTCTTAAATCAGCAGAAGCAAACTTAGGCGGAATAAAGATAACTGGTAGAAAACCTTGGGTTTCAGACGATATATTGCAGCTGATGGATGAACGTAGAAAATATAAGAATGCTAGTGATGAAGAAAGTAAAAGGAACTATCGGCAATTAAGAAATGCTATAAACAGGAAGTGCAAACTGGCGAAAGAAGAGTGGATTAAAGAAAAGTGTTCAGAAGTGGAAAGAGAAATGAACATTGGTAAAATAGACGGAGCATACAGGAAAGTTAAGGAAAATTTTGGGGAACATAAATTAAAATCTAATAATGTGTTAAACAAAGATGGTACACCTATATATAATACGAAAGGTAAAGTCGATAGATGGGTGGAATATATTGAAGAGTTATACGGAGGAAATGAATTAGAAAATGGTTTTATAGAGGAAGAAGAGGAAGTTGAGGAGGATGAAATGGGAGAAACAATACTGAGATCTGAATTTATTAGAGCATTAAAAGATTTAAATGGCAGAAAGGCTCCTGGAATAGACGGAATACCTGTAGAATTACTGCGCAGTGCAGGGGAGGAGGCGATTGATAGATTATACAAACTGGTGTGTAATATTTATGAAAAAGGGGAATTTCCGTCAGACTTCAAAAAAAAGTGTTATAGTAATGATACCAAAGAAAGCAGGGGCAGATAAATGTGAAGAATACAGAACAATTAGTTTAACTAGTCATGCATCAAAAATCTTAACTAGAATTCTATACAGAAGAATTGAGAGGAGGGTGGAGGAAGTGTTAGGAGAAGACCAATTTGGTTTCAGGAAAAGTATAGGGACAAGGGAAGCAATTTTAGGCCTCAGATTAATAGTAGAAGGAAGATTAAAGAAAAACAAACCGACATACGTGGCGTTTATAGACCTAGAAAAGGCATTCGATAACGTAGACTGGAATAAAATGTTCAGCATTTTAAAAAAATTAGGGTTCAAATACAGAGATAGAAGAACAATTGCTAACATGTACAGGAACCAAACAGCAACAGTAGCAATTGAAGAACATAAGAAAGAAGCCATAATAAGAAAGGGAGTCCGACAAGGATGTTCTCTATCTCCGTTACTTTTTAATCTTTACATGGAACTAGCAGTTAATGATGTTAAAGAACAATTTAGATTCGGAGTAACAGTACAAGGTAAAAAGATAAAGATGCTACGATTTGCTGATGATATAGTAATTCTAGCCGAGAATAAAAAGGATTTAGAAGAAACAATGAACGGCATAGATGAAGTCCTACGCAAGAACTATCGCATGAAAATAAACAAGAACAAAACAAAAGTAATGAAATGTAGTAGAAATAACAAAGATGGACCACTGAATGTGAAAATAGGAGGAGAAAAGATTATGGAGGTAGAAGAATTTTGTTATTTGGGAAGTAGAATTACTAATGATGGACGAAGCAGGAGCGATATAAAATGCCGAATAGCACAAGCTAAACGAGCCTTCAGTAAGAAATATAAGTTGTTTACATCAAAAATTAATTTAAAGGTCAGGAAAAGATTTTTGAAAGTGTATGTTTGGAGTGTCGCTTTATATGGAAGTGAAACTTGGACGATCGGAGTATCTGAGAAGAAAAGGTTAGAAGCTTTTGAAATGCGGTGCTATAGGAGAATGTTAAAAATCAGATGGGTGGATAAAGTGACAAATGAGGAGGTATTGCGGCAAATAGATGAAGAAAGAAGCATTTGGAAAAATATAGTTAAAAGAAGAGACAGACTTATAGGCCACATACTAAGGCATCCTGGAATAGTCGCTTTAATTTTGGAAGGACAGGTAGAAGGGAAAAATTGTGTAGGCAGGCCACGTTTGGAATATGTAAAACAAATTGTTAGGGATGTAGGATGTAGAGGGTATACTGAAATGAAACGACTAGCACTAGATAGGGAATCTTGGAGAGCTGCATCAAACCAGTCAAATGACTGAAGACAAAAAAAAAAAAAATATATAATATATAAAATATTAATTTTAAAAGCGCCGCAACAATGTGATCTTGTAAACTAGAAAAGCTACGAAATACTTTAAATGACAAATCTTTTTATGATTTTTCAGTTTATTAAAATTAATTGCCCTATTAACATAAATTAAATTTCTGCCGTTTTACCAATACGGCGGCTTTGTTTTTAAAACAGAAATACTCTATTCACTTTTTATAAGATTTTCATATACCACAGTTAATTTTAGAAAATTTTTTTTTTTTTTTACATTGTCTCCTAAACGCAACGTTCAAGAGATGTACTTCATCTCTACTTAAACCAACTGACAATATGTATACTATAAGTAAAACCTAAATCTAAATCTACAATGCAAAATATATTTTTTCTTTTGTTATTGTTTCAATGGAACTGTATTTTTGTTTTTGTTACATTTCATTATTCTGGTTAACTTTTACCTTTACACTTTTACTTTCCCGTTAAACGCTAAAGCAGAGCTGTAGCTGCAGAAGGGAAAGTATTGTAATCGGTCCATTTCACATATGCGGTTTTCATCGAATCCTAATGACGTTTTGAACCCTAAGGAACCCAAAACCCGAGTGGATAATTTTCTGGATGATCGTTTGTACGTGTGTATGTTTGTTGTCGCACTCTAAATCACCTTATATCTCCAGAACTACAGAACCGATTTTGACCAAACTTGGTCAGATTACTTCGATATATGGGGCATATACGCCATTAAATTTTCAAATTAAAAAGTGAAAGGGGTGAGGCTGTACAGCAAGGTCATCCTCAGTATCTCGAGATTTCGTCTAACTGTGATCTTATTTTTCTTTCCCGTATCTGTTAACAATAAAAAATAATAATATTAGGAAAATCGCACCCCCGCCCCCAAAAAATGCTCTAAACTAGTGACTATGTGGGTATACTGTGTCTATAATACCTCCTACCACCACAAAGAGCGCTAGTATAGCACGAAGGGCTGAATTAAGTTGTGTGTGTAAGCCGCTTGACGGGAAAGTCCTACATCTGTTTTATCAGCTTTATTTCTTAACAGTTTTACAAAATTTTTAATCTATAGTCCGCATTCTCTCTGTACTAATTTCGTTATTCCAATATAATGGTATGTTTTATTTCAATTTATGAAAATAAATAATTTATTTAATGAAACTTGAGAAATTATTTTTTATTACAATTTACGAAAATAAATTTTACTACTTTGAACAAAAAAAAAATCAAATAATCTTTTATTACGTTTTAAGAAAAATAGATAATAACCGTTTAAAAAAAATATGAAAATTTAAAATAGAATCAATTTAATTATTACATAATTAAAATAAACGCAAAACCATTCAGTGAAAAGCAAGCAAATCTTGACAAGTCTAACTATTTGAAAAAAGTATTTACTATATATTCACATAATGTATGAACAGAATTATAAAAACAGGAAAATGCGATAGGACTTTCTATGAGTTATACCTTTTCTCCACTATCCTATACCGAGTCAATTTATAGATTTACAGATAAACTAATAAAGGAGAGAAATATATATTTGTTTGTAATAATATATTTACATATATATTTTATCCCAACAAGATAGAGTTGACACTTTTACATTAGTGTCCTAGGAGATATGATCATCCCGAAGACATTAAGCCAACTAAATCACAGGATTAGTTTCAAAAGCGATCAATAATGCAAAACGGTTGATAAATAATCATGTAAGACTTAAGAATTTCAGGTAACTATGAACGTATAAAGTAATCATTTTGTGGAATCGACTGATTAAACTGTTACGAAACAAACTAAAATACATCTAAAACTGTAAATTTCTATGTAGGGAAATACTGAAAACGTCCTTTTGAAGTAATTTTTATTAATCTGTAATGTATAATTTGGTTTATATAAAAGGGAAAATATGTGTCCTAAGTATACATCATTTATTTTCCTACTTTCCGAATATCTAAAAAGGTAAACATTTGGAATACTCGTTAAATAAGATGTAAGAGAAAATTATTTTTAATAAAATAATAAAATCGGTTTAATTAATTCGAGGGTACTTTTTCGTTTCTCCACTACCCCCCCCCCCCCCCCCAAAAGTAGTTTGTAAGTTTTCACCTAAAGATAACTCAAAATAGCAGGAAATATTGATATTAACAATAACCAAAACGTTTGCAAACTTTTTACGTGGAAATAAATCAAAATAGCAGGAAATACTGATATTAACAATAACCAGGTTAAATAACCCGATATAATCATTTATAATACCAAATTCTAAATAGCAATAAATATTGATATTAACAACAACCTAAACGTTTCAAAATTTTTCACCTAGAAAAACTCAAAATAACAAGAAATATTAACAATAACCTAAATGTTTTCAAGCTTTTCACCTGAAAATACCGGGAAGTAATGATATTAACAATAACCAGGTTGGATAAATAACCCGATAACATACCAACATGCGTTATATACCGGTCATTTTAAAATGTCCATACTAACATACTTACATATTAAAAATATAAGCATTATTGTTTATAATAATAGATATAATTATAAATACAAACTTTTCCCTTTCCTGTTTAGTCTCCGGGAATTACCGTCAGGTATTACTTCAGAGGATGAATGAGGATGATATGTATGAGTGTAAGTGAAGTGTAGTCTTGTACAGTCTCAGGTCAACCGCTTCTGAGACGGGTGATTAATTGAAACACAACCACCAAAGAACACTTTTATCCACGATCTAGTATGAATTCACAAAAATGAAAAAATGCACAAAATTGAATTCTATTTTGAGATTTTAACAATATACTAATCTATCCTCAACTCAATAGTTACAAAGAACAAACGTGTGGTACAAAAAAACACGTAGGAAAGGAGCGAAAGAATAAGTGAGACGGAAAAAGAAAAAGGAATTAAAGAATTATTTATTTAGTCGACCAGGTTAAAAAAGCATAACCATTAGTTTCCTACTTTCCTTGGATATTTTTAATTCAGCGAGTAGGTAATAAAAACAAGATACAAATTTTAACCTCGAAATTCTGTACGAATTTATATCAGGATTCCTTTAAATATATGGAACTGAAAAAAGCGGTTTCGTAATTTCACTTTAAACACAAAAATTATTGGAAATGTTTTAAAAAATACATTACGAGGGACAAATTCTTTACATCAGAGGGTGATTATTATTTTATTATTCAAATATAGAATTGATTTGATGATATCAAATTTCATATGAATTTTGAGTACATAATATTTTGTTGAATGAATATCCTTAACATAATATTATGTAAATGATGAAATTTTAATGAAGGTCTTTATAAAATTAAGTACAAGTAATCGACTAATCCGGGTAATTGGTATAAAACGGCATATTAATTTATCGATTTACCCAACCCTCTGTAAATACGTATATTGCTTTATAAGTTTAAGACTTTTTAGCGATTAGCAGTCTACAGAACTATACTGGTATAGAATCAAAGGAATCTGAATAAATAGAATTAATGCCATAGTGGGTTAATAAAACATATTTGTATAGTTTCTCTTTTTTTTGTCTGTTTAGTGTCCGGAACCGCCGTAACTATTACTTCAGAAGATATATATAAATGTAAATGAAATGTAGTCTTGTAGTCTCAGGTCGACCATTCCTGAGGCGTGTGGTTAATTGAAATTCAACCACCAAATAACACCGGAATCCACGATCTAGTATTCATATAAGAATAAAAGTAACTGCCTTTATTAGGATTTGAACCTTAAACTCTCGACTTCGAAATCAGCTGATTTGCGATTGTCACTTTTACCTACGAATATCTAAAAGCAGGGACAATTCTTGTGTAGTTTGATTTTTATTTGAGTTATATTTTTTATCGCTTTTTAATTAGTTAATAATATATCAATAAAAATAACAGTATAGTGAGGATTAGGAATCAGACTAAATTCTTATATCCACAGGTAACACAGTTTTAAAAAATTCATGATTATTCAGATTTATTTATTACTTTTCTTTCTTTCTTTCTTTTTCCTGTTTAGCCTCTGGTAACTACCGTTTAGATAATTCTTCAGAGGATGAATGAGGATGATATGTATGAGTGTAAATGAAGTGTAGTCTTATTTATTTATTACTAGCTTCTCCCTACGTGCCTACGACACGCCCTCCGCCATTCCGGTGTCTGTTATCTAAAGGAGACTGACACACACACACACACACACACACACACACACACACACACACACACAGAGAGAGAGAGAGAGAGAGAGAGATAGAGAGAGAGAGAGAGAGAGAGAGAGAGAGAGAGAGAGAGAGAGAGAGTGAGAGACACACACACACAGACAGAGACAGAGACAGAGAGAGACACACACACACACAGACACACACACAAATGACCTTTAGTAGCATTATTTTTTTTTTAATAAAAAGAGGAAATTTATTATTTCTTTTACTACATTGTTATTCTTTCTTAAGAATTAAAAAAATTACATTTAGCTCTATCATTCGTAAAATTATTATTTTTATTGGTGTATAAAAACTATGAAATATAACGCATAATTCTAATGAAACAATGAGTGTTTAAGAAAATGATAAACTCGTATTTGACTCAGAATATAAAAGACAATTGATTTTTCATGAGTATTTAAATATCAAAGAGGCTATCTTTGTACAGTTCTTAACATACTCGTAAATACACTCTCATATGATCACACTCTCTCTCTCAATCTCTCTCTCTCTTTCATCGTTCTATGTATTTATTATTTCTCTCTCTAAGTTGGTATGTCTTATGTCATTTTTTATGATCATATGTATATGAAGAATTTTATTTGTTCTATATTAAATTCTTTTATGAGAGATTTTGTTAAATATTTTATTAGAATTATTTTAATAAAGATATTTTTATATGACTAAGATATTTAAAAGAATACCAAAAGAAATTTTGCTCCGTTGATGATTAATATGTTAATAAAGGGTCAAAAACGCATGTTTTTGACTGTTGAATCATTTCGGTTGTTTTATATATATTAAAAAAAAATTTACATTAAATAATGATATTTTTATTGAGATCAATAGGTTTGAAAAAGAATATCAATAAGATGCTGTTCTTCTTTTCGGACGTAAATTCGTAGCCTCTCCTCAAAGCACTGCACGGCTTACTTTAACATTTCATTTGACACAGTTTCAATTTCTTGAGGAAAGGAAATTATCAGATCTTTGATTGTATGTGGCTTGTTCACGTACACTCTTATCGCAATTTTGTAGAGGGGGATTTTAGCTCATGTTCTGCCACGCCCGATTCCATAATAACTTTTGTCTCCATGTAGCACGCTAGTGTGTAAAATTTATCAGCCGAACGTCATATTTTAGTATTTGCAGAATGCCCAACGAAAGCCAAACGACCGTTTGGCTTGGCTATGGATGAACCGTTGTCTGCAATTTTGGTAGAGATATATTTGCAGTTTTTAGAAGATTCTTATATCAATAAAATTTTGACTCAACATAATATACTATTGCATAAACGTTATGTAGATGACACTATATATATATATATAATGAAAAAGTTCAAAATGAATGAAGTATATATTAAATGAATTTAATAAAATTGATAAATACATAACATTTACAATGGAAATAGAAAATAATAATCGTTTAAACTTTACGGATATAAAAATACATAATAAAATAGATAACCAAATAAAATTAGAAATATATAGTAGACATATTAAATAACACAATAATTAATTACCGTTAATTTCATCCATGCTCCCAAAACACGGGTGTTTTTAATTAATTGTTATATAGAGTCGTAAAATACCTCAAACACGATAAAACTTCTTCAAATAAAGAAATAGAAATAATTAAAAACGTTACTGTCGCTAACTGTTATAATGAACAAATTATATATTAAAATAAATAACTAAATAATATAAATAGCGATACAGAAATTATTTCAAATCTTTCTAGATACGACTTGCTAAATTTAAAATTAATTCTTCCCTTAAATAAGTACCAGAAATCGCCAAATCTAACGGTTTGTACCCTTTGAATCTACTTTATAAAAGATATTTTGGCGGTCGCAATTCCGACTACCAAATGTTTCCACAGTCGGCATTCCGGCAACATATAATAGAATACGGTCATACATCCGATCGTAATAATTTCATGAAAATCTTAGATATTTATAATATTTCTAATTTGGAAAAATATCATATACAAGACTTACACTTCCTTTACACGCGTACATATCATCCTCATTCATCCTCTGAAGAATTATCTAAACGGTAGTTACCGGAGGGTAAACAGGAAAAAAGAAAAAGAAGGGTAGTGACCAGGGTTTATGGAGAGAACGAGTTAGTTTTAAGCACATTTTACTTCTATTTTCTTTAAATAATAAACAAATTATTTTATTTAAAAAAATGTATTTCTTTTATTTATAATTTCTTTTGTTAATAAAAAAGAAAAGAGAAGGATTGTTATTTAGCGATATCAAAACCTAACGAGTAAATTAGAATACAAAAAAGAAAAGTGCACCGTAATGGCATCGTAGTCAGCTTTTTCCAATAAAATTCGATTCAGTTCAAACAATCGATAGTTTTAAACTTTAGATCGGCTCCCGCAATCCCAATATTCCCCAAAAGTATATATATATATATATATATATATATATATATATATATATATGTATTGTTTTTTTTTTGTTTATTTATATTACTTACTACAGGAAGACTTAAAAAAATTCCGTTAAAAAATGCAATAAATAAAAAAATTGTTTTTTTCGATTTTTGAGAAAAGAAAAAAATTAGGAGGCAAAATTTTTTTAAAGAATATAAGCTTGTAAGCATGTATTGAGGTTAATATAATGGAGTTAAGTTAGCAAAATTTTCAGAAAGACGTTTACTAACAAATCGCCCCAAACACACGAGCCTCTGAGTCAAATTTCATCAAAATCAGTTTATCCAGTCAAAAAGTTACTGTTAAGCTTCAAACACGCCAATACACGTACGTATACAAACATTACAACCTCATTTTTTGTTGTTTGGGGTCCCTGGCTCATGAAAATTTGAGAAATATAGGAAAAAAACACATAAATCATTTTTTGACCGATTACCAACCGTATTTTCCGTTTTTCAGCACGGCTATGATGCTAGGAAATTAAAATGACGCTATAATATAATATAATAGTGAGAATATACATGGTTGTTACCGCCATGCTTAATATGAATGCAGAATGACGTAAACAGCTGTGATCCTAATCACATGGTAAATGCAATTTTTCCATACGTTATTTTCCCTGGTCCCACGTTATGTCAAACTTTCAACAGAATATTTTAATAATAAAATAGATATTACATGAATGGCGTAAATGTTAAATTAAAAAATCCCTACGTTGAAGGAAAGGAGTTAAGATTTAGTTACTAAAATAAAAAATAATACGCTAGTCACCAGTAATAAATGGATTTTAGTGTCTGTATTAGTGATCGGTTCTTAAATAAAAAGAATGTACTTTGTAGATGTTATATTTATGATTCCGTAGTTTTTAAATGGAGACTTTAAATCTAACGATCCGAGTGTATACTTATTCGCTTCGTTTCAAAGTCGGTCACGTTCAGAGCTCGTATTTCAGTATTCCTGAAATCTGAATAACTAGGCCAGCTCGTTATGTTTTCTGGTGAAATACGATTTCGGAAAATCAATAAACATTGTATTCATTTTATTTGTATTCCCTTTTACACCCTCGTCGTTGTACTCATTTTTAATTAGAAAGAAACGATTTCCGATTATGTCATTAGTAGGCGAACTGTTTATACCGATTTTGAGTCTACTATTATATTGTACGGTTTAGATTTAATTTACTAAGCGTTTGGCACCGTTACTATTAATACGATTGTATAAAATAATGTTTCACCGACCGATCATTTTAAAAGTATATATCGGAGTACTTTCGGAGCCGTTACACCGTCATCAGGAATTATCTATTAAATGGACATAATAGTCGCAAACATCTCACGAATGACGTTACGTTCTTATTGACGTACAATTTAATTTTATTTCTTGCCGACCGACTATTGTGAACGTAACAATTTTACTTTAAACAGAGTTATACATTTGAATTTGAACTAACATCTTTTGGGAAATTCCTGATGATGGAGGAACGGCTCCGAAAGTACTCAGATATATACTTTCATAATTGTTGGTAAGTGGAACTTTATCTTATACAGTTGTACAGTTTGTCATCCATAGGTATCGTTTTACCCTGACCTAACATATTCGATGGCCTACAACAAAAAGAAGATAGTTAATCAGCCTACTCGAATTCTTGATGAATAGTTTATATATATATATATATATTTTGTGTGTGTGTGTGTGTGTGTGTGTGTGTGTGCGCGCGCGTGTGTGGACATATATATATACTATTTTTATGTCTTCAATCATTTGACTGGTTTGATGCAGCTCTCCAAGATTCCCTAGTGCGAGTCGTTTCATTTCGGTCAACCCCCTACATCCTACATCCCTAAAAATTTGTTTTACATATTCCAAACGTTGCCTGCCTGCACAATTTTTTCCTTCTACCTGACCCTCTAATATTAAAGCGCCTATTCCTATTCCAGAATACCTTAATATGTGGCCTATATGTCTGTCCCTTATTATATATATATATATATATATATATATATACTCGTACATACAAATATGCACGAGCATACATTTGTTTAATTTTGTAAATTTCAATTTACTTTTACTGTAGATATCAATTTTGTTTTGAAAATATTCTGATGAACGTTCGGCGTAGTCACAGATCAGTAAAAAAAAACATACGGAAAAATTGGAACTTTCACATGACCTACGTATGATGGAAAAAGGTGGATAAAATTGCTGTATGAGGTTAAAAATTGCTGTACTGACAGAGCAGTATGGGATGGAATTATCGTGATGCAGAATCCAATTATCAGCAATGTTGGCACGGACACGAAGAACTCGTTTACGAAGTCTTTCTAAAATTTCTTTGTAGAAATATAGGTTAACTGTTTGTCCAGGAGGCACCCGCTCTTTATGAACAATTCCCTTGGAATCGAAGAAGCACACAAGCATGCGTTTCACTTTTGACTTTGACATGCGAACTTTTTTTGATCTGGGTGATCCCTTTGAGCACCATCGCGAACTTTGGCGTTTTGTCTCTGGATCGTATTGAAAAAACCAACCTTCGTCACCAGTGATAACACGGCTCAACAAATGTGGATCGATTTCCGTTTGCTCTAACAGATCGGCTGCCACATTTTTCCGTGTTTCTCGCTGTTGTGTGAGATTTTTGGGGGCCATTTTTGCACTAATCTTTCTCGTACCAAGATCTTCAGTTAATATTGGACGAACCGTTTCTGGATCGATGTTGAGTTCTTCTGCGATCATTTTCACGGATAATCTTCGATCGGATCGTACGATTTCACGCACCCCGGTCAAGTTGACATCTGTCCGTGAGGTTGACGGTCGTCCACTGCGGTCTTCATCCTCGACATTCGTTCTGCCTTCACTAAAAATTTTATGCCGCCGAAAAACTTGAGCTCTTGACGTAACCTCCTCTCCAAAAGCCTTCTGAAGCTTACCGTAAGTTGTCGTCGCGTTTTCACCCGATTTAACGCAAAAAGAAATGGCATACCGTCGCGCAATATTTTGCGGTTTCATTTCTGTGCCGAGAGACACAAACACGTGTTCACTTATTACAGCACAACTCACGACCGAGCAGTTGCATCAATGTGCCGCTTGGACTAGAAGTAGCTTATAGACCAAGGTCAAAGATAGTGTGCCTACCCAAGCTGCAGGGTTGCCACATCTTGCAAAGAAAAATCAGTCTCATTACTTTATTATTGCACCTCATATATATATATATATATATATATTTTTATATAAATTTAAAAAATTTGAAAAAATTATCAGACAAACGGGTTGTTTTTGAATAACTCGCATCTCAACGCTTCGTTCTGAAGTGATTCGCAAACCTCGTATCTCATACGTATTAAATTGTCTTACTAGTGTTTTTACACGACTGTCCAAAAAGGACTGTAATGTATTTAGGATGTATATACTCCTATGTTTGTATGTATATTTGTTCCACCGAAACAGCTCAATGGCTGAACCGATTTAGATGTGTGACTCTCGTGTCGGAATCCTTACGTTACCAGGAATCTTATAGGCTATATATATGTATGTTTACGAAAATTTAAAAAAATTTAAAACAAAACTATACTATATACAAAATTGCCCTTTAATTATTCTATATGAACAAACATGTTCGTATAGATATTTTTTTGTTTTATTCACTTATCTTACACTATTTTGTTCAGAATTAAATTTTCTACAAGTTTTTTTAAAGGTTTTATGCGTTTATTACCCATTTAACAAAATTATTGTACGTCGAACATAAAAAAAGGCGTTTTTACTCCAATTTACTGAATTTCACGCCAGATTTTTCAGAAACTACTGCATATAAGATTCTGGAACCTATTTTATTCAATTTCTCAGGTAAAAAGCCATAAAAATTCACTAATTTTGTCCCTTAATTAACATACTAAAAATTTCAGTACGATCTCATTTCACCGGGTTAGCTGAAATCCGGGAGAAAACTTTCACTTCAGGTGGGATGTATGTCGCACCACAAATGGAAGCCGCATCGAACCAAAGTGAACGTCGGATGACAAACTTGATGTATTTTTCTATGAAATGAGACTTAAACCGAATCTGTAAGTGTTATCTACATAAATTTCTATACGCTTTTAAAGTTGTGAAGTTCATTTTGAATCATCCTTATACCCTCAATAGGTACAACAGGAGAAGAGATGTAGCTCCTGAACGGTTGTGATTAAGGGAAAATGTAAAAAAATAAAAGCATGTTATAATATTATATGTCGTATCTAAAAGTACGATAAAAATCGGGAAAGGATTCCATTAAAAAAAATTAAGTTGTTGGCCGCCTTATTGACAAAATGGTGGAAATTTCAAAAATGCCAGGAGGGTATTTTTAACGGAGCTCAAAAATCGAAAAAAATTCTCCATTTAAAATTCTTCACAGCTTTTCTTGTGTACGAGATCCCGACAACGGTAGCAAAGTTAAAATGTAAGCTAGGTTTTGTCAGTAACGTTATCAATATTATATGATTTTGCTACAAAAACAATAGTAAGTTAATGATGATGACAAGAAAATGAAAAAAAAATTCTTCAGTGTTTTAATTAATACTTGCCGATTACGGCAGATGTCACAGTAGCAACGTTTGCTGACGATGAAAATTCTTACTTTCTAAGAAAATCCGACTACTGCGTCTCGTTTTATTCAAGATTATATCTTGGCTTACGCGGTAGAAAAGAAAAATAAACGAAGCAAAATCAAAGCGCGTCAAGTTCCTTAGTAAGGAACAGTGTGCTACTGTTTCTATCTTCATTATTCCGATTCCGAGATCTCAGGACTGCAAATATTTGGGCGAAACATCAGTTGGATCTCAAGTACTGGCGGATAGGAAATAGAGAAAGTAAATTATCGATTTATAAATGAGTTTTCAAGCCTATTTGGACTTACGGGCTTGAATTGTGGGGTTCAGCGTGTGTAACTCCACTATTGACATACTTGAACGCTACTAGACAAAAACATTGCGAAAAACGCTAAACATACCTCAGTACATAAGCAACAGCCTCATATATTATAATGATCTTAAATTTCGAACCGTTCGGCAGGAAATCTCTCTGATCAGCCTACGGTATCAAAATCGTTTGATCGTCACCCGAATAATTTGGCGGTCAATTTATTGGTTAACACGATCGATGATTTTTCAAGATCGCTAAGGAACAATATTCTTGATCTGCATTATCGTTTCAATCAGGTGACTTTACGGTCTGGCCGTACAGAGTGCTCTTCTATTTCATTATTAAACAAGCCGCTGGGTTTGTGGCTGCCTAATGTTAGTTCAAATAGATGTTATTTACTTATTGTTCAATTATCTTGCTGAACAGATTGTAAAGTTGCTATGTCGTTATAATAAAAAAAAATTAAAACAATGTAGGTTCTTTTTTTTTTAAATTATATTTTACGTGAATATGACAACCGCATCTTAACGCTGAATGATCAAAGCTACTTCGTCGATAATATAAAAGCATTTGATGAAGAGTAATGCTTTAACGGATACACACAAAAAATAAATGGACTGAACTTATAGTCTCTTTCTTTCATGGAAGTCTGTTAAAAACAATTTTTATCGATAACTTTTCTTCCAAAATTATTTCCTGGATAAGATAATACAATAACTATTATGTAGTTTTACCGGATTTGTACAACAATAACTGAAAAATTATAGGTTGTTTCTGATGCACGGCTTATATACGCATACACACAAGTTAATTTAAAATACTTATCGTTATATATAAATATAATATTTTTTCGTTTATTTTAATTCAATTTGATAGATTTTAAAGCGAGTATGGACTGTATTTGATGAGTTTTCATTATCATACCGGACGATTCTTTGCGATGGGAAGTCCTGAGTATCGATGCGAATTTGTCTATACATTTTGGGAATATCTCCTGATAGCACGTAGCTAGGAGTTCTAAAACGAATTAAGATTGAAAATAAATCTTGTTGTATTACTGGACCGTAGCGAGAATTGAATCGAGCGATTAGCCGTTCAAAGTTTTCACCCCACCATCAAATACTACTCTAGGTTTAGTAGCGGTGGAAGATTCACGAAATACTCCGTGGTGAAGCAAATAAAAGGTTTCAGATGGAACCTTAGACTGAAATGAATCTACAGGTCGCATGCGATCTAATTCTTGATATTCCTTCGTGAAACGGAAGTAATCTTCTTTAAGTTTAGCGTTTTTCTGAAATCTACGATGTAACAAATTGAAACGACGTCTCGCATTTTCATAAGAATCTCCTAAAGTACAGTTTTCCTTACGAGGAAGAGATACAACAAATCTGCCTTGTTGATCACGAAAGATATTTTGAAGGAAATGTTTTTCGCAAAAGGATTCCTCCACAGTCGGTAAACGATCTTCGATCTCTTCAGATCTCCAAAATGTCTCTATTTAAGAGGAAAGTTGTTCGTTACTAACAAGAAGCGATATTGAATCTGAATTATTTTTCCGTTTACTAGGCTTAGTAGGGAGTTGACCAGAGACTATGAAACCAAGACGAGTTTCTTGAAGTACGGTACGATCGGAATTACGAGTCGATCGAACAGATTTAATATTTAAATCGACACTTAGCTTAGATTCAGTAACCTAAATCTAAGCCTGTTTTATGCCGGTGATCGGCATTAAAACAGGTTTGGTTTGAAGATCAAGTTTAGCAGCAAAACGTATGTTACATCCTTTGCGATGCGGAGGACCGTAAAACCTTTGCGGTTGGTTTTAGAGCGAGTATGGACTGTAGATGATGAAATAAAACAACTCCTTGTCGCCTTTGAATCGTTACGTTTAATATGTCGTTACACTCTTGACATAATAACTAACACGACAAACTAAATTGAAAATAATAAATGCTAATATAACTAGACTTGAACGTTATCAAAAATACTACTAGTAACACTAATCGTCCATCCGGACGAAATCGAAAATACGACTGCTCTTTGCAGGATTCGGGCCCCGAATGAATAGAAGTCGCTGCATCGTAATGACCGCTCCTTGCGGTATTATGTCGTAGGACATCGTATGAACATAGCTTGTCGGAGAGCTCTAGCACCCGACGGCAAAAGCGGAACGTAACATAATAATTCTAACTAAAGCACGCGCACATACCGTATTTAATTCGCGCGGACGTGGCGGTTCTAGCGGCGATGATCGGCACTAACTAAACAAATTTCGCTTGTACGGTTGTACGGTAGCCGCGAGGCTTAACGCACCAAGACGCGAGTAAACCGAGCGATCCGGTTCGTCAAGACCCAGCTAGACCGAGTTATTTTTTTACAATTTAAAAAGTATTCGTTTACTTAATTCTGTGATGTTCATTCATCTGTGACGTTAAAACATAGCAGACGACTACAGTAGTATTTTTTGATCCGGGGTGCGATCTAGCGGAAGGTGATTTAGAGGCCGACACAAAATGCGAACATTAACATCCGAAAAACTTCCATCCTTTTTTTTTTTTGTTTTATGGGTTCCTTACGTGTCAAAACGCCACGCCCAAACCGGACCGATTACAATACTTTCCCTTCTACAGCTATAGATCTGCTGTAACGCCCTCTAGATGGAAAAGTAAAAGGTAAATTAAATGAAAATAAATTAGACTTTTTACGATCGGTACGTTATAATTACAGGTATACAAAAACAAGCAAAGGAAAACTTAAGGAATAAACGAATGAACTTTTCATGTTAATAATACTGAATAAATTCAAGATATTATAAAAGAAATCCCTTTCGGCATGCCGGAACGCGGAGGTAGATTTCATCGATGCTAAGTAGAAAATAAGAAAATTTTCACCTTAAATTTAAGAAAAACTTCAAATTTACTAAATACAACGACGGTTGCATATGAAAAAAAGTTTCACGTGTTTAGCATACGACAAGCTATTTAAGCATATCTTCTTACAATTCCAACAACATTTTGGTCATCCCTTGCCGTAAGGGTCGGTCATAAAAAATTGTTTCAAACAAAAGTCTTAGGTAATGTTTAGAGGACTAACGACCGCTTTAAACCGATTCGATACCGTGCCTATTAAGCGAGGTATGATTTTTTTTGTTTTTAAACCCTCATTTTTTTCACCCCCTGGGCCGACGGTTGATGATATCAAAAACCTTGACTTAGATATGTTTTAGCCCCTTATCCAAAGATCAGTAGGAAATTTAAACGAGTTCGATATTTTGCTTAATAAGAAAGTTAGGGCGATATTTTATTTTTTTCGAAAAAGTCCCCCCCGTTTCTATTCCCACGGTCCGATTTTGGCGGTTAAAGAACACCACCGAGATTTTCTGACGAGTTATTTTTACAGAACAATTTGAAAGTGATCGGCGGAAAATTACGGCAGTTATCGTGTCCACAAGAAAGTGAAATATACATACGTATAACTTTTGAAGTGACGGTAGTTTTGGGGTCTGGAGGATGTAAAAACGCGAAGATATGTTAAAACTTTCCAGAAGTTAAATCACGTTATCCGTTACATAGGTAGCTTTCTTATGAAATCTACCTAATAGATTGTGGAAAACAAAACCGAACATTTTTTTATTTTATATCACCTCTATTTATTTATAAGAACGTAAAAAAATTATCGTAAGTAAAAATTAAAGTTTACAAAATCACAGATCATTATATTCGCGTTGAACTTTGAATTTTGTATTCAGATAAATTGAAACTGATAAAAAAGTTAACAAAACATTTTGTACACCTTTAGTTTTAGAATTAAATCCGGTTTGTTCTGTGAAATCGTTTTCCCATTACCTATTTATTTAAAAGTTAAAAAGCACGCGTTGCAAAAAAAAACCGGTTACGGACAAAATTAATTTTATATTTGGTTTATCGTAAAATTGATGAAACATTTTCGCTCGTTTACTCCTACTTCCCCTACACCAACGCGCCATCTCGATTGTTCTCTCGCTCAAACTCTCTCCCTCTCCCGTGTATAATATCGGCAAAGTTTTATCCGGGTTAAATTTTCTATAAAAATAATTTAGATTTAAATTAAGCCTTATAATCCAGAGAAGGTTTTTAACGTTCTACACCGGTAGTAAAAAAAACAAACGTCGATAAATTTTATAAAAATAAAATAAATTTTTAAACGGAACTTTGCATCTCGTAAAAATTACATCTCGTGAATATTATATAATAGGTATAGTCGTAACAACACTCGCGCCGATAGAAAAATATTGTAATATTCCATTTACGTACATTCACTGATAAAATCTTTTTTAGTTCCACAGAAAACCGTCTACAGTTTTTAAGTAACAAATTATTGACTTCAGAATGTATTAATAATATTTCAATATTTTCACGTCGATATTTCTCAAGCGCATTAGATACATCTAAAATATATGTTATTGCCGTAAAGTCAGTTACTCGAACCCGTACTTATCAGTATTATCTTTAGAAAATTTTCCAACAAAAAAAAATACAAAACCGAATAACGTAAGTTCCAAGAAACTAACGCAAAATTCAAGTATAAGGCCCTTTGTCGTAAGCCAAAGTATTGCGCTGAGTTAAATGAAACCGGTTCTAATATCGGCTACAGATCTGATTACGAGATCATGGATACCGTCGTTCTTTGGTGGTTGGGTTTCAATTAACAACGATCTCAGGAGCGGCTGACCAGAGACTTTAAAGACTTTAGTTCATTTACATTTATACACGTCATCCTCATTCATCCTCTGAAGTAATATTTTACGGTGGTTCTGGAGGGTAAACAGAGAAAGAAAGAAATTCTTTATCGGCATTAACCGGTCGAGGTCTAGCGGTGAACTTATCATAGTGAATCATTTGATTTCGAAGTCAAGAGTTCTAAGATTCAAACCCTAGTAAAGGCAGTTAGTTACTGTTATACGGATTTGAATACTAGATTGTGGATACCGTGTTCTTTGATGGTTGGGTTTCATTTAAACACACATCTCAGGAATAGTTGATGTGAGACTGTACAAGACTACACTTCATTTACATTCATACATATCATCCTCTGAAGTAATACCTCACAGTAGTTCCAGAAGCTAAACAGAAAAAGAGAGTTCTATTATCAGATTTGATAGCACGGATATTGTTATTTTTTTAAAAAGGGACTATTTTTGGAAAAGAATGCACATTCATAAATATAAACTCAAGGATAACTAAAAATATTTCATTTTCTAAATATCAATCTACACGATTCATATTTATTGTCGCCAAACAATTTTCTAACAGCCTATTTATGCATTTTGAAAATTTGTTTTAACTTTTTAGGGAAACCGTAAAGAGGTTTACTATACTTTAAAATTCAATATACATAAGTATAGTACATATTTAATAATTGTCAAGCGTAAAGTTTTATAAAATACTTCATACGTGTTTACTTTGCCGTTTTTAATAAATTATCAAACGATTTAAAAAATCTTAGCGCCGATTTATTTAAAATACAGACGGTTCAAAGAGCGACACAATCTCACGGAAGAATGTTTTATTCTTTAGTTGCAAGTTTAATCGGGTAAAACGGGTTACAAAATGCAGCAGAATATATTCGTCGCCTCCCAACACATTAGATGTGCCAGTTACGCCCAGACCCAGAACGCCTTCACAGAAAAGTAGTTTCCATCAAGCGGCAGAATCAAAAGAGACAGGGAATGCGATAGACGCAGCCAAAAGCGCTCGAACGAAAACGGTAGCATCAGAAAAGTCGATCGACGTGCAAGCTTTATATTCTGTTAGTGCCAAGAAATCTGTGCGACGTCTATCTAACCGTTTTGATCTTTTTTGGTAACGCCCGCACGGCATGGAACAAGCGTTTAAAGATGCGTTCACGCAGAATCACGGCTCATATAGCCGACTTTCTTGTATCGGTGTTTTCGTGGACAATAGATTTCGAAGGGATTGTGGCCCCCTCGGTCTCCTGATTTATCCTTTCCTGACTTTTTCTTGTGGGGGGATACCTTAAGGATGCCGCTTACAAAACTCATCCTCACACCGTTCCTGAATAGCAGAGCGAAATTAAACGATGTGTCGCGAAACACATTTTTTAAAACGATGTTTTAAACGAAAAATATCTATTTTTCGAAGCGAATGAATTATCAACCCCACGAATTACAAAACGGTTTATTTCAGTATTTTTTTCTGCAATCTAATGTTTTAAGTAGATTTCAAAAGATAGCTACGTATTGTAATGGATACAATGATTTGATTTCAGGAAAATTTCGACATATCTTGGCGTTTCACAGCCTCAGACCCCAAAACCACCGTCAACTCAAAGTTTTATATACGTATATTTCAATTTCTTGTGAACACTATAACCGCCGTAATTTTTCAAATTGTTCCTTAAAAATAACCCGTCAGAAAATCTCGGTCTAGTTCGTTAACGGCCAAAATCGGATCATGGGACTGGAAATGGGGGAGGGCCCTTCGAAAAAACAAAATATCGCTGCAACTGTCTTATTAAGTAAAATATCGAAAAGTGTTTACTATTCTTTGGATAAGGATTTTTTTTAAACTTATCTAAGTAAAGCTTTATGATATTATTTAATTTTATATTATTTTAATTTTTTTTCTGATGCCTTTCCCTCAAAAATGATTGCATACCAGCATGAAGCCGACTAAACTATAGCTGATATTCAGCCCTGAAATTAGTCTTTTTACTCTGTTCATCGCATCGAACGGTTATATCGTGTCATAATAAACGTAAAGAAATCAACTTTATATGTTATCACTTATATATCTTGCACGACTTGTATAACACAGAAGTCACAGATCAGGAATTTATTATGTAATAACTTGTTCAAACGCTTCTTCATTCTGTTTAGCGCTGGTAAAGAAGCAATCGATGAAAGACACGATGATATCGTCGTTTCCAACTTGTAATTCTGTGTTTTGTAATTCATTTTTTGTGAGCAAGCGATCAGTGAAACTAAAATCGGTAGATGATAATCTCATGTTCATACTAATATTATGAGCGCGACATGACGCCAGAAAATCAGAGAGAAGTGAGCCGTACAGATTCAGATGATATTATTGAACTGAAAAACGATTGTCGCAACATTTCGGAAACAAAAGAATCTACTAACAGAATTGATGGAGCTTGGGACTGCAGCGATATCAGAATCTTATTATGAATTGAAGGATGTTAAACAAATCAAACGGTGCAGGCTGCTCTCGATGGCTGTTATTCGTCTGAATGAAAATGCATAATCTTACCCTGTAGGCCACTTAAAGACTTTAGTTGTCGGTTCAAGTTGGAGATTTTTATTGTCCGGACATGCTTGAATACCTTCTCTTTATTAAGATAAAGATTTGTCTGTTAATCGGTATAATGAACTAACAAGGTGCTCAGAAATGGACGGGTGGTGGATTTCAAAATTCATTTCTACAAAAGTCGGTGTTGCGGTGCAACAAGACTCTCGGGTCCACCCGAGAGTGGAAAGCGACTAGACGAAAGTTTAGTGCAGATATGTTTGTAAGATATAGCGATCCAAATAACAAAATATTTAGACAACGTTTTTTTTTTTTTTATTACCAGAAATCGTGAACATGCTACATTTGTCTATACATTGAGGAGAAAGGCCTTTTCACGATAGCTTTAGATTTTTACTAAAGTAAAACTTGCCGGTTTTTATCCGTTTGTCCTAACATCGCATAAGAAGAGCCGAACAATTTTTTGTAATTAAGAATTACATTAAACCCGATTGAAGTTTACATATTTATTTTAAAACACGATAGATAATCGCAGCCGATACGATAATTTTTTTTTATTTCTAATTGCTTAAGAAGAAATTGTAGTTTGAAAAAAGTCAATAAAATATTTATAGACATTTATACATGTCCATTTGCTTATTTGCCGTAAACAAAGGATCGAATGCGACAAGATACGTGATACAAGTCCCGCAAGACGGCATTGCCGTTCTCAAGAAAAAAGCATTTCACGACGGGCATAATAAGGAAAGCGAGGGCTGAAGCGATTACCCGTTGTCTTCTACCCAGAGTAGGCCACCCCAATAAAACGCAGGAAATCTTTCACCTGTACAAGCGACACCTTCGCTCTGTTCAACACTGGGACCGGTCGCGTATGTAAATCAATATTCTTAATGAAAGCGAAAGCAATTTTATCTCTTGCATGTGTTGTGCTTTATATGCATCACCGCATTGTGATTGCGACAGATTATGTAATTAAACAACTTCTGCTAGGTCACAGATAACGAATCGCAAAACGTACCTCACAGTCGCAAACAGTAACATCATGCGATGCATCGACTCCATGTACGAAATTTAAACCGTCACTTGACCTAAACATTCTCCCATCTAACAGCCAATCGTCAGTCACCAGATGCGTAACAACAGAAGAGTTTTTTGTAAAGTTTTCATATACAGCTCTATCCTTTTTCACAAATAAGTCACACTGATATCTATGACTAGATGTCTAACAGAAATTAAATTTTAAATAATCTCAAAACTGTAACCGATTTGTATAACAAAAACAGTTTACCTCATTTTGTTCTAAGTTAGTAACCCACCGGGTCGGTCTAGTGGTGAACGAGTCTTCCCAAATCAGCTTATTTGGAAGTCAAGAGTTCCAGTGTTCAAGTCTTAGTAAAGTCAGTTACTGTTATACGGATTTAAATACTAGATCGTGGATATCGGTGTTCTTTGGCGGTTGGGTTTTTTCAATTACCCAAACATCGCGGAAATAGCCGAATTGAGACTGTACAAGACTGCACTCCATTGAAACTCATAAGCAGCCTCATTCATCCTCCGAAGTATTATCTAAACGGTAGTTACCGGATGCTAAACAGGAAAAAGAAAGTTAAAATGTTCTAAATAAGTAATCGTTTTCTGTATGTCTGTCCAAATACGAATCTGAACTAGAATAGTTAAGAGAACTTCCGAGAATTAATTATAATTTAGATTTGTCAAATGAAAACCCCAAAGGGTGTAGAATAAAGTTGCTCGCTTCCTTAGGTTTCTGGCCTCGCAGAGGATGGCTAAAGGAGTTTGTTGCTCTAATAGACAGAGTGAAACCCGGATGGCTAGGGGCCGGTTTGGGCGTTTACTTCACCAAGGTAGGCGTTTTGGCATCGAGCCACGGTTAGTTTAGTTATTCGTCTTCAAAACAGAAGTAGAATAAGTTAGAAATTCGGTGATGGAGCTAAAGTGCGGGAGGGTGAAGGTTTCCTCGTTCCCAAACGAATCAGAACAGAGTAAGTTAGTGTTTGTTTCGTGTTAAGATTTCATAATTGTCTTTGACAGACTCAGATGGATTTGGATATATGTTGAACAAAACTGTCGTTGTTGCAATAATCATTTATTAAAGAAGTATAAGAATAAAAATTTAGATGTTTCTAGTAAAGTCGAATGAAATCTTATATATAGATAACGATGTCTAGTTTGAAACTGAGTTATGGGAAACGGTTATTTTGTTACCTTCGGTCACAAAATAACCATTTTCCTGTTATATAATCAAAATTTCCCATAACTCGGTTAGGCGCGTGGATCACGCTTCCGCGAAACGGTTATTTAATTAGTTGAGAGTTACAAATAAGAGTAGATGAGCAAAAATTTGGAAAAGCCAGTAACGAAAGGGATAGTAAAGTTGAATTAAAACACTGGAAATGTCTGCCCAGGAATTCGCATCGATGGTATCCCGACAGAGGCCAAACTAATACTGTGATACGTAATCAAAGTCAGAGGGTCTATAAGACGATCTCCGGTAAAGCCCATCAGAACTAGGAACGTAAGGGGTGTTACGGCGTCCGAGATCTTCCTCTACGAGGGTCAGGATTTACGTGAATGTATTTATGTATTTTCAACTTTTTCGAATGATAATAATTGATAAATATTTAAGTTTTTTTTGTTTTGTTTTTGGTTGATGATTAATTCACCACGTAAGCTCGAAGATTGGGCATGGGATGATGAAATACATATTATCTAGCGTGTGAAAAAACGTCATGGAGGTTTAAAATTTTTGTCCTACTTCTTTTTCTCTAAACTTTTAACCAAAAAGCGGGAGAAAATTATTTTTTTGTTACGAGTTGTACGAGACTCCTACTAATTTCATGTTGAACTTTTTCTCAAATTTCAAACAGGATTAAAATAGATTTATCTAGAAATTTTTATTAAAATTTGTACATATTTTCGTCTATAATCTCTAATAAGAAAGTCGAGGAAATGGACTTTTACATTACGGTTTTACGTTACGGGTTTTTATCTTACTGAAAAATAAAACTTTTGTTTTATATGAATAAATATATTTGAGTCGACTACAAAAACCGTCTCGCTTGCCTGCTACTTATGAAGATAGAATTAATTAATTTTGTATTATATTTTCAGAACGGATAGCTTTTTTTTGAAGTAACAATGCAAAAAGGAAAAGCTTAAGATTGTATTGTAAATATTAATTATGACAGTCGTGTAATGATTGACTTTTTTCTTAGAGGAAGTAATTTACTCGGCGTTTTAAAATATCACTGCACGAATAATAAACGTTTAAAACTTGTGATTATCTCGATTTAAGTTACTACTTAAAAAATTATGAAGTTATCCAAATAAATTTAAAATTAAGCAGTTTAGGTCGTAAAAAATACGTACTTACAGAACCATTTAGATCGTTTCAAATCATATAATTTACAACAAATATCGGTACAAATACACAGACATGTATACATGTATATTAGTTACGACACAAAAATTTGATTGTAACTAGTTTTCTGTGAAAATATGAATTATTCTACTGTTATTTTTTACCGCTCTTATATTAACTCGCTCTTCGACTATACGTGAAATTCACGGTACGGAACCTTCCGATCGAATTTTGAAGCCCTTCCGCTTAACCATTCGCTCTGTAATTTTCCATACAGGTTTGCTCCTGATGACATATTTTAACAATATTTACAAGTCTCTAAGACGCCCCTAAGTTGCTAACTGAAAAAAAAATGCCTCTCGAACTTACGCAACCTCGTTTACATGCATATTTTCTTAGTGAAAGAATTATCCGTGTTTAATTTATCCATGAAACCTGAATAATTCGTAACATGATATTGTCGTTTCAATCTATTAGATTGAATGAACGTATTTTTTCTACCGCCGAGAAAAAAAATTCAAATTTCATATAATCGCTCAAACCTGTGCGCTAGTGCAGCTGTAAAGTATCAACTTATGAAGACTAAGAAATAGAAATTAAAAAATATGTAAAAACAACTTTTTTAAAAAACAGTGTTATTTTAAATGAACTAAAACATAGAAATTAAAAAAAAAATTAAACACGTTACTCTTCAATCAAACGTGCTAAAAGGTAAAAAATCATTTTAGGACGATATCTAAGAATGGATTTGACAACAAGCTTTGATGATGATATGTAAGATTATGTGAAAGTAACATCGGGGTGCCCATGTTAAAGTACAAATATTTGCACTCCACTCTTTAGGCCATTCATCACGCGTATGAAAAAATTGACAAAAACATCAAATTTTTAACTTGAAGCTATGACTTTCACATAATCTTACATATCATCATCAAAGCTTGTTGTCAAATCCATTCTGAGATATCGTCCTAAAATTATTTTTTACCTTTTAGCACGTTTAATTTAACAGTGGTGTTTTAAAAATTTCTTTTACATATTTTTTATTTTTAAATAATAATAATAATTTATTATTAATATTAACAATTAATAATTACTAATGATTATTAAGTAGTATACTAATTATTATAGTATTTTTTTTTTTTTTTTAATTAATATTGGTACCAATTTTAGGCAATTTTAAAAATGCTCAATACAAAAATCTATTTCAGTTAGATTTTATTTATCCTAGCTTTAAATTATTTACATTTTGTTACTAATAATAATATTTTACGTTCAATAAAATTTTAAACTAAAAAAAATTTATTCAGGATTATTGTATATATATATATTTTTTTTTTAATTAAAAAATTTCAGAGTATATGCATCCAGTTTAAACAGATCGAACCTCAAGTCCCATGCAAATACAATACAAGGACAGAACGGCGTATAATAGGTATGTGAAATCAATAAAACCAGGCGTAAATGGAAATTCTTTGGAAATAACTAAAACCAACAATATATAATGAATAAAGAATAAAAATTTAATAACAATAATACTTGCCCGGTACTTGTACTTGTATTGTACAGTTTTACTTTATTCTAATTTACTTGTTAAGTTTTGACATCGCTAAATAACAAGCCTTTAATTCAATAGCAAACAATATATGGAACACTGAGGAAGTTATTTAAAGTGCAGTGTTTTAAATCTGTTTATTTACACAGATCACAACGAATGTGGACAGTTTTAAATTTGTTAATCGTATTTGATGCGTAACAACACATCTACTGTTCATTAATTATTTAAGAAAAATACTTAAAAATTGGCTTAATTTACAAACAGCAAATTTTGATCCTGACGAGCCATCTTGAAAACTTGTTTAGAATTGCAGATTCAATGACAAATATTGATAATTTTCTCAAATTTATTTTGATTAGGGTTTTGAAAAAGAATTTTTATTTTTATTATTAGAAACGAGTTGTTTTTAAAATCACTGAAACTTCGAGGTTTATGTAAGCTTCCGAAAAACAACGACAAATATTTAAATATATATACTTTTTCTTTTTAAGAAAGAACGAGTATAAACAGCTACGGTCATTAGCCCGGTGAAAATCGATAGCGTATGAAAAGTTACCGTAGCTGACCGGGATTCGAACCCAGAACCATCTCGCTATTTAAATATTGTTTTATTAAATTACGTGAAAAAAAGATTAATATGGCTCAATCTTTTAGTTAATTTTAATGAAAATATATTTGCAAATATACCGAACTAGATATTACATTTTATTATAAATTTAGATTTTTTTAGATATAATTAACATAGCACAGTTCAAGAGAATTAATCTAAGTTATTTCAATTATGTCCATTTTATACACATCTTTTAATGGACTTCAGAAACCTATCGTACATACATTGCATTTTTTTTCTTTCACCTCTGGGACCACCGCTAGGTAATGCTTCAGAAGATGAGATGAATAATTTGTAGCGTGTGAAAATGCCATGTCTGACCGAGATTCGAACCCGGGACCTCCGGATGAAAGGCCGAGGACTACCTCTCGCGATACGGAGGCCGGCAAAAATTGAACTATTTAGATATCTCTATATGTTCTGCGAATATCTCGTCTGAAGCGTAGTAAAATAATCCTAAAATAAGATAGAGGCTGCCGATGCAGCTTTTAGTATCTTTCGTAATTTTTTTAGGTTCAGTTCAAAATCATATTAAACTGCTATTCAAAAAATGAATTTTTCGATTATAAGCAGGCATTTTCAACAAAGTAAAAAATAAAAAATAAAAATGTACGTTTTTATTATTTATATACATAACGTTTTACATCCTCTGTATGTCCCGAAAGAGAAGTAATATTGCATCGTATAAGTTAAACGAAATTTTAAGTTATCTCATTATATTAAACTACTAAATTTACTAAGGGGTTTAACATTTAGGTCACGTAAATGTTAGATACGGCGTTAAACTGATATTATGATTTTAAATGAAGGTATCGCAAGTTAAGAAAGGACGGAGTATGACATTTTCCTATAGTTGTCGTGATGATGAGAGAGAAGAGAATGATGTAACGTGTGCGAAACAGAAAGATCGAGTGAATGAGGAACAGGCATGAGACACGACTAAAATTAATAGAAGTAATGTTGCAGAATACTATAAAGTTATTGTAACTTGGTCTAGCCGAATAGCCGGACATGTCTTCCTGCCAACGATTCCCCATTACATCCAGCTAACTCAGCGATATACACGTGTTAATCTGTATATGTACCGACTACATATGAATACACAAGTGGTATTGCGGTTGAATGTGCGTTTGTTCACACAATTATCTATAAGATAAAACTAACGAAAGAAAGAACGAAATAGTAAGACTTGTGGAAGAAATTTACGTAAAAACGTATAGGCGTAAAATATTATAATATATTACTACGTTAATAATGAATCAAAATATTTGCATATATGTACAGTATAATAGAAGTTACAGAAACAATAAAGTTGCTATACTTAACGGCAATTAAAGCTTACAAATTAGCATCTGAATAGTAAAGTTTTAAATAATAACAAAATTTTAACTGATTTGTTAAGTAGTAAAATATTAGACTTATTCAACCGTACAAAGTACCAAGTTACCACAAATATAACCAACCAAATTAATCTTAAAATTTACAGTTTTTTTTTTTTTTTATTCTTAACTATTTTTTTTTTTTTTTTTTTATTCAATTTAATTTTGATTAGTGAAATGAGTTAAATTAACATACATTACCTGAAGAGTTAAACTGTAGAATTAATGCCAAGTAACGTTTATAAAACTTAATATTTTATATATTAAATTTTTTTAAAATAAACGAAACTAAACAATTTTCGACATCAACAACAACACGCGTAAAACGAGAAAATACATTAAACTCTATTACATATTAAACATTACAAAAATTAAATCAGAAACACGTAACACAACACGCACGTCTCATTTTTTAATTCAACAGTATAATAAGAATCCGTCAGACAGCGCGCTTTCAGTCATTCCCCACCCCGTCGATGTTTAGTCTAATGTTCCGTTTTGTTCATAGACAACACATGATACCTACCTAATTTTTGTAACTAGTAACTAACTGTTCTTTGTAGTTGTATAACCGCACGTCAAGCAAATAAAATACGAATTACTTTGTTTTAACATTACTCCATCAGTTTGATGTTCATCTTTATATTAGTAAAAAAAAATAAAATAAATGCCATAAATGTATTCGTAAAATAAATATAGTACATTAAACAATACTAGTGACATGTGCAAACATGTTAAGTTTAAGTGAGAGTTGTAATAAAGCTTTAATTTCTCTTTTTATATATATGTATATATCTACATAAAAGCGCAGGATGTAATCTTAAAGAAATAGAAAAATATATTAACTGCGTTCATGGCTTATTTGTTACCGTAGGAATACAAATGAAGGTTTATATAGTGTAATCACCCCTTAGTAAGACAATAACCGAAACATATAGTTACTATATTAAACGACTTAAGAATAATCAATTCTATATTTTTATTTATAACAATCGGTTCTTACGATAATGAAAAAAATTTAATTTGTCTTTCACTACTCCTCAAAATCGTAATTAATGGCCCAAGTTTTTAATACGTGACCTGCAGATGAATTTCACAAAACTCTAACACCAAAACCTTTTCGTTAATTTTTTATTTGAAGTACTGTCCATCGTCAGCTGTTTTATAATTATTGAATACTTCATGTAGAATTTGAATTTGTAGTTTCTACAAATTACAATTTCTACATGAAATATTTTTATATCAGGTGACATAATTAAATGAAACTTGTACTATTTTGGTCGGATAATATATAAACGAAATACAATTCCCAAAAATAGAATAGTTTTTTCTTGCGATACCCATAGGGTTGGTCTAGTGGTGAATGCGTCTTCCCAAGTCAGCTGATTTAATAACTATTGAATTTAATAATAATTAATTTTTTTTCGGATAAATAATTATTTTTATTATATAACTTTAATAGGTATATAAAAAATTTAAAGCTTTTATAAGGAGATGATTGAATTGAAATCAAAAGGAGTTATTTTTAGTCGCCTACATAAATATATGACTTTTAATTAACTTTTAAAAAAAGAAAGTTTGCCGTAAAAAATGTAACGTTTAACACAACTGTTATAATTATTATAGGGTTATATATAGGGAATTTCCCACTGGGATTTCCTATTAAATTGCATATATAGATTTTTAAAAGTACATAAAATTTTATTTCATTATTAACTTTTTTTAAATTTTATTATTGACTTATTATTTATTGTTATTTTTTTTACAATCAGAGGTTAATAATTATTAAAAAATCAATATATTTAAATTAAAAAAAAGGAGATTAAGTCTGATTCGAACCGATGTGCCTTCCTATTGTAAGATCCAAATATTTCATTAATTAAAATTTTATTAAGCTGTAACTCTGGAACCGATAAAAATAAGTACCGCTTATGATACATCGTTGAAAAGCTCTCAACGAGGGCTTACTTCGATTAAGAAAAAGTGAAAAAAACTTATTTTTGATCGGTTCCAGAGTTATAGCCAAATAAAATTTTAATTAATGAAATATTTGGCGAGGGGGCGGAAAATCGCAATTTTTTTCGTTTTTAGGCCACATCTCTTGAACGGAGGGTCAAAACCTATGAAAAAAATCACATCGGCTAAAAAAGCTTAGATCGCCTTTAAACGCGTATATCCGGAGTCTGGCGAAATTTTCGTTTGCGCGATCGACCGCAGACTCGGTGTGGTGAAAGTAGAGATCGGAAATTGGACTTAGCCCGTATCGGGAATACGAGTGCTGTTATCCCTTCCCTATCGGGGCTCGCTTGTCTGTATCGAGTTTGGTCCGAATCGGTTTGTCCGATCGCGAGTAAATGGGTTTATTAATTTTTTTGAAAATGTATAACTTTTTTTCGGACGAACCCTAAGGTTTACGCAATAATGTTACAACAAATACGACAAATGTTTTTGGGCTTGCAAAAAGAAAATTTTTGGTTTTTTGTTTGATCGCGATCGGACGAGCGGTTGTCTAGATACGCGTTTCCGACCGTATTCGGGCAGGGGCCCGATTGTGGGGGGGATAATTTTGTTACCGATCGGAAGCCGAGTCGAATCGGAACGGCAGATTTTTTCACGTGTCGATAGGCCTAACGGTTGCCGAGTTATTGGCGGTGAAAAATCGGCAAAAAAGCTCCCTTACCGCGTCGAAGCGATTTTTCCAAAATCGTTGTCGTCACAGTTAAAAAGTCGAAAAAAACCCAAAAAATACTAATTTTCTGCTGAATTTTTTGACGGCAGGCACGATTTTGTCGCGCGACGAGGGTTCGGGCAGTTAAGTTTTGAAAAACGGCCTTAAGGGCTGATTTATAAAAAAATCGTAAACGAACGAACCGAGCGTCAAAGTAAGAGAAGGAAGCTACCCAGTTGGTAAAGTCGGCTCGGAAATCCGATTTTTCAACTATAAATGGATTATCTCTAACCGTTATCGGTATAGAACAGTGCCGTTAACTGAACCAAAACCGATAGTAGGATCGAGTTGAAAATACGGTAGACTGTTGAAAGCGATCGGTCGGCCGGTTTTTCGGAAATTCAAGTACGAAATCCGATTTCACGTTGTCTCAGGCGAAATCCAAACTTACAGCGTTTCCGTATACCCGACATATGCATTATGACGGAGAGAAACCGTTCACGACTAAAAACGAGATTCGCCCAAGATAGGGTCAGGAATGATGAACTAAAAAAGAATTCTCAGCCGGCAAGACAAACAGCCTCGCTCTATCCCTGTCTCTCGCTCTCTCAGAGAGAGAGAGAGAGAGCAAGTGTGTGTGTGTGTGTGTGTGTGTTGTGTCGTGTGTGTGTTGTGTATGTACACTATATATATATATATATACATATATATAGTGTACATATGTACTCTGTTGTCATATTCACTCACTCAATCTCTCTCTCTCTCTGTGTGTTTGTGTGCGCGCGTATTTCTATTGTAAATATGCTTACTGTAAACTTAGTAATCGGGAGTGTGTGCGTTGGTGTGAGGTTGATGGATGTTGCCGGGCTAGACGCACATTCTTACTCTGTTATTATTGGCGCGGAGGGGATAACGTGATGCGCACTGCTACTCTGCGCACCTCGCTGCAGACCGTCTTGGTCGGTTGTTAGGGCTGCAGGGTCTGCAGGCCCTAGCAACCGCCTCTCCTTGTAATCTCCAGCTGTTCCATTGAAACGGCTTTTCTATAATTACCACCCTTTTCTGTTAATGTAATAAGATTAAATAATATTTAAATTAAATTATCATAATTCCCTATACGTAATCTACAGTATCTTATTATAATAAATAAATAAAAATATACATATAATCCTCATTCATCCTCTGAAGTATTATCTGAACGGTAATTACCGGAGGCTAAAAGACGAAAAAGAAAGTATACATAATAACATATGTTTTGCATCAAAAATTACCGTTTATTATATATATACTAGGACATCATTAGTCGTAATAAAATATATATGTAAAAGTAATCCGTAAATAAAAAATAGCATTATTTTATGTGAAATTGCAAAACCGGCAAGGAGTTAAGTGTAATCTAAGATACTGAAGAGCGAATGTCTGTTATCATCGGCTTAATTTTTATCGAATTTCCTATTCTGATTAGAAAGGTACTGAAGGAATTTGTGAGGGCGGTGTATAGTAACGCTTTACCGGACTATGACGGATGATAATTAGAGAAAACAAATTTAATTCACACACACACACACACACACACACACACACGCACGCACAGTGTTAAGATAGTCGAATTATACTAATAAATTTCATTTTTCTCCCGCGCAACTTATATACAACATTTTTCACCAAGTACAATGTGTAGTTGTAGCCAAATGGTCTAAGGCGTCAGTCAACCCTGTCTCACCGTAACACAGTTCGATTCTTGGTGAGCTCTTTTTTTTTTTCACTTTAAAATCATTTATTTTTTTAATTCAAACCAGCAGCTGCTCATCAGCGGTAACAAACTTAAATTATTATTGAATTAATTATTATAAATAATATTTAAAACGAAAATATTACCCAAGTTGACGCCCCTGCGGAATTACAAACTCCCGCCAAGGGAATAGGGAATTTCCAACTGGGATTTCCTAATAAATTACATTTTTACGTTTTTAAAAGTACATAACATTTTTTTTTTAATTTTATTATTGACTTATTATTTATTGTTATTTTTTTTACAATCAGAGGTTAATAATTATTAATAAATCAATATATTTAAATTGAAAAAAAAGGAGATGACGTCTGATTCGAACCGATATGCCTTCCTCTTGTAAGATCCAAATATTTTATTGAGTTATAATTCTGGAACCGATAAAAATAAGTACCGCTTATTATATATCGTCGAAAAGCTCTACTGCGATTAAGAAAAAGTCAAAAATACTTATTTTTGATCGGTTCCAATGTTATAGCCAAATAAAATATTAATTAATGAAATATTTGGATCTTACAAGGGGAAGGCACCTACGTTCGAATCAGACTCCAAAAAAAAAATTATTAATAAAATAAAATTTGATGTACTTTTAAGGATATATGTAATTTAATAGGCGTACAAGGAAGTCATGTGGTGTCCACATCAGATTTCTTAATTAAGTATTTCCAGCTGATTTGTTTCCTTTTCCAAATATCAGCCGATATTTGGAAAAGGATTTATTTATTATAATAAATAAATAAAAATATACATATAATCCTCATTCATCCTCTGAAGTATTATCTGAACGGTAATTACCGGAGGCTAAAACACGAAAAAGAAAGTATAAATAATAACATATTTTTTGTATCAAAACATATGTTTTGATACAAAACAGCGGCAAATAATTCGCTTTCCATTTTTTACAATTTTTTTTTTACATCCCTCAAATGCAATAACAATACCCAAATTTCCTATAGATATTTTTATTAAACATTATATATAATAGAAATGTTATCCTAACATATTCAATAAAACGCCTCGTGAATTTATAGTTTCATAAACTACAAACAGTAAAGGTAAATGAGTCATGAATTTTCAAACGCGCACTTTTTTACTTCCTTGTAAGAACAAAGTAAGGATTGCGATCGCGAAAATTTCGATTTTCAGATTTCAACGGAAATATCCATTTTGACTAGTTTCGGCGTGACATCTTTACTTAAGTACGTACTTACTATCTGAGAAGGAGATATGAAGTAAACAATCTGCAAGTGCGGTAGTGCGTGTATATACAGCACACTTTATATTTTCACGGAAAAGGAATATGTTAAATTGAAAATAATTAGCACGAAACGAAACTAAGAAAGATATTTTGCCTTAAACCGAATACGTTATGTAAATTCATATTTTGTACGTATATATCTCTTTTATATCGATAGACAAACTTGTCAGAAACGTAAATGAATTATTTTTATTATAAAAGATAAACGGTACAATTTGAAAAAAAATATGAACATAATCCTAACGACCAAAAAAAAGTTGAAATCTCTCAATTAATGATAAATTTACGTACGAAAATCGGATTCAATATTTTGTTAACAAATTTACAACATTAGTTTAAATAAAATACTTCACTGTATTTATTTATTCGATGGCGGATTATTTTATTTTAGTATTTCACTGTATTAACGTTAACGGCGACCGAGTCAATTTTTATCATATTATGTCTTTTTAGGCAAGAGGAAGGCGCTTGTAATTCACGTTATACTACTCTTTCCGTAAATGTATTCTTACATCGACCGTGTATTTTTCACGAGTAATTGTTTATAGTAATACGTAAAACTATTTGAATAAACGATTATAATTTTCTTTTGTTCGCCTTTTATTGAATCTAGCGAATAAGAAATTTTATCTCGAGTTAAACAGATTTATTGTTACTTTTTTTTGTTTTTTTTTTTAATAATAGTAATCAAAAGCATTTATTTTAAAAGTTATCGTTATAAATGCGATTAACAAATCAGTGCAAATTTATAATTTCATTTATTTATTTTTTGTGCTACCGGTTGTTTTTGTTTCTTAAAACAAAACGTAAATTAATATTACTGTGAGGGATTCCCCTCCTCCTTCCTGCTAATACACACTTGGTATCTACATTCATTTGACAGGCAACTCCCTACGTGTTAATTCCTTCTTGTGTGTTATTGTATTTCACCACGTAAGTGTAAGTTTTTTACGATACTCGGCCCTGTGTTGGTTTATACATGGAAATCTGAATGAAAATGAGAAAATGAAAAAGACGTGAAAAAAATGAAAAATCCCCACGCGTCTTCTCGAGACTAACTTGTTTGTGTTATGTTTCTGGCATAATAACAGGATCGGAAGGGAGGTACCCTCTGTAAAATCAACTTAAAATTCAATGAAAAAAGAATTTGTACCTGTAACATCTGTAATTCCTATTAGAGAAATGAGTGTTTATTAACAACGTTTCTGCAGCGACAAAATTAATCTATTTTTATTTGATTTTTTTAAAATCTTATTTCGACGGGTTATATGAGAATTTGAATCTAGTAATTAACTAAATTGTTAATTACTTAATTGCAGTTTCTAGGCCTCCCTGGCGAGTGGCGTCTTGGAATGGGATTATTAGGTGTCCGAAATCGATTACCTCTTGTGTAAAAATATATTTTTTTTAAAGATGAAAATCGATATAACGAAAGTTAAATTGGAAATTTAATTCTAGAAATCGATACTAACGAATCAGGATTCTCCGCTAGCGATCGGTTCGTTCAGGCTCCTACTTTTCAAAACTCGGATTGTAATACGTCCTTAAAATTACGCTTCCTGCACGCGCACATACCTTTCTTCCCGGAAAATCTTGGCGCGGCGAGCGATGAGCACGGGTAACACTTTCATCAGGAGGATTCAGGTACGGAAAAGAGGTATCAAGGCAAATGGAATCCTGATATGCCGGCCGATTATTGTTGGACCGTAAAGAGGAATGCTCCACAGGCCAAATAAAGCGCAAAATCATCGTTTCTTATTTTCTAGGCGAGGCAAACGTTTGAATATTGTGTAATTAAGAATGTAGAAAGTAGTAAAGCGTTTGAAATTAAAAACGCCTTTGTCGGAAACCTTGCGTGACGGGGAAAATCTGATACCAGAATCGCATATTTTTCTTCCCGACACAAAAAAAATAATTCTTTTTGTTCCGCAGTGCAATCTTTTGAATTATAACAATTAACGTGCATATATTATATACATATAACTTAAAATATTTTATAAAAAGAATCCCTTATTTTTACACGATCGACCAAAAAGGAGTGCAATGTATTTAGGGTATATGTATAAACACACATAAACCGTAAAATTTTTAAATAAATTACAATTTTTTTTTAATTTATATTTATTGAAATATATATATACATATTTATACAGCTTATGACACTTCCGGTAACATAAGGATTCTAAAGCGAGGTCATACATCTAAAACGGTTCAGTCCGATAATTATATCCTTAGGAAAACGGCGTTTTCCCCTTCGTTCTTCCCCCGTCTACCGTTTTGTTATTTTTATATATAAATTAATATCTCAAGTTCGGATAGACGAATCGTATTAATATTCGGTAAGCGTCTCGGTAATAAAGTTATAGAATTACCAAAAAATCAAGAATTAAATATCTTAGCGAATTACAAAGTGGCGGCCACGTTTATTTTTCAAGTCGTTATGTCTCCGTAAATATAAGTTTTATCAAAATTTATGATTTTGCTAAATTATTAAGCCTTTTCTTTTGAAAAAAATTACATTTTATTTTTTTAAATCGGTAAACAAACAGCCGAGTTACGACAGAAAATTAATGTTGTAATTTTATGTCTATTTTTACGTTCAATTCCGTTAGATATTAATTATTTTTATTTATTATTAATTCTGGTATTATAATAATAATTATTTATTATATTATACTAAATAATAATTTTTTCACAATAATAGACTTAATAATTAAAAAAATAAAACAATTACCTGTGATAATCTTAAGTTAATTATTGTACATTAGGTGTACGCGACTGAAAACGTACAAAATTTTAAAATTCACTCGTGTCGAATCTAAAGATTGTTTTCAGAAATGTGGTTTTCGGTCATTCGTTGAAGTTTTAGTCAAATTTTATATACATATATATATATATATATACTCAGTATCAGGAGTGGTGAATATAATATTCGACGTGATGTAACATTTTTTTACGTGAAATTACAAGCAGTACGTACGTGTAAGCGACATAGAAATGCAGCCGAAATGTGTTATTAAGCGTGTAAAAAATACATCTTGTCGGTATGAAACAATTCTGAGACGGGTATCTTATACCTGGTGGACTAAAATTCTGTGTCTTTATTTACTTATTAGAAAATATTTAATAAAGAAAGGTTTATCATGTCCGATTCACATCGGAAGAAGTGTTAAAAGTGTTGTCCCTCTGTTCTTATACATCGTTCGGCATTTAACCGATTAAATACAAATCTTTGTTTTTTAAATATAATTTCATCCTGATTTTATAAAATCAGTCCGAATATTTAAAAGCTTGAAACGGCTCAGGTCATTTGTATTTAAAGGAAATACCGTGTCTTTTTTGCGTGTGCGTTAGCAAACTCTTGCATTACTGATAAAGACATATACACATATAGTTTTATCAAGCTGGAACATTAGATTTTATTAAATAATAGAAAGCTTCATCAACCCCTTTTTGAACCGCCGGTATATTAGTTCACTCTAGTTTTGAAGGTACAGTTTTATTTACTGTAATGCATAATTTGTGCTAGATTTAAAAAAAAATCAGATTACGATAAAAGCGAAGTGTTTAATAAAAAAAAAAAAATAAATAAATGAAAATGTAAATATAAATAAATTTAATAAATAAATTCTTTATAGTAATAAATGGTTTAATAAAAAAACGGTAGTTCCATAGCCAATGATAAAATAAAACGATTATTTATAAAATTGTATAGCTCATACGTCGACAGACGACTTTTGTTGAGAGGAATATTAGAGGTAATTCTTTTTTTATTTAATTTTTTTGGATGACTCATCTAGTAAAAACATCTCTCTGTCTGCGACTATACGAGGGTGGTATGAGGGAGGTAATGAACAAAACACAGGTGGCGTCCTTCGTTCTGATTGGCTACCGTCGGACAGTAATGATCACGCGATGTAAACTTGTGTACATGTGTGCGTAAGTGTGTGTATTGCTGTCGAAATGTTAATATCTCTATTTCTTATATAGACGTTCCATATAATTAAATTAAATCAAGATTTGCCGATTATTTTATATTTATTATATTATATTTAAAATAATAAATAGTCTCCCTTAATTTTTATAATTTTTTTAAAAATATTACGATAAGGTTTATCCGTTTTGTAATTTACAAAAAAAAAAAAATTCTAATATTACATAACAGATAAAATTTTTCGGGAAATCGAGTAACAGGAGGTAAAAAATTTATAATTTCAAAAGTTAAGGATTTAGGTGAATTCTTTTCCGGTTTCCAGAAAAATTACACTCGAGAAAAGGTTTCGAACAAAAGAAAATATTAAAATCGGTCCGGATAAACTTTACAAAAAAACATTTTATTTACAAAAATCTTCGCCTTTTAATGGATCGTATACAGAACTCGACTCGCAAAGGAACGCAAAGAATTTCAGGACGCGTTCTAAAAGCGAAAAATAAACAAAAAAATTCATATAAATTAAATCTGAAAACTTTAAGTTTTCGAGCACACCTTACGAAAATCTAAGTAAAATGGAGCCAACAGATCTATGTTAATGGATAAATAATTAATTTTTTCCTAAATTTTTATATATAAAAATGTTAAGTTCGTTCGTGAACGCTTCAAAAACTCAAAATCTTCTGCACCGATTGAGCTCAAATGTTAGCACGATATATAACCCGCATCAAAGATTGTTTTTATCTATTTTTCGCATCAGTCACATACCCGCGACCGCGAGAAAACAGTTTTTTTAACGGTCAGCTGTGTACCACTGACCCCGCCATCTGCCGGAAGCGAGGGGAACACTCGCCATACTAGCTAACGACAACCGCAGTCACATGTGAAACAATACCTGTTCCCGATTACGTTGTTTATTAACAAAACAAAAAAAAACGTATCCACTTGCATCCGATTCAGATTATTATACAATCTGAATTAAATATTCACTTTAATCGAGGCGCTTTTGTGTGATCGTGTCGTGATTGAGCTGCGCCTTTCACCAAATCGTAAGTAGAGGTTATGTTCCACATTGTTACCAGGTGGAAGGACTGCGCATTCAGCTCTGAAGTTGTCATTAAACATGCAAATCATCGAGACTCCCACGTGCAATATTTCCAAAGCATCCGGTACGGGAAAAGTATTACAAAAATGTAAACTCATTGTTTGGGATGAATGCACGATGGCACATAAAAAATCGCTTGAAGCTCTTGATCGATCGTTACGAGATTTGCGTGGAAACGTTCAACCGTTCGGGAATGCTTTGGTATTGCTCGCAGGAGATTTTAGGCAAACATTGCCTGTAATTTCTCGATCGACACCAGCAGACGAAATAAATGCTTGCCTGAAATATTCAACACTGTGGCGACGCGTACGTACATAGCAGTCGACTACGAATATGCGAGTCCAGTTGCAGAACGATCCATCAGCTGAGGTATTCCCACACTTACTGGACATTGGAAACGGACAGCTGCCAGTCGATGAGACGTCTAGACGAATATCATTTCCTGATAATTTTTTGTAATTTAGTAACTTCGAAAGAAGAACCGATCGAAAAAGTATTTCCTGATATTCAAATTAATCATAGAAATCACGATCGGCTCGGCGGTGAACGAGCTATCCTTGCCGCAAAGAATAAAGATGTCTATCGACTTAATAATGTTATTCAATCCGGCATTTAAAGCGAGGAAATTACATATAAGTCGGTAGACACCGTTGTGGAAGCGGATGAAGTAGTTAATTATCCGACGGAATTTTTAAACTCACTTGATCTGCCAGGGATGCCACCACACATATTAAAATTGAAAATAGGTGTGCGAATTATCCTGTTGCGGAATATTAATCGGCCAAAACTCTGCAACGGCACGCGACTTGCAGTTAAGAAATTGACGAACAACGTAGTGGAAGCGACGATTTTAACGGGGCCTTTCAAAGGTGAAGATGTGTCCTCATTCCTCGAATACCCATGATCCCGACCGATTCACCATTTCAATTTAAAAGATTGCAATTCCCAATTCGATTGGCATTTGCAATCACAATCGATAAAGCTCAAGGTCAATTTTTAGAATTGTGCGGTTTAGATTTCGATGCGTATTGCTTCTCACATGGACAACTGTATGTTGCGTGTTCCCGAGTCGGCAAACCTTTATATCTACGCAGACAGTGGTAAAACAAAAAAATATTGTATATCCATCCACAAGTATTGCAATATTAAACTTCTATGAAACGTATGCTTTGTTTTGTTTCTCATTCATACAACCACAATGTGCCACAGCGAAGTGTGGCAGGGTACAGCTGGTAATTGAATAAATTCGGTTCTACAACTGCATCTATAATAATATTTTAGAAAATAGTTATTAAAACAAAACAGGGGGAAATTGGCGTCAAAAATGTTATTTTAGTTTGACGTATTTTTTAAATTTTCTTTAAAAAAATGTGTAAAGAATTAAATTCTGAGAAATTCTTCGCAGTAACATCAACTGAACGTAAAAAAAGAATTTAGGAAATTTTATTTTTATTTATTTAAACAAAACAGATCGAAACATGGCAGAAAAACTCTGTGTTGTATAATGAAATTATATTGAAACAAGAATTATTATCAATATTGCAAAATATTAAGAAACAAAGTCATTTTTTATTAAAAATTCATAAACGGAAAAAAAAATTAACTTTTCAAACGAATATTATTTGTTTACGATATTGTAATACATTTTTAATACCGACAAATTTACAATAAAAAAAATTTTAATACGCTATCTTTCTGCCGTTTTTTGTTTAAATGAATAAAAGTCAAATTTTTTCAAAACTTCTTTATTCGAAGTTGTTTATGCGTACACGAATTTCTCAAAATTATATTTTACATAAATTTTATTTCTAAATGTCAATTTAACGTCAAACCTAAAAACTTGTTGTTAAAAAAGAAAAAAATATAAAAATTTAAAAAACACTATCGCCTTAAAAACTGCTGAAAAACTCGCTATTTAATATAGGAGAATTAAAGGGCGTGCGGTTGACAATATTACATATATTATATTTGTTCAAATCTTTTTTTTTAGCGCGTAAAAATATTTTCCATTAAAAAAATCTTCTAAAAACTTGATGCCATCGGTCGATATCATCGCGTAGCGTTTACGGGACAAAAAATATTTGTCGGATATAAAAATTAAATAGAAATTTCTTTAAGTCAGAATTTATATTTAAAAATTTAAGTACATCTTTCAATATCTATTTGAAGCGTTCATAAAAAATTTCATATTTTAACGAAAATATGTGACATCAAATAAAGTATTCAAATATTTCCTTAAATATGAACGGTATTTTCATCTGAAAAGATTTATTTTTTGAAATACGAATAAAGAAGCGAGTAAAAAAATAAAATCGATACGTTTGATAGTACATAAAACCCGTATCAAAGCATTTCCACGCATCGTACGTCAGCTTAGTAATATGTATAAGATTTTTATATAATTAAAAAACGCACCCCTTGCTTATTAAACTAACATTTTACAAATATTACAGTTTTTTTGTATAAAACAATTGTTTTTGTTTAAATCTACGGTAAGTTAAAATTTATTTTAATTAAATTAACCTAATTTTTTTAAATATTTCAATTTAAAAAACGATTCTCTCTCTTTTCTTCTGTACGATTTATAATTTATAATTTTACTTTTTTTGTTTAAATATTTTTTTAAACGTTAAATTTTCAGTTCATTAGAATAATATATAAAGTAAAATTATACATTACTTTTTTATTTTGCGAGCGATTTATTTATATTACACCGCTACATAGCAACGGTACCCAAACTTTTCCGAGTCACGGCGCTCTACCCTAAGTAAATTGTATGACTGCTTGTAAATAAAAGAACTCGTGTATCTTCATTATTTTTTTACTTTATTAACATTAAATTAATAATAATAAATGTATTTGTTCGATTAATTATGAAGCTTTTACAATACTTCGCGGCGCCCCTGTGAAGAGGCCGCGGCGCACAGTTTGGGAATCGCTGCTAAATTATATAAGTAAGCTCATCGGGTCAAATTTTTCACGTACGGATAATTTTATAGACGCTCATATTTCAAAAGAAACTGATCGAAAAATAAAATTTTAAGATAGAAAAATCCAACAGAATGTACATACAACCTTCTGGAATCGTTTTATAATACCCTGTTTATTTTTTAGATTTTTATCGATATCTTCAGACCGGATCGAGTAGAAATTTGCAACATTATCGTAAATGGAACGTAGATATTTAATGTGTCTGTAATCGGTCGAAAGGGCAGGAAGAACATATTTTATTTTCTTACGTAACTATAAGCGAAGATATTTTTTGATGGTGTTTGCCATTATTCAAATCAATATAAAGGGCTGGGGGCAAAAATACATTTTTTTCTTTTTTGTTATTTTCAGATTCAAAGTTACATTCTTGTAGTATTCAGATGATACCGTTATATTAGTATTGTATTTCATTTTTATATTTTGGCTATTTCAAATTTATACGATTATAAATTATAAGCCTATTTTTTTCTTTTTTACTTTTTCGCCAGTTACTGCATTAATTATTGTAGTATTAGTAATTGTAATCAAATTAATATACAAAAAAAATCGTCAAAGAACTGAAAAACTTTCCCGATGCTGTACTTTATGTTCCACAAAATTTTAAGACGTTCAGAAAAATCAATAAAATTTTGTTGAACATAAGGTACAGCACAGGAAAAGTTTTTTAGTTCATTGACGATTTTTTTTTAATATATTAATTTAATTGCAATTACGTTAAATAATATTAATGCGTTAACGCAATTGCATTTAAAAATTTTAAATCGTCAGAAGTAAAATCTTATCTCGTTTTTAATTATTATTATTATTATTACTATTATCTACTCGAAATAGAATTTGTATAATTAATAAATAATAATTTAATAATTAATAAATACATAATAAAAATCTGTATAATTAACGAATAACATTCGACTTAAAACGAAAATAAATGTATAATAATAACCTATTTATTTAAATACGACAAATATGATTGGGGCATATAAGGGGGTACTTCATTAAATGTCTTTCACCATTTTTTATCTGTTGATAGCAATCTCTCCCGCAGATTTTACATCGCTCTTTGCCCCTTGATATCTAGTACGATGCGAATTCTTCTTGTGTGAAGGCCTTTAGTCCGTTAACGTTCATATAATATCACCGATACGGGATCAGGCTTGAGATAATCTCAGAGATAATACTCGCGTACAAACAGGGCCTCCTCCTATGGAGCGACCGGAAAGAACCTCTCGATTCGAGGGTTTTCATCGGTAGCCGATGGATGCTCTGATAATTCGGGCACTTGGAACTCCGGCTCCGTCCGCTTGGAACAATACCGCCTTTGATTCGAATATACAGCGATGTAGTTCAAGGGCAAATAAAAAAAAGGGCAGATGATTCAAAAACTTGCGTTTACGGGATGAAGTTACTAGGCGATTCGAATCGGACCGGTAACAAACATTTTGTTTGGTAATTAAAAATTCCCTTCGTGTCACCGATCAGCAGATAATCTTCACAAAATATCATCCGATTATCGTCATGTTCGTTGGACCTCTGTAGTTTTATACAGATGAGAGTTCAAGAAGAAAGGGAGCCCGACAAGGATGTTCCCTATCTCCGTTACCTTTTAATCTTTACATGGAACTAGCAGTTAATGATGTTAAAGAACAATTTAGATTCGGAGTAACAGTACAAGGTGAAAAGATAAAGATGCTACGATTTGCTGATGATATAGTAATTCTAGCCGAGAGTAAAAAGGATTTAGAAGAAACAATGAACGGCATAGATGAAGTCCTACGCAAGAACTATCGCGTGAAAATAAACAAGAAAAAAACAAAAGTAATGAAATGTAGTAGAAATAACAAAGATGGACCACTGAATGTGAAAATAGGAGGAGAAAAGATTATGGAGGTAGAAGAATTTTGTTATTTGGGAAGTAGAATTACTAAAGATGGACAAAGCAGGAGCGATATAAAATGGCGAATAGCACAAGCTAAACGAGCCTTCAGTAAGAAATATAAGTTGTTTACATCAAAAATTAATTTAAATGTCAGGAAAAGATTTTTGAAAGTGTATGTTTGGAGTGTCGCTTTATATGGAAGTGAAACTTGGACGATCGGAGTATCCGAGAAGAAAAGATTAGAAGCTTTTGAAATGCGGTGCTATAGGAGAATGTTAAAAATCAGACGGATGGATAAAGTGACAAATGAAGAGGTAATGCGGCAAATAGATGAAGAAAGAATTATTTGGAAAAATGTAGTAAAAAGAACAGACAGACTTATAGGGCACATACTAAGGCATCCTGGAATATTTAATAAATAAATAATTTACATTTTATGCCAAAGTATAAACTCGGCGTTTGGCAAAGTACAAACTTGTTGCAAACTTTCTCGCGACATTTTTATCGGAATAAAAAACATCATATCGCATATATATATATCAGGGAAATTACGAGGGAGCTGGGGAGAAAAAAGTGAATCTGTTAAAATAACGTAGTCCATTATGTCCAAAACAAAAACAAAGAGGTACAATGAAATGTAACGATTGATATTCACATTAATAAATATCATATACATCTTACAATCTTGTTTAATCGGCTGTTATTTAATCCCTCTCAGCTTTCTTGTAAGAATACACTTTTATTACAGTATATTAAAATGATTATACGGCTGTTATAAAAATACTAATAAAAAGAAATTAACTATGAATAATCGTATTAAAAAATTTCTAAAATATTAATCTAAATAAAAAAATTGTTTAATGGAAAACCGAATAGTTAAATCGATTTTTAACGTTTATAACTTATTTTAAGATTATTTCTTATTACAGGTAAGAAAAAAGTACCCACCGGGTCGGTCTAGTGGTGAACGCGTCTTCCCAAATCAGCTGATTTGGAAGTCGAGAGTTCCAGCGTTCAAGTCCTAGTAAAGCCAGTTATTTTTACACGGATTTGAATACTAGATCGTGGATACCGGTGTTCTTTGGCGGTCGGGTTTCAAAATTAACCACACATCTCAGGAATAGTCGAACTGAGAATGTACAAGACTTACACTTCCTTTACACTCGTACATATCATCCTCATTCATCCTCTGAAGAATTATCTAAACGGTAGTTACCGGAGGCTAAACAGGAAAAAGAAAGAAAGGTAAGAAAAAAGTACGTAAGACCGGTTTAAAACTTATATATTACAGGTAATAAGTTTTCTTATTAAAGGTTTTTAACATTCGTAATTTATTTTAGTTTTATCGTATAATTACTACAAAATTTAGTTTCATTTTCTCTCTTTTTATAGATCGATTGCTACAAAAATATTGTTACAGTACTAAAATTTTGGTCAACGAAGCAAAGAAGTCGGCTTTAAATGTATCATCAGATGTTATGCGACAAGTATACCGTAATTTCTGACTCGTCAGACACAAAATGTACAGAAAACGTTTTACAACTTTAATCGGCGTGATTATACATTTACGCCGATTAAATGTACTTTGCCGCGATTATTAATTACTACTTCTTTGGTTATTATACAGTAATATTTTACAATAAAATTAAAATAAATTACAAACGTTAAAAACTCTTTAACAACTGTAAAAATTAATTTTCTAATTTTATTTAATTTACTCGACCGGTTGTATAAAAAAAAAAAAAAACTGTAACCGGAAGAGAGACATTAAAGCAATGTATCTATCTCTTTTTATAGTAGACAAAACAATGACAGTTGTCCAGTGTAATATTAAAAAAAGTCAAGGTTAAAAGTTTCGTATATCACGTACATGTGTCATACGTTTTAATAAATATATCTGTAGAGAGAAAGAGAGAGGAGTGAGAGCGCTGTTTCTCGACATAAAGGATTTATTACATATAACTAAGAAATCTGTTCTCTTATTTTATTCTTCCCTTTCGGTTTTGTCTATGCGATCTAATTGTGTGTCATTCTGCTTCAATACAAACACACGCACGCGCGTAAGCAAAGCAAATAAAATGTTTAGACAGCAGAGTTTAAAGGAAAGGACTATTATAATTATTTTAATACTATACGAATATAATTTTATAAATGTGTCTTGATTAAATGTTTTTAAAAATTTCGCATTTCCAAGCGTACAACGTAGAAGGGATAAAATATTAAAAACCGCTAATTTTAATTAATTTACTCTTATTATTTTTTATTAACAATATTTATTACGTTTAATTGAGGAAACAAAAACAAGCAAAAGTTATCACCTTGCATTACGGTGCAAATGTGTACGTATATCGGGTTACTTGTTTGCAATAACTCGATTGTTTGTCAACGGAGTTTTAAAAATGGGGTATCATTTTGTTCAACATAAAATCCTTAATAAATCTTTTAATAATTAAACATTTTATCAAAGAAATAATTACAGACATTGAAGAATAAATAATTAAAATAGCCTCCGTTTTGGAATTTTTGACGTGACGTTTTCAGAATAATTTATTTTTTAGAATAAAAAATTAAGTTTTCTAAATTTAATTAATGCAGGTTTACCGCTCCTGAAAAATAATTTTTTTGTTGAAAATCACAGAATGGCGTCCAGAAGGCAAACAAGGCAATATAGGACTTGTGTCGACATGAACGTTTTTGCTCCTTTTGGCGCCACTGAATCGGTTCTAGAGTTTGGCGATTACGTCCCCCAGCACCGTACGTATGATCTAATTATAAATATAATAGAGAGCTGTATATTTGTTATTTCAGTAGCCGATAAAAAATGAACTGACCTGTGCTCATAATTAATTTACGAATTTTTATATTCCACTGAATATTTTACATTCAATTTATACCGACGTGAATACATTTTTCAAATAAAATACATTTAACTAATTATAAAATCGATTTTAAAACTAAAAAAATAATAATAATAATAATTAAAAAACCGGTAAAATAATTAATAATGAATCTTAATTCTAATATATTTAAATTATATGTAATGTTTAAAAAATATAATTTGAAGACAAAAATTATTAAAAAAAAAAAACGATATAACAAATAAACCGTTTTTAGAATCATTTACAGAATTGTTGAAAATGAAATAATATAAATAAATATATATATATATATATATATATATATATATTCCGACACATTAGGAAAAAAATAATTACCTACTTTGAAGTAAAATATCAAGGAAATTTTTAAATAAATAGCAAAAAATTAAAATTCTTTACTGTTGAAAAATATAAATAAAAGAAAAAAAACTAACCACAATTCTATTATATTGACGGCATTTTTTTCGTTAGTTCCCGATAACCGCAAAATTACTGAACCGGAATAAAAAAATTTTACCTTAACTTTCTTATGACACCTGGAAAGTTAACCGCAGTTAAAATCTCATCTATCTCACTACTATGTAAATCGTATAATAAAAAAGCTTATAAATAAAAATGTCGTTGTCTATGTTAATATCGACTTCGTCAGAAAACAATTATGTTTTTTACTAAATTTAATTCATCGTCTATAAAATATTATTTTATATCGATATCATAATATAGGTAAAAATAAATTAATTTAAAATAAAATTATAGGAAATGACGACTGTGACCGTTTACAAATTTACGACTGTACAGAGTAAGACTGAATATTTTTAGTTCCTGAACTAAAAATTTATATCAGGGTAAGCCATACCCGTAATCGGCATAGATTCGACTTTCAATAACGCCTACGTCACAAATAGAAAAAAACTTGTAGGGCTACTAAAATTTAAAATCGCAGGCAACGTAAAATCTACGCAAGAACGTTCTCAAAGACATGAAATGCAACGCGTACGCTCGGCTCAAAATCAAATGCAAGCTTTGAGAAATATATTAAGTTTAAATCGGTTTTTGAGTTCTTGAATAACTTCAACGTCGTTCAGAACGCATTAAAAATTTGAATTCGGGAATCTGAATCTTACCTAACATTTTACTTTATCAGGAAATTTGAACGGCGATAAATCTTGAGATCAACAGCCCACACATAATTACTAAGAAACTATTCCAAATTTTTCAAGTTCTCTACGCATACAAATAAAATTTGAACATGATGAATCTTTTAAAGAAACAGTAATACTTATAAAATATTCTGACGAAGCAGATACGTCCGTGAAAATACTAACACCGAAGAAAAAAAAGTAAATTTGAATACCTTTAACTTCGGAGTCAAGAAATACGAGAAAAAAGTACGGGATGGTGGCTAGCTACTAAAATAATATTACATTTCAGATATATATTTGAATATTTGAGTCGAGCCGATATTTTTCTTTAATATATATATCTCGGTTCAGTTAAACGTATCGCTAATTTTAAAGTTATTTTTGCTGTTGATTTGCAGAAATGGAATTCAGTAACTTTTACAGGCACTTAAATTATGAATTTCTTTTTTCTTTTTCCCTGTTTAGCCTCCGGTAACTACCGTTTAGATAATTCTTCAGATTATGAATGAGGATGATATGCATGAGTGTAAATGAAGTGTAATCTTGTACAATCTCAGTTCGACCGTTCCTGAGATGTGTGGTTAATTGAAACCCAACCGTCAAAGAACACCGGTATCCACGATCTAGTATTCAAATCCGTATATAAGTAACCGCCTTTACCAAGACTTGAACGCTGGAACTCTCGACTTCCACGCCGGTAAGAGTCCGCAGACGACGAAGTCGACGAACTACGTTTACGGTTCTAAACGTGACCTGACCTAAAAGCGAAGTAAAAACGGGGGGAAAAATTAAAAAATAAGCACGAAAACATTATATTTCAGTTCGATTAGATTTATAACAAAGAATACTTTCAAAATGTACCTCGAATTTTGTCAGACAATTTATTTTTTCATTTGACAACCGCCGCGGGACTCGATATGTCATTTTTTTCATTTTTTAAGGTGACTTTACAATCGCGCCGTTATATAGCAGTACTTGATAGTACTAGATAGCGTACAAAAACTTGACAATGTACTGGAAAAAATAAAATTTAAAAGAAAATATACTACAGCTTGTTTTAATAGTAAATGCTGTTACTTTAATGAAAGTACTGAAGGTGAAACAATTTTTATAATTCCAATCGCTTCTTTAAAAAAAAAATATAAGTTTACGAGAGATTATAGAAATTTTATTAAAAAAGGAAAAATACGGTATGAAGTGTCAAAAAAAAAAATTGGCCGAGAAAATCAATAAATGTATATTGTTCTAGAAAGGCGATCAATTTTAATAATGAACCCGTTAGATAATAATAGTAATTCGTAAAAATAATAAAAGAATAATCTTAACAAAACGCAGTGATATCCCAAAAAAATTACAATTTTATTGTAAACCGTACGGTAAGAGTCTCGCAGATACCATTTATTCCGCTCAAAAAAGAAAAATTTCTGTAATATAAATAAAACTGTTTTTAACAAAACGATACCGATATCAAAAAAGGTAAGACGCTACATTTCTATTATCAAAATCTGTTATTAATTTAGAATTTTGTTTTAAAAAAAGTTAAATATTTGTAATAGACGACAGATATACACAATAGATAACAAACAATGTTTAAGCGTTCTATATAATAAGCAAAAAATAGAACAATTTGTTACAAAACTCTTACCGGCCCGATTTTATTTATTAAACAACGAATAATACATATCACATTTAGAGAAATTATACAATCAATATCGGTATCGTTTTGTTAAAAACAATTTTATTTATATTTCAGAAATTTTTGTTTTTTTAGGCGGAAGAAATGGTATCTGCGAGACTCTTACCGTACGGTTTATAATTTAATTGTTTTTTTTTCGTATTTTGCTTTTACTCAGGTTTCATTAGAGCTATTTATTTTTGTATTTTGTTGTACAATTTAATATTTTTATTTTGTACTTTTGTAGGCCTACAAAGCTCAAAAGAATATTAGGTTTTTGGAATAGGAAATTAAAAAAAAAAAAACACTTAACCAATATAAACGAGAAAAAAAAATCGTACACACCTCTAATATGAACAGAAATAAACATTTCGTCATAAAAATATTTACTTTAAAACAACAGAAATTTCATTGTCATATGACATTAAAACTCTTACGTAAAATTAATTACGATTAAAATCCTTTACTATCACGAGAACTATGGCTGTCATTTCATCTACATTCGGTATAAAAGGTTGTACGTCACTCAGTAACGACATATTCGTCAAGTGCTGCTCGTGGAGTTTTTCGGCACGATTAATATACTTTTTCCAGCCTCAAACGGTAATATTTTTTTAACGCGTTTAATACCGATTCTTTTACGTCTTTAACCGTAAACCTTTTTACGTTTGATGCCACCTTATCTCTTTCTTTCTTTTTCCTGTTTAGCCTCCGGTAACTACCGTTTAGATAATACTTCAGAGGGTGATATGTATCAGTGTGAATGAAGTGTAGTCTTGTACATTCTCAGTTCGACTGTTCCTGAGATGTGTGGTTAATTGAAACCCGACCGCCAAAGAACACCGGTATCTACGAACTGTTCAAATCCGTATAAAAATAACTGGCTTTACTAGGACTTGAACGCTGGAACTATCGACTTCGAATTTTGTAATCTTGCCGGTTTTTTCCTAGGTCGATAATAAAAACAACTCGTTAACTAGAAAGCTTGTTTGTAAATCTGAATAAAAAACGGAAAACTCTATAGCATGTGAAATATACTGTATTTAATCAGGATTTTAATCAGGGACGTCCCAGGGTCCTGCCGTGAATATCATCGGTTTGGTATTTGCTTCATGTATTCTGGTCGTGCGATCGTCTAAGGTTTTTACCTTCGATATTTACTTACAATATAAATTACCGATTCTGGGAACCTTAAACGGAAAGTCGACCGTTTTTGCTCAAAAATTACTATCGGCTTCTTTCATCTTCGATTTATTTTATATCGCTTTCTTTCGCATTTAGTCGAACCGGTTAATTTTCAATTCATTTTCTAACACAATTTAAAAACGATATTTTTGGCTTACTTGCTTTCTTATTGTCAATGTTTGTGCCCACGCCACCTTACATCCTTTCACCGGTTGAAATTTTACTGTCCAAATAATATATACATATAAAATGAGTGTTTTATTTTTTTTTTTTATAAAAGTACTGGAGATGGACACTGCATTCTCGTCTCGCTTCTTAACTGTTTTGCAGATTTTCTTTTCGGTCTTTTATTTTAAACCCAAGCTACCTGAGTTTTGTTCAGATTATAAATAATTTTAAATTCTCTATATTTTAACTTTATATTCTTTACAAGTTTTTCAGTCTTCTTCCAAGGGATATTTCCAAATACCTACTTAACAAATTCCATGTACGTTGCTTTACTTATATTTATCCTTCTTTACTAGATAGATTTCAATAATTAAAATCGTCTTTCTCTTTTTTCAAACTAAATAAATTTTCATCAAACATCGCATCGATTGTAAATATTTGACGTCTGCTTTAAGTAAATATAAAGTATAAAATAATAAATATTATCAGAAATGTATACGCGATTTTACGTGAAATAAAAATCATCGCTGAAACAATCATTATCAAGATAATAAGGTGTGAAGTAGTTTCCGGTTGCTTTATCGAATAGAAAAAAAAGCCTTTACCTGCAGTCCTCAGACTCAGACTTTTCGTGTTGTGGCACTTACCACGCTACATGTTCCTCCTTCCGTTATAACTTATCCGAATCGACCTCTAGTAGAGGGAAAAGTCGGTTTTCAAGCGTATCGAGACACGTTGTTCCCACAAAAGTGTTCTCTAAGAAAAAAATATTGACCGTACACCTTTTCCCCCGAAACCGCACAAAAAATATAACTTTGGAAGAGTCTCTCTCATGCTGTCCAAATTCACGCGGCATCTTTCCGTACCCCGTCATTCTAATATCGATCGTAGCGGTTCACCTTCCCGCTTAAATGAAAAGTAGCATCGTCATTAAACACTAAGCGCGTTACAAAATAGTCATCTTCTTCCTCCGCCTTATTAAGGACGAATTCACAAAATTCGGTGTTTTTGGCGTCACCTTCATAAAGAGATTGCGCTAACTGAATCCTGTACGGTTTCGTAAGCAAACGACACACAAAACAAACCGGATAGACTTTCTGAGAACGTTTACTTTTCTACCGGCACGGCGAGTTTATTTTCGGGGCTGCTTGAGAAAGTCAGACGGATTCGTTCCATATCTTGGCATGACACACGGGGTAGTCCGCTTGATTTCCCTTACGTAGACAACCCGTATCTTTAAATCGTCTATATGAGCCTAATTCTCTTAGCGGAAGGACGTTCAGCGCCGTACTCGCTATGGAAATCACACCGAACAGTAAATACGAACTCACGCTGTGCGAGAATAAGCGTGATTTCTGTCGTGAAGTCGCCATTTTTTCTAACGTTGAAGCGAACGAAGTTCTGGAGCTACCCGGCGGCAACCTCGTGAAATTCGAGAGTTCCCGCTTTCTAACTGTACTTTGCTCGATCAAAACGGACTAAAAGCTAAATAGTTATGAAATTTCAAAATTGGATGATCTTTTAGAAACACGCATATTATTTAACAGAAACTGTACTTACGTAAGAAGATATTAGAGTTATAGAAGCATCATATGTAAAGTTATGTTTGGAGTATGCGTAAGTACGGATGAAACACCGAGACTAAGAAAAAAAAAGAGGCTTAGGAGATTTCAAATGTGAAATTGAAGAAAAAGACAAATTAACAACGAATCTGAAATCTTTAGATCTGCTGTCTGATGAAATAAGATAACAAAATGCGTCTCAAACTTGACTTCCGTAACAGAAAGATAATGAATATCTCAGCTTTTCGTTTGGAAAGTACTGAATTCAAATTCCGGTCAGGATCGATTTTTTTTTTCGTATAAAATTTCAATCGTTTATTTTCACGCTTATATAGCTAATTAATTTATCGACTAAAAAAATAATAAAATCTTGAAAGTAGAATCGAGAGTAGTATCGACGTGGTAAATTCACCAGAATAATAAGTACAAAACAAATAGCGGAATAATCTTCTTATCGACATAGTAACAAATTTTTCAAAATTTGGGAGATATAGGGGACGGGTTTTTTAGTTTAATGAAATATAATCGAAAAAATAATCGGTCACGATTTATTTAATGTAGAAATGAATTTACAAATAATCTACATAGATAATCTATATTATTTAATCTATAGTATTTAATTTCCGATGAAATATAGCATCTTTCATCAGAAATTCCAGTACCTCTGTTTTGACGCGCTTCATTTCATACAGAAGAAATTTATAAATTGAAATCGCTAGAAATTAACTTGAAGTTTTCAATTAGTTATCATTTTTTATTTTAGCTAGTATTTAACGAAGAATTCGCTAATTAACTAAATTACATTAAAGCGGTTGTTTTTGAGAAAAAAATTACAGCATATATTTAGCATAACACCGATTATGTAAAATCAATGAGTGCGCCTAAGAAGTTCTGTTCCTATCCCGATGTAATTAAGTATAAAGTTGTTTTCGTCTAGACGGTAAAATTATTTCAGACGGTGACAGGACAACAGACCTGTATTAAATCTACAAATATTTTGCACTGATAATGCATTATACAATTAATATCAAGAAAGGTTAAGGATGGAAATACATCGATAAAAAAATAACTCTTATAATACCGGATAAATCAAAGAAAATAGAGGTAAAACTTTAATTAGAGCGACATATAAAATAAAATCGGATGCGGTGAGTCTATATTAGTTCTTAGAAATATTAAATATCTGCATCGATGATCGGTAGATTAAATAAAATTCAAAAAAATAAACAGCTAAAAGGCATTGAGCGCATATTACACAGCGATGAAAAAAACGAATTAAAAAATCATTGAAAACGGAATATTATTTTTTTCTGTAAAAGAGAATATTTTAATTAAATTAACGGGGAAAAAGATTTAACTAGATCTTATTAAGAACAACAGCAGAAAAATAATTAACTCCTTTCTTGTACTCCAAAGAACAAGTAAACTGTTCTATAGCCCGATTCGATAAAATACAGGTAATTTTGTTTTTTTTCTCTTTAGAATAAGTGACTACCGAATAGTGTGATGTTAAATAAAAATACAAGGATAAATTAGAATTGATCGTACAACGGTAAAGATGTTTGTTACTTACGAGCGCAAAATAAAGAGCACACAGGATACATTTGTTTCTTGAAAGCCTTTCATTTTGATGAAAAAGGAATGAAATAAATTTTAATCGATACATTTAGGTGATTTTTCTTACTCGTCACATTATTTTTTTTACAGAAAATTCTGCGAAGAGGGTTAAAATTAACGATAACATTTTGAGGCAGATTATCAATAGGCGGTTAAGAAAAGCAAAAGAACTAAGGGGGTTTCCTACGTTCTATAATTTGGAGTAGGGACTACATTTCTATGGATGTTATAACAGAGAAATAAAGAATATCTGATGTCAGTAATGTGTGACCGTAATCGGTTTTAAGTAATTCCTTTATTATCGTAATAGCTATGACGATTTAACAATAAGTCATAAATCTTCGGTAGAGGGACCGCCGAGAAGGTTAATCTTAACACAAATTTTGAGTTAGGAGTTTACCTCCTTTATAACTAATTACCTAAAAGGAGGAGAAAATACACCTCGTATTGTTTGCTTTCATAAGACTATATTTACATTAAATATATTTCCTAGATAGGCTTGACGTTAAGATTAATTATAATTTTTACGTTCGAAGAACCAGACATGGACACTAACATCACAACGCAGTGATGTTTACTAACCCACCGGGTTGGTCTAGTGGTGAACGCGTCTTCCTAAATCAGCCGATTTGGAAGTCGAGAGTTCCAGCGTTCAAGTCCTAGTAAAATCAGTTACTTTTATACGGATTTGAATACTAGATCGTGGATACCGGTGTTCTTTTGCGGTTGAATTTCAATTAACCACGCATCTCAGGAACGGTCGAATTGAGACTGTACAAATACCTCATTTACAGATACATATCTCTCTGAAGTAATACCTGGACGGTAATTCCCGGAGGCTAAACAGGAAAAAGAAAGAAAAAGATGGGTTACCCGAAAATGTTCGGTATTTATAACGAATCCTACGATTAGCCGGAGGATGTTGAAATTTTAGATTAGGGCTGTTGTAACATTAATTGTGGACCACACTTTTCGATTGCGATCGAAATTAAAATAATATTTTAATTTATGAAATGTTTGGATCTTAAAGGAAAGGCTCATCGATTCCAATCAAACTTCATACGTTTTTTTTATTTTAATTTTTTATTTATTTTTTTAACTTTCATTTTTTTTAGGTTAAATATATTGCTTTAATATATTAACCCATTATTTAAAAAAAAAAAAAAAAATTACAATAATAAATACAATAAATTACAATTCAATAATAATATATATATATATATATGGAAAAAAAAATCAGAAGTTATTAGTGAAATAAAATTTTATGGAATTATAAAAACGTGTATATCTCATAGATTTGGTGAAGTATCTGATTATTTAATATTAATTGAAAATTATAATTTATAATCGTATTATTTTTGGATTTTCTACTTTAATTTCTGTTTAATTTTATTTACATTAATTAAAGTTAATTACAGACTGACTGAAAAATAGACCCTCATAAGAACAACAACATATACACTGAGACATGCATGCCCGATCTTTAATAAGGTGCAAAAAATTTGTATCTTTTAGTTCATTACTCTTCTGATATTGTCGCACAATATTCTTGCCAAGTCGGAGCTGATCGTCATTTCGTTTATTTGTTTTTTGTTGGCGATCGTTTAATCGCTCTTTGATTTCATATAATTCGTTATATTATACTTAAAAATTTACGGGCGATGTATTGTATATAGATATTTTGAAATAAAATTAATAGAAAAATGAAGAACGGCAAAGTTAAGATCGTCCAAGGTGAAACGATAATCGACAGAAAAATATCATTATCGGCCATAATGATGTACCGCAACGAAAACTAACAGAAAATTTTGAAGAAATGAAGCTTCAGTACATCGGTAACAAACACGCGGATGAAAAATCGCTCGATCAGGAGAGAGAGTTAATAGATACTAGGTCGATAAGGGGAAAAGCACAGATCAGGAATATTCTAACATCAGGGTATGGAGTAGGGAAAATTAGTAATCTCAGTTAATTTTTAAAATTTCAAAATACGATTTTGAGTTCTAAAAATTCAAAAAATAAACGATATATGGGATGTATCTTATTTAGAAAAAGGAGGGCTAAGAGAGTAGGATTATCGACTGTATGAATAATATGTAACTGATATTTTATGCGACTGGAATAGTATCAACAAAAATTAGAATAAGGAAAAACAAGTTTTTTTTGTCTTCAGTCATTTGACCGGTTTGATGCAGTTCTCCAAGATTCCCTATCTAGTCTAGTGCTAACAAAAAGTAATGGAAATATTTATGCTCATTTGAAATAATATCGATCGAGAAATAAATTGTGAAGATTTTATTATTTAATCTAGCGATACAAATAAGAATTGTAAATATGTTTCTTTAGATGTTAATGAAAATTTAATTAAACGGATATAACAGAGATGCAGTATTTTTTGTCAAGTGTGCCGCAAAAGGAAAAAATAAAAATTATTAGATTTTGTGGTCAAGGACACACGTCGCAGACAGCAGTTTTGTCGATTTCGCAATACCGGCTAGAATTTGTCAACAAATGTGAACTTACCAACGAATTACACACGCAAGATTATTGTTAATAATAATATGGGTGGGGAAGACGATGTTACCAATCTATCGAGCATTTGTGTTCGTGAGTACGTAAGCGTCGGTTGTGCAGTGTAAATGTTTTGTTATCGATAAATCATTGCGCTAAGCTCTTTACAAGATTTACGTTATATAAATATTTTATTTAATTCTTACTTACGGTTCGCGGCTGTTTCTGGATTGCCGGAATATAATAAAAAAAGGTAAAATTAGATTTTATTATTTTTGTATTTGCGAATGTAATTGTATTCGATGCAGAGTGTAATATTTTCTGTTTAGTCTTCTGTTCTTGTAGCGTAAATGTTATTTACCGTATTGTTTTCCTTTATTATAGTTGACGCGTAAACTCTTCTTGCGATTCTGGTATATAATTATAAATTTAACAAACTTTAAATAGCGTTTAAGCGATTTATTATGTTTTCCTTTTATCTTACGTAACCGCTACCCGATCAGACCATCAGGAAACGATAACGAAAAGACTTTAAGGAATAGGAACCTATCTTATCGACCCCAATAATAGTAAAATTTTATATAGAAATAACCCACTACTTTACGCAAGAAAGAGTTGCAGGAATCCAGATTTTTAGACGTTAGCGAATTAAATTTTTATAAGGGTCGTATTTATGTATTGTATTGTAATCAGCAGCTCCCGGGTATTTTTGGGTGAAGGAGGAGTTAGTATTTAGCATATGCAAGCGTATTCCTGGAATAGTAGTAATTCTAACAGATATTACGTTAAAGTCTAGGTTTTTTATTTTTATATAATTCTTGCACTAACTACATAGCAGTGACTGAGATGCGCAGAGCAGCATGGCGCATCACGTGTCCCCTCTGCACCAATAGCAACAGAGTAGGGAAGCGCAGCTGGCCTGGCAGCACACACACACACACTTAACGAGAAAGATGGCGTCATCGAAGTAGCTATACGTCATTTATTATAAACATTTAAATGGCTATTAAAAATTAATATTAAAATTAAAAACCGTAAAATTCTACAATAAATCACAGAATCGTCCTAAAATTGATCAAATCACTTGAAAATGTTCACAGAAATATACTCTATGTCCTAATACTAATCGAGTAAATATTTAATTAATAAATATTTAATAAAAACAGAAAACTGAGGGACGCGAAAACACGTGGTTTTAATACGGCCCTCTTACCTAAAATATATCCTTCTTTACACGTGAAAAAGATATTGTTTTAAACGGTTAATTACTTAAGAGTTAAAAACTACATGAAGTTAATAAACGAACCCGTAATTTAAATGTAAATCGGAAAAACAAATAAAATAAATTCGCGTGATGTACACATTATTAAATATATAATCAACTTTTTAATTTAACCCTTAACTGGGCCCGCAAAGGGTAATCTTACCCACGAGTGCGTGGGGTCGCTTTCTTTCATTAATTAAAATTTTATTGGGGGCTATAACTCTGGAACCGATGAAAACAAGTACCGCTTACGATATATCGTAGAAAACCTCTCGATCAGAGCTTATTACTGCAGTTAAGAAAAAGTCCAAAATCCAATTTTTTTAAATATTGGCTTTTTTTTGGACGCTTTTGGTTCATCCGATTGTAATCAAAAGGGGAGGTGCACAACTAGATGTTTTACAACAGTTTTAAATCCAAAATTCCAACATTCTACGGCCAATCGTTTTTGAGCTACGCGAGGTAATTACGTACGCACATACATATGTACAGACGTCACGCAAAAACAAGTGAAAATGGATATTTCCGTTGAAATCTGAAAACCGAAATTATTCGCGATTACAATACTTCCTTTTACGTAAAAATAAAAGTTGTAAATTATAAGTAAAAAATAACTAAAACACTTTAAGGAATATATCTTATCGATCCTAATAACGGTAAAATTATATAAATAAATAACCCACAGTATGCGATAAAAATCGCGGGCATCCAAAATTATATAATGAACTAAGTTTTGATTAGTCTCGACGCACAGAATTTTATATAAGTTTAAAAACATTAGATTTAGATAAAATTAATTTGTCACCTGTTAAAAAGAAAAAAAAAATTATTACTACTGAAATATCTATTAGAATTTTGTTATCGCTTGTAATTTTAGTAATCGTTAATTGTGTAATGTAATGTAGAATATTTAAATAAAGATCACTCGCTACCAGAAGAACGTTTATATTATTTTTAAAAAAATGTATTTTCAACGGAAAATGTTAACACACTTAAAAAGCGCGTAACATTTTTTAATAATAAATAATAGAATCCGTATTTATAATTTTTCAGATTTTTCTTTCAGCGGTAAATCTATTGGTTCTCTGATGTGTGTAATTTTCACGCGAATAAATAACAACAGACTTCGATTTTTCAAAAGGGGTGAAGAAAGGTAAAAAAAAAAAAAAAATTGCCCCTGCCTCCGGTTAATTTACTAAAAAAACATAAATAAAAATAATAAATTTAATGAGATACGTTCTACTGCCATCTCCAAGATTAAAAGAACCGAGCCAGGTTGAAACATAAAGTTCGATTGTTTTATAAATATTTCCGTTTGATATGCAGATTTCTTTAATTTCTAAGGCGCTATAAACATTTTATAAAAACTCGGAATTCGCAAGCAAAGAAATCTACTTTTTTGCACCGCTCAAATTTATTCGTTATTACGGGCAATTTTTCTTGAAATAGATAAAAAAGAAATTACGCCTTCCAAAAATTTACTAAGCATTTTTCAAAAAATAACATTTCAACGGATATAACATTTATTTTATTACGCAAAAATAACAAAAAAACTTAAAATATGAATCCGATTTACCTATCTTAAAATAATAATCGCAATCTTGACGGGTAATTTACAAATAATATCTCATTTTTCATCAAAACTATTACTTACAACCAGCTCGAACAATATTTATCGTTAAAATTACGGCTTGTAAACATTACAATTACTTTCTATTTTAACTTTAACTTCATTGTAATTACGGCAGCTATCCTATTACTTTTGTCCGTAATTCAAACCTAATTTTTTTTTCCGAATTTAGAAATAATTGCAAATAAAATTACTGTTTACTCGCAGACGATAATAAACCGATGAAAACTTTACTAATATGACACGATGGTTGATAAATTGAGAAAATGAAGACGGAAATGATCATAATTTTATAAGGAATACGTTACCGTTCGTAATTTCAAAGAAAAATCTGTTGTTTAATTGAAATCCATCCAAATCGTTTTCGGTAAACCGACCGGGTGTTGCGTGCTGAACGGATTTTGATGTCGGTTTTGCTTGCATTGTTTTATAAAGGTGTGATATTTGTTTGATACGTTTACGACCGTCGCCTATCAGTTTTACGTACCTGTAGTTTACAGAAATAAAAACGCCACTAACTCAAAGATGGAAATCTTCTTTTAATTTACGGTTATTATCAAAACGATATCCACCTTTCCTTTTCCTGATTGGAATGAGTTAATCGATCTATGGATGTATTATGGATTTATTCTACCGAATGTTTTTTAAATCCCGTTAAAAAACGTAATAAATCTTTTAAAATGTTTAAAATTTCTACATCCGTTTATTGAATATAACGGAATAAGTAACGAAACGTTAATTATGTTTTAAGCACGATCTGAAGCAGAGTTCCAAAAATTTTAAGAAACTACGTTAACTGAATAAATTATCGTAAAATACGGTAAAAAATAAGAAATTATGTATTACTCGTATTTTAAAAGTTATTATGCATATAATTTCTTAAAAATATTGTTGCCTTTCTAGTATTATTATGGGGATTAAAAATTCCACAGTAGGAATAAATGTACATTTTTAACGTGGATAACCTATATATATATATATATATATATATATATATATATATATGTCTGATACGAGATAGTAATAGCGTATATAAGTAATTTAAGTGTTTATTGTGGCAATTTTGAAACCGGGATAAAGTTGTACATATTTATTATGCAGCATTTGTATGCTTTTTATATTTACCAAATGTATAAAAAATATTTTGTTCTTGTGAAATAGTTTTCTCATTTTCGAGGTTTATTTATTAAATCGCTCGCTAATTTACGTAACTTATATTGGATTTTACTATAAGTTTCATTAATTTTTTATACTGTATTCACTTCTCTGTACAGCGTTTAAAAACAGCTGTCAAAAATGGGAAAATAGAATACGGGTAGAGTTGAAATTTAATAAAAATAAAATGTTGATACCAGTATTTTTAATAATATTCATTTTTTTTCTATTTCCGCAGGGGGAGGAAAAAGCTCTGCCAGCCGCCGTCAGGCCAGCACTAATGGCAGTGCGGGGTTCTCCCCCGCTAAAAATCCTGCCCCCCTATCCTGCAGGGCCCGGATCTAAGCCATATGATATGTACAGTCCCTGCATGATCACACAGGCAGTCTACTATCCGAATCCGTATGACCGGAAGGCGTCCCCAGGGGGCGATCGAGGAGCGACGACTCCCGAAAACATCTATGTCCAGACAGGAGCCGGGTAAATTCGTAGCCTGTGTTACCGTGCTTTCGCTCCGCCCAGTTCCTGACGTCGCTTAATAATATTCTCAGTATGTACTGTTTTGATACGGCGTAAACAGTTTAACAAATATGTAACGTTAGAATTATAAGTAAATATGAAAAATTAAGTAATTTCACGATTAACATTTCTAGACCGATAACGGAAAAGTCTATTTCGTCGAAATATAGTTCAAATATAATTTAGGCAGACCAACAGGTCCTTTCGCCAACCGCGCGAGAAACCGAAAAAAGGATATTTTTATCCCTTTATAGGGGATTGAATAATACCGGAAAATATGTTCGCTAGGAAACATTTCTGCCCTTTGAATAAAATTTTGAGATATAGGACCTTAAGGTCCACATCTCCTTGCCTCCTACACCTATCGTGACAAATTAATCGCCGTCACGTACAAAAAATCATCGTGCCGATTTCATCCAAATCGGTCCATCCGATCGAGAGATACCCGGTTTCTGGAATTCTTCATCGCTGAAATCGTGTCGTTTGGTTAGAAACAGACATGAACGGTAGCGGTTCGTAGCTAAATTTAACGAAGTTGATTTTCTTAGCCTTTTCAAGGCCGCGGTTAAAGTTTTCTGTATAATAAAAGAACCGAAAACAAGAATGAATCGATACCAGAAAGCAGGATAATAATCTAATTCTACACTTTATTACATTCAAGAATACGGCCCACCGTTTCTAAGCATATTACGCTTAAAAGGCCTATTCGGTTTAATCGAATAAATAATAAAATGTCAACAGATAATATTTTTTTAGTAATATTAGGCGATAAAATCTCCGCTTAAAAACACTTTACTCCAACGGCGGTTAATTTCAATTTCTATGTACGCAGAAACAAATTCGTTATTAGTTTTTACTAATTATCTTCTCTTTAGCCCTTCTGATTTGGCGATCAAAGTGCCCTTGCTTTCAGCAGTCTTCTGATCGCTACTGAAAAGACAAATAAACACTTTCGCATTCCTTCCGCAGATGATCGAATTAGAGAAGCGAACGAAAAAGGAAGTTTCCGTAAACACGTGGCGTAAAAGAAAACTATTTTCCGCCGGCACGCCAGGGTGGGCTCTGCGGGAGCGACTGTGTTTTCTCTTCCTGGCAGTTTCCTATGTGCGCATGCGCACAACAGCTAAACACAACGCCGCTGGAACTGTGAAGCGCACAATTCCGTACAAAGATTTTCGTATCTTTTTCATAAACTGGGGGATGGCTACTGACATTAAGCTTAAGGATTATTTTATATTGTACAAGTATAAAGAAAGAATTTAAGAAAAAAGGACTCGTTATATTAAATGTTATCGATAATATTAAGCGAAAACAGGTAATGCTGCAGTCCACAGTGCCTATACGCGAGCCGCCGCTGGTCATAAAACACAAAGATTTTCAAAAATCCAGACACGCAAAATTTGAGCCGTATTATTAAGTTTTTATATTTAAAAAAAAAGCCATAAGGAAATTATATTCATTATTTATGAATATTTTCTTAAAAAATAAATCGCAATAGACGTAAGATTTAAATCGTAATGCGTTTCTGAAATACGATAATCACAAGGACAAGAATTTTTTTGTCTTGAAATATCAATTCCCGGGCGTTTAACTTTAATATGACGAGATAGATTACTAGTCGTCGCACCGGCATAAGGTATTGATATACGGCAAAGATTACACAAAGCTTTTCCAGGGCTTGCTTCAGAAATTCAAGTCCAGATGCGACTTCTTTTTCTGCAGCTATAACGTTTATACCTTTAAAAACAAATTATTCTTTTATAAAAATACTTATAAAATATCTACTTATGTACTATTTAAAAAATAGAATACCGATAAATCATTTAGAAAAAATCGGTTTCTGAATATATAAACTGAAAAAAAAAAAAAATAGTTAAGTTTCAGTACGTCGATGAAACATTTTGTTTCCATGTTAAACTATAAAGCCTTTTTTTCTTAATATTTGTACTTCATTAAAAATAATACTTCATTTTTCGAATCAAGTTACGAGAATATATCCGATAAATAGATATATAAACACATAAAAACAAGTTGTAATATTAAACGTATTTCCATCTGTCCTTAAATAAGAAAAATAAATTTGTTGAAATTTTTTCTCTCAGGATGAAAGCTTTTTAATACACAAACAAAAAAAAAATCTTAATCTTTTACTAAATATATTGTAATGTAAATCGAAACTAATAATTTTTATTTTCCATAGCTGTACGTAGAACAATCCAAAAATTCAGTTTAAATATCTCTTTTAACCGTTATCTTTTATTTATTTAACTTATAGCCCTTTTAAATCGAATAAATAGCAAGCTCGTTTTCATTTTCACAAGGGTTATTATTTAATTGATACGACGTAAAGTAGCAGCAAACGAAAAATCTGTCATAATAGAATGAAGTTAACATTAAAACTATTCTAATGAGATATTTATTAAGGGGCTGATTGAGGTCGCTGAAGGAAAAATATTTAACGATTATAATCGACTACGTATAATATAATCTTTTCTTTTTCTTCTTTACAATCTTTTATAATCTTTGCTGATGATATAATTAACGGTAACTCCGGTAAAGATTCCTTGGTACTAATTATAATATCGTTACGTGTAACAAATTTCAAACTTAATTGACCCACCGGGTTGGTCTAGCGGTGAACGCGTCTTCCCAAATCAGCTGATTTGGAAGTCCAGAGTTCCAGCGTTCAAGTCCTAGTAAAGCCAGCTATTTTTACACGGATTTGAATACTAGATCGTGGATACCGGTGTTCTTTGGCGGTTGGATTTTCAATTAAACAACACATCTCAGAGTGGTCGAACTGAGACTGTACAATACACACTTCATTTACACTCATACATATCATCCTCTGAAGAATTATCTAAACGATAGTTACCGGAGGCTAAACAGGAAAAAGAAAACTTTTATTCAAACTTAATTAAACGGTCAGTAAGCGAAGCGATATTCGGGGCGATAGAATGATAAAGATGTATACTCGTGGAAAAATTTGCTAAATTTGTATATCTTAACTGCAACAACATATGTGTTAATAAACCGGGAATCTTTGGCAGAAATTAAAATTTTAACCGAACAATCTCGAGCGATTTTCCTAAGGATGAAAACAGTTATGCGGTCATTATCTCGAACCGTTACCGTCGAATGCGAACGGTTCGTCTTCTTGGTTTTCAGTGCTGTTATGTCACAGAGACATGGACGGTCAAAACGCTTAAATATTGAACAATTTTAAATGTAGGTCGGCAAACGATTATGATATGATAATGGCAAAATTTTACATCTCATATTACACGACAAAATCTTTGATAAATATGGTCTTGATGAAGAATTTTTATCACTTAAAAATTCGAGAAAATTTTCGTCTTGTTGAGAGGTTTTATTCTAGAGGCGGTATCGATGACAGCCATTGTATGATTTTTAATTATCATAAGAAAAAAGTAATTTAAAAGAAATAATGTGTATAAATGCACTCCATTTAGAATTACGTTTAAAACGATATGTTTAATGATGGATAAACGTAATAAAATATTTTTTTATAGTAAGAAATGTTTTAATAAATAAAAAAATTGTTCAATAGAACCCTAAAAAAGTAAATAAAATTTACGCATCATAATGTTTCAAACAAATATATAAAATTAAACGAAGTAATAATAATAATAATAATATTTTAATTATTTATATAATTTAAAAATATATATTTACCCGTCGATTTCCGTGGTGGAGTGGTAGCATCTCGGTTTTTTATCCGGAGATCCCGGGTTCGAATTCCCGTCAGGCATGGCATTTTTTATACGCTACTGAATTCCATTTCCATATTCCTATACATAAGCTTCTCTATAAATCGTCGTAGTAAATTAATTCATGAAATAAAAAAATAAGTAATTTAAATAAATAAAAATAAAAAAAGAAAGAAATTTTATCTGTAATAGTAATGCATATATCTTAAAAAAACCGTTTTATAATGTTATTTTATAAAAAGGTAGTCAGTCGGTAAATATATCTCGAGTAACCGACCCAGAGTTAAACACATGATGTAAAAACAGATGTATGTAGACAGCTTCGGGCTTGAACGAATGTACGCGGAAATTAACGAACGCCGGTTTGAAGAATTTAACCTTCCTAAACGCTTGTTGGTCTGTCAAAACATTACTGTACGTTTTATTAAATCTTGCTTTCGTTTGAAACATTATAAATTGGTATTATTATATTTATTATAATGTGAAATATTATTCAGGTATTCAGGAATATGTTTAAGAGTAGTATTACTATTAATTTGTGATTAAAACTAATAATTAAAACCAAACTTGTATGTAAGGTAAGTACAAAATCAATTGGGTTTTGATAAAAGTTCAATGCAGCAAATTACCTAGTTTATATATATTGTGTGTGTGTGTGTGTGTGTGTGTGTTTTATATATAAATAACCTTTATTTATCCACATGTTGATTACAATTAGTAATACTAGATGAAATGTTTCTTACAAATAAATATTAGTACATAAAATAACTTTTTCTATACTATCATCCACATTTCATTTTAGTTATATTTGTAAATCTTGTAAAATATTTTAGTGTAACTGTTCATTTTAAAAAAATCTTGTACTAAGCTTTTAATATTTTCTTAACTTACACTTTAAGTATAAATATAGTCTATGTAACGTACATTTCCTATTATAATGCAATTCTTAAATATATTCTAATGTATAATTTACTCTTTTCTCTTAAAATGTACATTACAATATGTTCAACGAGTAAATAATAAGCAACCCTCCATGACCCAGTGATATGTATGAAATGTAAATGAGGTGACTTAGGCTGACAATTCCCGAGACCTGTGGTTAATTGAATTTCAACCGTCAAGTATTCTGGTATTTACTATCTACATAGCACATTTCAGTCAGTCGGTATCAGATTTCAATAATACTTGTTATATATATATATATATATATATATATATATATACACACACACACACACATATAAAAACATGATGTAAGTCATCCATAATGAACGCCCATTAAAAACTACTGAAGATCGTGATGGGAAACACAAGTAAACCAAACAACACGAACGAAGATGCGATCTTCGTTCGTGTTGTTTGGTTATATATATATATATATATATATATATATATGTGTGTGTGTGTGTGTGTGTGTGCGCGCGTGTGTTATGCTACCATTTGTTCCTGATGCGTTCATACTGTTATATGTTTTATAAGTCCGATTCTTTGAGAGAATAAACACGTATAAAATTCACTGGAGCGAATATTTGTCAGATAAATGTATTTCTCTTATTTCATATATATATTACATACACACTCATACTCACAGTGCAAAAAAAATAATCCTTGTTCCATGAAATTAAAAGGAAATTTAAAATAATAATGCTCTTTAAACATTAATAATCAATTTTTTTATTTGGGGGCTGAACATAAACCACAAGATAAAATTAATCTTGTTTTAATGAATGAGTATAAAAATTGTAATAAATTTACAAATTAATACCATTAAATGATTAAAAAAAAAAAAAAATTAAAAATTTATGATTAATGTAAAAATATTATTAATTTTTAACTACATAGATTCTGATGTTGACAACACATGATTTTTTGTACGCCTATTAAATTACACTTACACTTTTTTTAAATGTAAATACGTAAAATTTTATCTCATTAATAATTGTAGATATTTTATCTTTTTTTTTTTGCTATTGATTTATTATTCATCGTAATTTTTTTTTTATAATGAAAGGTTAATAATTATTAATAAATTTTAAAAAAATTAAAAAAATGTAGATGAAAAAGGAAATTTTAACCGATGTCCTTTCCTCTTTCAAATATTTCATTAATTAAAATTTTTTTTGGCTATAACTGGAACAAATGAAAATAAATACCATTTATGATATATCGTTGAAATCCTTTCAATGCGGGCTTATTACTGCAGTTAGAAACTAGATTTTGGTCTTTTTTGGACACTTTTGGTACAGTGGATTGCAATCAAAAGGGGAGGTGCACAACGAGATGTTATAACAGTCCTAAACACAAAATTTTAACGTCCTACGGCTAATCTTTTTTGATTTATGCCAAATACTTAAGTACATACGTACGTACAGACGTCACGCCCAAAGTAGTCAAATTGGATTCAGGGATGGTCAAAATGGATATTTCAGTTGAAATCTGAATATCGTAATTTTTCGCGATCACAATACTTTCTTACTTCATACAAGGAAGTAAAAATGAACTAAAATTAAAACGTGAATTAAGAAACTATTTTTTTATGCATTTTGAATTATTTATTTATTAACAAAATGGATCACTTTTTACGTTTTTTTTTATTTTTTAAGATAAATTCTCTCTAATGATCATCTTATAAGTTTTTTTCGGAAATTTTTATTAAATGACTTTTTATTATAATTTTTTTAATTTAAAAATACACAGAATATATGTATAAACCGATCGAATATATTTTTCATTCTATTTTCCTGGCATAGATCTAAAGGTATACTGCAAGAAGGAAAAGTATGATAATCAGTCAAAAAGGGGTATGGTCTTTTTTTTAATTTCTCGAAGTTTTACGTCTGAGGAATCCCAAAAAAGAAAAGATAAAGTGTTTTGAGGGTGGGGGGGAAGTAAATTTCGTACTTATGAACGTATGAAAAAATCATACTATTCCATTGATAGTTGCTTTTCAAAAAAGAAAAAAGTTTTGAACCCGGATGCCGGTTCAAAATTTGGATGATTTGTTTGCGCTTTAATATGAGGTACATAGTAGCAGATCGTTTGGTTTCGCTATTACAAAGAGACGGTTCGCTATTGTTTACTAATTTAACTTACTGAATTTGAACCGCAGTTCTGCTATGTCAAACATTAGACTATGCCAAACAACTTCCTGATAGCCGAGCATGATGACTCAATCCGCCACTGTTACCATCTATCTATAAAATGTTTATATTTCATTTATTTATTTATTTTTTTCGATCGATGAAATAATTCACCGCAAAATCTTACAAAGAAACTTCTATTGCGGGAACGTGAAAATGGAAATTTGTAGCGTGTGAAAAATACCGTATCTGGCCGGGATTAGAACCCGGTACTCTGAATGAAAGGCCGAGACGCTACCGCTCAGCTACGGAAATCGAGTAATTAATTTTATTTTCACTTTTAAGTCGGTTCAGCTATTAATTACGTTTTGATTGTTTTGTTATACGTTTACCATAACTAGGCGGGAATTCAACCCACGTCTTTCAGCGTAACAGGGGGAGAAGTTCTTTTCCCGTTGTTGCAATTTTCATTCGTTTTACTTATTTAATTTTAAATATTTAGTGATATGCGATATCAAATTTCTATTCGCGCGCGTGCGATTGTTTTAACGTGCACTTTTGTATTAATAAAAAGTCACCAGATTTGAGGTTTGTCCGAAATGGAACGTTAAATAAACGGTAACTATCAGTTCTATTTTATTTATCGTAAATACAGGGTGATTTAGGAAGAAAGGGAAATAATTTGGGAACCGATTCTAGATCTTGAAATAAAGGAAAAAGTTCACGTACAAACATATGTCCGAAAACGCTTCTTTGTAAAGTTACGGCTAGCGTAAATTTCGCTCGGATTTCAGTTCCTCTGTGAAATAAGTCTACTGAAATTTTTAAGGCGTTATATAAGGGCTAAAATTGATGGTTTCTTATGTTTGTTGACCTGTAAAATAGAATTTAAAAAAAACAGTACTATCATCCCTTATTTTCACGATATCCAGCGTAGAACAGAAAAGTTCAGTGACGAAAAACACGTTTTTTTAGGTTTGAAGTAGAATAACAAACTGTTAAACAAACTTGTAGAGTTTAACTTAAATTCTATTATACCGTATTTAAAAATCTAGTAGTTTCTGAGAGTCTGTTTTTCACGCAAAAAACTACTAAACCGACTTTTCTGAAATGTTACGTAACCTGGAAGGACCATATGATTACTGTCATCACGAATGTTTCACCGTTTCAAAATTGTGGGGGATTAACTAACTTACGGTAACAACCGGATTGGGTCCTTTTCGTTTCTTGCCCTTCCGTCCATAAGTTTGCAAGTTTCTTGCATGGAAATATCTCAAATAGTAGGAAATATTTTTTTACCCGTACGGAGGACAGGTAACCGACTATAACTACCATTTTTAAAATGGAAACCGACTTTTTTGAAACCCGTATACTTCAAATTATTAAAAGTTTCGAATCCTGTACTGACCAAACTGTGGCTCTGCAGAGATTACAATAAGTGACATTTTTAAAAATTGAAGAGATTTTGATTGTTATTTGTCACAAGAAGGATAATGAACGCAGTAGCGCTAGACGGGAAGTATTCGGTGTAGTGACCGGTTAGTATTGTAGATGAAAAAAGCCAGTAGCGTAATATTCGTTGAAATAATTACATAATGATTAAAATCTATCATATAAAAAGAAAATAGAGAAAAAAAATGTTAGAGGTAATTATTATTTATTAAAATTTTTGGAGGTAGCTTTGAGATGAATCGCTGGAAAACATTGTCGTTGTGGATATACACTATATTTTTGTAATATATGTTTTATATTTGTAAAAAATGTTCCAAGCGATGATACTGACTGTCTCACCTGAATTTGCGTCAGGTGTCGCAAGAACTTTGACAGCAACGTTTTGCACATTGTTGTCAAGGGCATTGATTTCTGTCGAACGTTCGCCTTCAGTTCATCGATACTGAGGGTTGTAACATTTGATAAGAAGTTTATTAAGTAAGTAATTATATATATATATATATATATATATAATTGAATGTTTGTCTGTCTGTGTGTCTCTTAAGCCTTTCTAAACCGTTCATCCGATAGCATGAAAATTTAGGGAACGGTTGGACGCATGCCAGGGAAGGTTTCTGAATTAGTTTGGACCCGCTAGGTAGCGCTTTGGTCGAGATATTTTGAAAAATTGTATTTATGGTCCGATTTGCCTCGTATTCAGAATACGTGTTACTTAAATGGAAAGAATTATCTCCGCAAAAAATGGTCCCGCTAGTTGGCGCCGGGGTTGAGATATTTAGAAAAATTATATTTATGGACCGATTTAGTTCGTATTCAGAATATGAATATTAGTTACGTGAAAATAAATATTTTTGCAAAAACTGTACCCGCTAGGTGGGGCCGGTGTCGACATATTTACGAAACAAACAAATATTCAAATAGACTTTTTTATTCTATATATATATATATATATATATATATATATATATATAAAACGCATGTTCGTATGTGTGTCCGCTAAAGATAAAAAAACTAATGGACTGATTTACGCGCGGGAAAACGGGGAAAAGGTGGAAAGAGAAAAGGGGAAAACGGGAAAGGCTAAAAAGGAAACTGGGTGAGCGATGATGGAGAAGAGGGAAAGGGAGAAGTTGGAAAGGGAAAAGGGGAAGGAGAATAAGTGAAAGGTAAAATTTGTGAAGTTCAGATTTTTAATTTTTTTATCAAATTTTCAATTGTGTATCAAATCTATCAAATTCTCTCTCTCTCTCTCTCTCTCTCTCTCTCTCTCTATATATATATATATATATATATATATATATAGCAATAGCGAAGCATTGCCGGGTCTACTGGTATTTTAATAAAAATTAAAAAGCAAAAATTGTAATTATGGAGTAACAGATTTCATTTGCTCGCGGTGTGTGTGTGCGTGCGAAATCTTGCATTACTGATAAAGACATTACACAAGATTGAACATTAGATTTGATTAAATAATAGAAAGCTTCATCAACCCCATCTGTATCACCGTATCTAGTTTTGAAGGTATATTTATTTATTGTAATACTTCATTTGTGCTAGATTTAAAAAAAAAAAATAAATAAATGAAAAATAAATATTTCAAGAGTTAATGATAAAATAATACCATAACATAATTTATAAAATTGTATAGTTTATACGTTGACAGAGGACTTTTGCTAAGAGGAATTTTAGAGGTAAATCTTTTTTTATTTAATTTTTTTGGGATGAGGCATAAGTAAAAACTTCTGTCAGTCTAACTAATGCGACGAGGGGGGAGAGGGACGGGGTTTTTAACACACGCAGGTGGCTTCCTTCTATCTGATTGGCTACCGTCAGACAGTACTGGTCAAGCGTTGTACAATTCAAATACAACCGTAAACATGTGTACATGTGTGTGTGCGCGTACGTATGAGTATTGCTGTGCGAGTAACACGTTAATATAGACGTTTTCTTATAAAGACATTTCTTATATAGACGTTCGATATAATTAAATTAAATCAAGATTTGTCGATTATTTTATATTTATTACATTTTATTTAAAATAATAATTAATCTCCCTTAATATTTATAATTTTTTTTTTTTAAATATTACGATAAAGTTTATCTGTTTTGTAAAGTAATTTAAAAAAAAAAAAAGATTCTTATTTAACTTATTAAAAATAAATCCATTAAAATAAAAAAAAAATAGATTGTAATAAAATCTTTACGGGAAGGAAACGAAGCTATATAAATATATTACTAGGATGAAAAATTATGATGCAAGTGTTATCGCACATAAAAAAAATATAACAAGACGGTCAGGAACCGCTTTGCTGGCCGTTCCGGTGTTACTAGAGAGCCTCCTAAAATTTTTAAATTTACCATCTGTTAAAAACAATAATTACAATTACTGTTTTTAAGATGCTTTTTTTCTAAACGGCAATTGCAATTATTATTTTTAAACATTGCATATCTTAGGTTAAGCTGAGAGCGGATGATACTCGGTCCGGTCACAGTCTTTCAATAGATTTCAATGCCTCGGCACAAAATGAAGAAAAGCCAAAAACTGTGACGCTACATTAAAGACTTCACAATTTATCATTAAAGCTAAATCGTCTAGATGAAAACCCTTTTTTTTATTTATTTTATCGCTACGTTGCTTAGATAGGGAGATATACAGCGTTAAAGACAAAAGTGGCCTTTTACCTTTAAAATGGAACATTTCCGTTTAGCAAAATCGAAAAAAAGAAATTAAATGTAAAATTTTAAGATTTAAACTATTTTATTGCAGTTCACTTCTTTCTTTTTCCTGTTTAGCCTCCGGTAACTACTTTTCAGATAATACTTCAGAGGATGAATGAGGATGATATTTATGAGTGTACATCAAGTGTATGTAGTCTTTTACAGTCTCAGTTCGACCGTTCCTGAGATGTGTTAATTGAAACCCGACCACCAAAGAACACCGGTATCTACGATCCGGTATCCAAATCCGTGTAAAAATAACTTACTTTAGTAGGATTTGAACGCTAGAACTCTCGATTTCCAAATCAGCTGATTTGGGAAGACGCGTTCACCGCTAGACCAACCCGGTGGGTTATTGCAGTCGCTGATAAACTTTATTTCCCCTATGGGCTCGATCAAACGCGGAGAAATACTTTAAAATTTTTTTAAATGTTTTTTCTCGCCGATCTTTTTTTTAATTTGATTATTTTTTTAAATCTGAAGTATACGGTCAAGAAGATTATTCAAGCTTTAATTTTTTATTTATTCGCCTTTTTAGACCTGTCGGTTGCAAAATTAAAGTAGTTTGATCAGAATCATTTTTTATCGTGACACATAGGTGTCCTTCTAATTTTTACTCCTTGTACGAAGTAAAGGAAGTATAACGATCAGAACAAATTTCGGTTTTCATATTTCAACGGAAATATTCATTTTGACTAGTTTCGGCGTGACGTCTGTACGTACGTATGTATCTCGAATAACTCAAAAACGATTAGCTGTAGGATGTTGAAGTTTTGGATTTATGACTGTTGTAACGTCTAGTTACTTTTTTGATTGCAATCGACTGGACCAAAAGCGTTCAAAAAACGCAAGATCAATAAAATTTGGATTTTGGACTTTTTCTTAACTGCAGTAAAAAGTCCTCATCGATAGCTTTTCGATGATATATGATAAGTGGTACTTATTTTCATCGGTTCCAGACTTATAGAAAAATTAAATTTTAATTAATGAAATAATTAAATTCGGTACGAATCCGACTTCGTCTCCTTTTTTTTATCATTTTTTTAAAATTGATTTGTTAATAATTATTAACATCTGATTGTAAATAAAATTACGATAAATAATAATTCAGTAATAACAATAAAATAAAAAAAAAAAGAAAACCTTTCAAAAGTTATTAATGAAATAAAATTTTACGTACTTTTCATTTAAATAACTGTGTATATGTAATTCAATAGGCGAACAAGGAAGTCATGTAGTGTCCGCATCAGATTTTTTATGATTAATTCACCATATAAGATAGAAACTTCTGCGTGGGAATATAAAACGGAAACCCGGGACCTCCGAATAAATGGCTGAGACGCACTATTACTCCGACATGTGACCGAAGGAGTGGTATAATTTAAATTTTATATAGATCCGCGCACTTCTGTATTCCCTCTAATATCCCTCAATTTAATATATGAAACCGATTTTACTTTTAATATTTTATACTTTATTTATTTATTTATTTATTATTTTATATTTTTACTTTTAATATCTTTTTTTTTGTCTTTAGTCATTTGACTGGTTCGATGCAGCTCTCCAAGATTCTCTATTTATTGCCAGTCGTTTCAATTTCTTTTACATATTCCAAACGTCGCCTGCCTGCACAATTTTTCCCATCTACCTTTCCCTCCAATTTTAAAACGACTATTCCAGCAAGCCTTAATGTGGCCTATAAGTCTATCTCTTCTTTTAACTATATTTTCCAAGTATGTCGGTTTGTTTTTCTTTAATCTTCCTTCTACTATTAATCTGAGGCCTAAAATCGCTTCCCTTATTCCTATAATTTTTCTGAAACCAAATTGGTCTTCTCCTAACACTTCTTCCATTCTCTTCTGAATTCTTCTGTACAGAATTCTAGTTAAGATTTTTGATGCGCGGCTAGTTAAGCTAATTGTTCTGTGTTCTTCACATTTATCTGCCCCTGCTTTCTTTGGTATCATAACTATAACACTTTTTTTGAAGTCTGACGTAACTTACCCTTTTTCCTAAATATTACCCACCGGTTTAATATTAACCTATTAAAATGTGCTATTTGAGGAATGTTCAAATTGTACAATTTTAATATAGGTGTGGAACAGAAAAGTCTATTGAAAAAAAAATTGTTTAAAATTTTAATAACAAATCATTTTTATTTGTCTTTTTTTATCCGGTATTGATTTACATGTTATTTAAAACCCTCCAACTAGTAAAAAGATAGACATCGACGACAAAATGTTGTCAATTATATTTTTACATCGTCAAATGAAAACGCGTAATGAAAATTAATAGATTTCATTTTATATTTAATTATTTTACGCCATTAACATTACATAATTACAATAGCAATGTTATATCTTTGCAGACGGTGATTAATTAAAAATAAAACCCCATATTAAAAAGCGAATTGAATTATCTTTTTCATCGTGGTACTTTCTTTTCGTTTTACTGGCCTACTGATTCTGAACTAAACTAGTACTTACGGTAATTAATTATGAATGTAATATTAATATTGTAGTTTAAATGAACGAATTAAACGCTTTACTTTCTGAATATTTTCGTATTTTTTTATCATCTATTGCACTTTAAAATACCGGTATGTACTCGATTTTTTTTTTAGCTTTTCGGTCCGGAAAATCGTGGCGAGGGGTACTCGAATAAATACGGTATATATTTTTATATTATAATAAAATTAAAAGATAAATACTGTGAATAATAACAAATAAACAGGAAGAGGAAGGTCCGATAAGGTATGACATCAAATAATGGGAGGGGCATTGACTTAACGTTATACAAGGAAACTGGGAGAGGGGTGAGGGAAAACGGTGAAAGGAAAAAGTTGGAAAGGGAAAAGGGGAAGGAGAATAAGTGAAAGGTAAAATTTGTCAAGTTCAGTTTTTTAATTTGTTTTATCAAATTTTCAATTGCGTTCATTTAAACTCTCTCTCTATCAATATCTCTCTCTCTCTCTCTCTCTCTCTCTCTCTCTCTCTCTCTCTCTCTCTCTATAAAAGCATTGCCGCTTCTGCTAGTATCAAATAAGTATGAACAGTGGTCACGTACAAGTAATTTGTTATATAGTTTTTTTTATATGCTATTGACCTTGAAAACATTACATATAATAGCGTCTGTATTTTTGTTTTGACTACACTGCCAGTTTTAACTGAAATTTCTTTTTTGTTTAGCAAGCGGCAGTGTAATTATATAGAGTTTTACTTTACAGTACGTATTATCTTATATACATAACTCTTGTACGAACAAATACAAAAAAAAAAAAAAAATTCAATAAGAAATCCTTTTTTCAGGCTTACTAGGAATTATAGAATGAGAAATGAAATATTTTCCTGTCTTCACAAAAGACGAATATATATTTTATATATCGATATACCGATTCAAAATGTTTATTACGATCGCCAAATGGATTGTCTAATTATTAAACATCATTACATTCGTAAATATTACTCTTAATAAGTAATATTAGTTTATAAGATATTTTGCGTACAGTCATTAGAAGAAATAGAAATGATATGTAAAACAAATTAATAAACGAGTTTTGCGCAAAATCCTTTAAATAAAAGAATCACATTAAATCACTCTACAACCCTTCAAATCGTTTATTTAGACTAAATAATTTTCCGTTCACATAAGTTATAAAAAAAACTTTTCTCAGGATTACCAGAGGAATTTCCTCTACAAAATAGATGAAGCTATCTATCTATGGATAGGAGGTAATATCTATGGACAGCAGTAGCCCCACTACTTCCTATCTTATCAAATCTATTTAGATTATAAGTAACTCAACTCGTTCGTATAAGACAGAACAGTGGAAATATTGCTGAAGTATGAGTACGATTTCCATTTGTCAACTCAAAAAATATAATCAAAATAACAAATTCATTTCTTTATGATAAATTAAACTATCCTTTTTAAATGAATACGATTCATCGTAGAATTGAAGAATTCTGCGATAAAAATTAATTTCAATTTGCTCCTTCGAACGAAGGAGACACTTTCTCCTTCGTTCTCGCTCCTGTCCACCGTTTTGTTATTCTTATATCAAAAATTTATCTCAGGTTCGGATAGGCGAATCGCATTAACATTTGTTAAGCATCTTTGTAATGGAGGTTTTACAATATTTCGAAGCGCCCCTATGAAGAGGCCGCAGCATACCGTTTGGGAATCACTGGTCGATAAGGTTTCGGTTATTATCAGTAATACGAAATTGGGAAATTATCTTCGATTAGTTTTCCTTATCGAGAAACAATTATTTCCATTTAGAAAGATTTTCTAGCAGTTTTAGCATTAGTTGCCCTTACATTCGATGCGTATAAAAGAAACTTCTTCTACTAAAATAACAGTTTGTTCAAAATATTATCGTGCTTTATTTTTTCAACCGTGTTTAAATTTCCGTCTGTATTTTGTCCGAACTTGATTCAAAACAGTTCGGTCAATTCTGTATTATTTTAAAAATAGTTTTAAAAAAAATATTTTTTAATAAATCGGACAAAAATTTCAAATCTTGGCCACACGTAATTATTTCTATCTGTAGCGATATCATTTCTGCATCTATTTTTATCTTATTTTTATTTAGTCTGAAACAAATAAATTAGACGATCGAATCAATTTTATTAGAATTCCTTTTTTTCATTATAAGAAGACCGTATCGCTGAATCGTAAAATTAGACCGCATGATATAAGATCGGTTACAGTTTATTTTAAATTTTATAGATTAATTTAAATGTGTTAAATTAGCTTTTTTTTGTTTTAAATGGAAGAGTAGCCTCGGATAAAATATCAGAACGTTTTACTCTTAGAAAAAAAACATTAATATAACATTGAGGTATATTATTTAAACAGGAGGTATTTTCTTTACAGAAAAATTTACAGATTCTTACTTTTACTGTGCTAGTAAATAATTGTTATAATTATGCCCAAGCTAAATTCAACGATATTTTTAATTAGCTGACAACTAATACATTATTACTTATCGATCTTGTTTTTGTTTGATATTAAACATTTTTAGCTGACTTAAAATAATCTTAATTCGAGGAATAATTTGTTGTAAACACATCATAATTAAAAATGTATATAAATTTTTCAATCTGTTAATAAGATTTAGAAACAATTTTATTCTGTTTATTTATTAACTATCATAAATATTTTTTGAACAAACAGTGGCAAAACGTTTGTGTTTCAAGCTATATAATTTTTTTTTATTATTATTAAATTTCTTATATGTAAAATTGTTAATAATTTTTTTAAAAGTATTTATGATGCCATCTACCGACTCAATTTCACTTTCGTCGTTAACGTTTTGGTGTATGTACGTGGGTTTATAATGATGAACTTTTTTTATAGAATATTCTAGAAAAATAACTGTTGAACACAATTTAGGACGTTATTTAAAGTAAGTAATAACTTTATTACTCTTTATTTAGTAAAAAAATAATGCATTTTACATTAGCTTGATTAACCAATATGGCGGCGTTATTTTTATAAAATTAGATTTTATATAGGAACTGCAATGCATTTTAGATCCATGAGAATATAGCGGATGCATTACTTTCATATAACCCCCTTTAAATAATTTAAGTGAAGCTGTTAAAATTAAGTTATACAGTTTTTAATGTATTAAATATATTCATATCTGTCCTATTTTATTGTTGTGCAAAAAATATTGCTCCTATTTTATGTTTTGTATAAGATCACCATCGGTGTAGTTTTCTCAAAGTGTAATGTAATGAGATAAACAGATTAAAGGTATCACTTGTATGATTGAATGTCACACATATTTCAGTGGATTCCAGTATTTCGATGTTAAACAAAGCAAAGGTAAATCCTTCCTAAATTTCTATACTGTGTCTTGTACAGAAAACTCATTACTTCTTTGAGACTGGTTGTGTCAGTTACCTCATATCAGGTAATAGTTATGGTGCACATTTAGCTATTTCATGGTAACTTAAACTGAAAGAAACCTGATGTATAATTAAAATTCTCATTTTCACCAACATGTAAAATTTTACTTAGATTTTGTAACCGGTCTATAATTGTCATAAGTTAATAATCGAATACAAAAATATTTATTGTATCGCTTCTAATGTATTCATTAGTTTTATTTAAAATTACAGGTTTTGGACGCTAAGAGCACTAATGTTGATATGAAATTGAGAGACAACAGAGATGGTACATATACATGCAGTTACACACCAAAATCTGGAGGAAGACATGCTGTACAGGTAATACAGTTATGATTTTTTTTTTGTTTAGATATCGACTAAGACATTCCAAAAAAAAATAGTATCATAGTATACAGTTACCCGATCAAAAAGAACTGCAATTTACATTACTACATTTTTTAAGATTATTGAAGTGGAACTTTGCTATATTCTTGCCTAGGACAGTCAGTGATGATAAGTTTTTAAAAAAAAATTGTTATAGAATTTGATTCGGTGTTTCGTTACAGCAGATTGAACAGGAACTGGTTTATTAAGCACGGCTTCAGTCATTTTCGTTTAAATTAGTTCACGTACTTTTATTTTGAAAATGTTGCTCCTTCAGATGTTATAGGTGTTGCAAAATGATTATAATAGGATTCAATTCCACGATTTGGTTTCAGGTTTGCATTAAAGAATTCATAGTATATTTTAATAAATAATTTCTGAGCACTTACCCTACTGCTATACTAGTATTTTTTTATGTTTTATTGGTGAATATGAAATTGTTTTCATATTATAAATTAAAGTGAATTAGTGCAATTCAATGAAATTAAAATATTTTAATTGATCGTGACAGAAATCATATTTGGTGTGTATAGTTTTTAACCGATAAATGTTAACTTTTATTTTTTTTAAAATGTATTGCCATTATTTGAGTAAGTGGTGCCCACCAAAGTTCTTGCAATAGTAATAATAATAATTTATTTATTTGTTTGTTTGTATTTTTTGTGTAATAGGACAGCTAACTATAGTCTTTGTGTGTTACACAATAGTACATAAAAAAATCAAAAAAATCAATATACATTAAATATAAATTAAAAATTTCAATATAAATTAAAAATACAAAATTTAATCATTAGTTCATAATAATTATTAGTCATTGGTTCATAATCATAGCTCATATAATTATTAGTTCATAAAAATAAGAGTAATACTGGTGTTTTAATTATGTTACACAATTATATTATTAGTGTCTTTATTAGTGTCTTATTAGTGTCTTTGCATAAATACAAGATTACAGATAAACATGTACACATAATTAAAAATACACATAATTCAGGAAACAAAATTAAATAATATAGTTTAATAACAATAATAACATTAGTTATAAATTCAAAAATTTACATCTTAACTCCTTCATCCAATTACATTTAATTAGAATTTCAGTTACTTATACAGCACTGTCAATATATACATATATATACATACACATATACATAGATACATATATACATACACACACACACACACACACACACACACACACACACACACACACACACACACACACACACACACACACACACATATATATATACACACACACACACACACAAAATTGAAGAGGATATTACAGCTTTATTGACCAGGGAAAGTAGATAGCTGCATCCCTTACTTATTAAGAATAGTAATAGTACAGTAGCTATTTTATGGCTCATACCAGGATCCAGGATGTCTTGTAAATTAGAATTGAAGTACTAACCAAGGCAGGTAATAGAAATAAGCAATTGATGGTGTTAAAATAGCTTGTACAGTTTAGCCTTGATCTTTCAAATATCACATGAAAAGGGAAGCAATCAATAACTCAGTTGTAACTCTTAACCCAGAAATAACTTACAGAAAATTACATTAAAAGATTTTAGATAAGGTAATAAATTACACCCCTTTACAACTAATGGTTGTATAAATCCTGGACTGTCTCAAGGAGTAGCATCCTGAAAATTGAAGGATGTGAAATAAGAATAAAATTTCAATAGCTGAAGCCTCATTTAATAATCTAGTTCCCATAGTTAAACAGACTTAAACAATGTTGAGTACAGTTTCACTGCGTGTTACTGGAATCTATAATTGACAAAAAACTGCTGAAATAATTAAACTGAGGATATATAAATGTAATAAAATTTAATTATTATAATCAGTTAGTTAAACTATGAGAAAGTCATAATTATTCCAATTTAATCTAAATTTTTTTTCAAGAAGTGAAAAACACCTGAAGGTAGTATGATCTCTGATAATTTTTATTATCAGAATTTGCAGTTACAGAAAAAATACTATTTTACTGTAGGAGGTACATTTAGGTTCTAGTCTAAAATAATATAATCAAATGAAATAAAATAGTTAATTTTTTTATGTATAATACATTATTAAGTTCTTCTGTTACAGGTGTCTGGTGGATTCTGGTGCAATTGGAAAAGTAGAAGATCGTAAAGTGACATGTACTATAACCAATCCATCTCGGTCTCTCACAGAAAACCATATTACTTCACTTGCTGATGGAACATACCGAATCGGTTGTTATACACCATTTGAAGAAGGTATTGGTTCTACTATATTAAGTGAATTTTTTAACAGTTATAAAAATTAGTTAATGTTCAAGGTTTTCTAAAAGGGTGAAGTTAACCGAATAATATAACCAGTCTATTGTTAGGTTTGTCTACATTTAAATAATAGAATGAAATAGAAAAAAAAGAGTAAATTAATGAAATTAGGTATTTAAAAAAAACTTGAGAACCGTTTCCATTAATTGGCAGTATTTTCTGTAAATGTAAGTGTTACATTACCTTTTCGTTGGATTTCTTAGAATATATTAGTACAAGTTCAGGAATGCATTTGTTAGCATGAATTATTGTTTAGTGTTTTTACTTTACTTTTGATTTCATTATCTCTTCTTTTTTTTTAAATCAAAATTTCAAATTTATTTCAATCGCCTTTCTCTTTTTGGTTTTAATTTTTATTGTTTTATTGTTTACATAATGCATTTAATTAGAGTAATATTCACAATATTATTTATTTAATTAACTGCGTATTCTGATGTACATAATAAACATTTCTGATTGAAGCATAGGTGTGTAAAAAGGTATGCTTACATTATTTATATAATTTTAAAAATGCTGCCTGTTAATAGAAAAGATTCAAAGTTGTCATTACAACTTTTCAAAACCACCATTAAATGAGTAAAAAATTGTTTCTGAAATTTCTACTGTCATCATAAGGGTTCAAGAGAAACCATAAAATATGTAACTTTGTATACATGACAATTTTTATTTGCAAAGATTTATTTGTGTGATTGTTGAATAAGTTCCTTTCTGAAGTGTTTTTATTGCTAATTTTTATAAAATCATATTTATTCTGTCATTCATTGTAGAGGAACATAATTGTGTTTTTAAAGAGAAAAAAAAAACATCCATTAATTTTGTGTTTTAGTAACACTTTTCTTTACATGGAGAGAAAAGTCAAATTTTCTGTTGTTTTAAGTTTGTTATTTTTGAATATTTTACTTATGTTAGATAAGGCGTGCAAGGTGATTTTTATTTGCTGTGGCCATACAATTTACACATGCACAGGGACATGAGGAAGTGATCTGTGTATTTGTTACAATAATTTGATAAATTCATTTTGTTATGTGTGCTAAATCAATTTATTATATTTGTCAACTTCTTGATGTCCTTGGAAGGTCAGAAGAGTTTCTGAAAGTGTTATGATGAAGTGTCCATTCAGTGTAAATTTGTCTTGGTTTGCCATTAAAATTGTTTTGTTTGGAACTACCATATTTAAAGTTATCAACTGTTTAAAATTTATCTCCTTCAAGAAAAACAATGAAAAATTTGTTGTTCTTTCCACGGATTATCTAATAAAAATAAATCTGTGGTGACTGAGCTCTTTTATAATCTAAATTCGTATGAAAAATTATGTTAGAATCTCTTTTTTTTTAGTTACTCTCACTTACCCTCCTTTGTTACTCTTTTTACTCAACTCATGTCAAAAATTTTAGATTTCCTAACTCTTCATATTTAAGTAATAACATTGGGGAATAAAAAGTAATTTTTTTTTGTCCCTAGGAAGAAAAATATGCATTTCTAATAGTATTTTTTCTATTGAATTTAAATCTGATATCGGTTTTTTCCAATTACACAAGGTTTCTGAGAGACAGGCATCTATAATTTCAAACATTTTAATACTTTTTGCATTCTTAATTACACAATATTCAAATATTTGACTCATCTAGAAAGTAAGAAATGATGATTTTCTGCTATATTTTGATTGTGCAGCATTCCTCTTGATGGTCCAACAATAATCGGCCAGCATATTAGGACTCCATTTTCCTTGATACATCTTTTCCATAGCTGAAATCTGATGAAAGTGTACCTCATTCTCATTGCTCACTGTGCCAAGATTTTCTGGGAAGAAATCTAGGTACATAGATACGTACATAGTACGTATCTATGTATACATCTTCATCTATACGTACATAGTATAACCCAAATTTTTAAAAGATCATTGACAGTATCACGGTAATTTTCCTCCTTTCGATTTCCCAAAAAACTCTTGAGTAACATTTTTGAATGTTTGCCAATCTGTTTTCTCTGGTGGATTCAATATTTCCTCAAACTTTTCATCATGCATTAGTGGTCATATTTGTGGACCCACAAATATTCCTCCTTTAATTTTTACATCACTAATTTTAGGAAACTTCTGTTTTAAGTACATGAAACCACGAGTATTGTCCATGTCCTTGACAAAATTCTTCATTAATCTTAGTTTGATGTGTAACGTAGGTAGATGCACATTTTTAAGATTACACAATGGGTCATGTTTCACATCTTTCTGTTCAGGAATGAGTGATTCGCGTTTAGGCCACTTTTTTCTAAGGAAACGGTTTTGTCTGTCCCTACTATCCCATTTACACAAAAAAACAGCAGTACTTTGTGTAACCGAGCTGCAAACCAAGAATAAGTGCAATTACCTTCAAATCACCACAAATATTCCATTCATACTCTGAATATTGAAGCTTTTCCAATATAAATTTAAAGTTTTCATATGTTTCTTTCATACTAGCAGAGTTAGCCGCAGATACTATGGGAATTTGTTGCCATTATGCAGAAACAACTTTTAAACTAACTCTAGAGTATTCGGTGAACAAGTGCCATTCTGTTTGTTTATGTTCATTACAAAGTGTCTCCATGAGAAAAGAAATGTCATTATAAAACACTAAGCCATTTTCTTCAGAAAAAAAATCTTTAAATTCAGAATAACGATTACGATAAGTACATTTCTTTGTATTCTTTTGAAGAAGATTCCGTCCTTTTAGCTGGGAAGCAAGCATTTCAGACTGTTTTTTTGGATAATTTTAAATCTCGTATGAGATCGTTAAGATTCTCTTGAGTCAGCAAATGAGGCTCGGATGAACTGCTTTGTTGAAAAATTGTATCACCAGAATCTGTTTTTTTTCTTCCTTACTTCCATCAGACTTTGAGCTCACTTCATCTAATGTCACATGCTCTGGAGGCTTTAGTACGGGCAATTCTTTCCAGTGTGGAACTGGTCTTATTGCAGATTGCAAGTTAGGGTACACCACTGTATGTTTTGATTTTGACGTAATCCCTTTAATATTTATTAAGCAGAAATAACAGTCCGAAGAGTGATCTTTGGGTTCTCCAAGAAACAGGGGTAAAAATTTGGTTGTAATTAATTTATTGATGAAGTACAAAGAATAGCTATATCCAGGTCCTTTGCAAAATTTTGCCACTTGAACTCAACAAAATATGAATGGAATAGATAGTAAGTCGGGATCTTTCCTTTTAACACAAAATGTTTAATTTTAGTAATTTAATGTTGATGCTAATATGTTTTTTATTTTAATGTAAATTACAGTCTTACATATACCTCTGCTTGCTTTGCTTGTTCCGAGTCTTATCTTTTTGTAATCTGTTTGGAAGTATAATATCGTGCCCGAATCGCTTTGTTTTCAGTCATTTGACTGGTTTGATGCAGCTCTCCAATATTCCCTATCTAGTGCTAGTCTTTTCATATCAGTATACCCCCTACATCTTGCATCCCTAACAATTTGTTTTACATATTCCAAACGTGGCCTGCCTACACAATTTTTCCCTTCTACCTGTCCTTCCAATATTAAAGCGACTATTCCAGGATGCCTTAGTATGTGGCCTATAAGTCTGTCTCTTCTTTTAGCTATATTTTTCCAAATGCTTGTTTCTTCATCTAATAGGTCTTCATTTGTCACTTTATCCAACCATCTGATTTTTAACATTATCCTATAGCAGCGCATTTCAAAAGCTTCTAATCCTTTCTTCTCAGATACTCCGATCGTCCAAGTTTCACTTCCATATAAAGCGACACTCCAAACATACACTTTCAAAAATCTTTTCCTCACATTTAAATTAATTCTTGATGTAAACAAATTATATTTCTTACTGAAGGCTCGTTTAGCTTGTGCTATTCGGCATTTTATATCGCTCCTGCTTCATCCATCTTTAGTAATTCTACTTCCCAAATAACAAAATTCTTCTACCTCCATAATCCTTTCTCCTCCTATTTTCACATTCAGGGGTCCATCTTTGTTATTTATACTACATTTAATTACTTTCGTTTTGTTCTTGTTTATTTTCATGTGATAGTTCTTGCGTAGGACTTCATCTATGCCGTTCATTGTTTCTTCGAAATCCTTTTTACTCTCGGCTAGAATTACTATATCATCAGCAAATCGTAGCATCTTTATCTTTTCACCTTGTACTGTTACTCCAAATCTAAATTGTTCTTTTACATCATTAACTGCTAGTTCCATGTAAAGATTAAAATGTAACGGGGATTAGAAACATCCTTGTCGGACTCCCTTTCTTATTACAGCTTCTTATGTTCTTCAATTATTACTGTTGTTGTTTGGTTCCTGTAAATGTTAGCAATTGTTCTTCTATCTCTGTATTTGAACCCTAATTTTTTTAAAATGCCGAACATTTTATTCCAGTCTACGTTATCGAATGCCTTTTCTAGATCTATAAACGCAAAGTATGTCGGTTTGTTTTACTTTAATCTTCCTTCCACTATTAATCTGAGGCCTAAAATTGCTTCTCTTGTCCCTATACTTTTCCTGAAACCAAATTGGTCTTCTCCTAACACTTCCTCCACTCTCCTCTCAATTCTTCTGTATAGAATTCTAGTTAAGATTTTTGATGCGTGACTAGTTAAACTAATTGTTCTGTTTAATCTTCTGATTTATCTGCTCCTGCCTTCTTTGGTATCATAATTTTGATACCAAAGTCTTTTTGAAGTCTTACGGAACTTTCCTTTTTTATAAATATTACACACCAGTTTGTACAATCTATCAATCGCTTCTTCACCTGCACTGCGCAGTAATTCTACAGGTATTCTGTATCAGTAATTGTCTACTTATATCCTACATGAAGAAGCCCTAATCTAATGGATTACTAGTAAAATTGATACGCACTGTGTAGAAAAGATGTAGATTCATTCTTTAGAGTGGAATCGTTTGCAGTCCTCTTTAGATCATCCTTTTCTAACTTCTACTCTTTTCCTTTATTCTTCATTCCTTTCTTCCTGCTAGTGATCTCTAGGTTTTGGCTGAATGCCTGCTAGGTCCGGCTTAAGATTATGGTAATCTTTAGAAATATTATGTCCTTGAATTTGAGTGATTTTCTCCCAAGTGTCTGCATAAAAAGCTAACCTACAGCTGAAGAATGGTAATGAGTACTATCAGACCTCGTATTTCATAATAAAAATATGAGTACAATATTTACGTTACGAATGTATTAATTCCTAGCATAACCAAAACATAGTAAGTTGAAAAAAGGATTTATTATCATTGTCACATATAGTACTGTTTTTTTCTTTTGTTGCAGGTAACACAACGTTCATTTAATTATTAAAAAAAAGAAGAACTACAATGGAAGTGTCCTTCCATATATTGTGGTAAAACCTTTATTTTTTTATTATTTTATAAAATTTTTCATCAAAGCAAGTTTTATATGTAATGGTGGAAGGTAGACGTTCTTTAGATTTACAAAATTCACAAATAATATTTTTCTGCTCAGCCCTTGGGCCGGTTTTTTAGTTTTAATGTAATAGTTTTTCTGTTTCTATTGTCCTGCTTGTGTAATAAACCAAAGTACTTTGTATAACTGATAGATGCAGCCTTAAGAAAAAATTGTTATCACCCTTAGGTCTCTACATATACGCCCATGAATAACTTTCATCTGTATCAACACAAGTAAAAATTTCATACTGTCATATGTCTTCTTCATTTGTGCTAAAGAGGAAAGGAGAATTGATGTTTTCTTATTTCCAATGTGAAGGAGGATGGTTTTCAAACATTTTCAGAGGGATCTATATGCAGTCTGAATTCTGAAGGATTGTGACGCTGCTATAGTAAATCCAGTGAGGAATTTAAATCATTGGAGAACACTTTTATCGTGTAAGGAGAACAGGTGCCGAAATTCTTGCTGCTTAGTAAAGGAAAACATATTTGAGTGCCGCTGTAAGGTTAAAGCTTTCTAATTTTGAAGTCAGGAACTCTGAGATTACATTTAAAACAAATTAACATAATGAAACAGATCATTAAGGTTCTGGTTCAGTAATTTGTGAGATTCAGTGCTCTCATCTTGGGAATTTGGATCCTGTTCTTTTTCGTTAATTTCTGAGTCACTATGTCTTCATCACCAACATTTTCTTCTAAACTGCACGTTTCTGGTAGAATTGGAAAAGTTAACGCCTCTTCATTTGGAATAGGCTCTCATAGCTGAAGGAATAGTATAATATGAAACAGATTTCTTAAATTTACTTGTAATGCCTTTGCATTATGCAAGAGTAAACAGTGTGCGAGTGGTCCTAAACGATCTTTTCATACCCACAACAAAAGGCGTATATTGTGGCTTCCCACTTATTCAGCTATTTAGTAAAGTTACACAAAAACTATAGCAAATAAGAGGTCCGAGAAGCCCCACGCCCCACCAAAATGCGTTAATGACTCCCGGCCCCTCCAGCGGCAAAATAAATTTAACCGTACTCCCGAAGGAGAGTTCCGGTACGGATTTCTTGTCACAAGTGACAATTAAGGATGTCCTACTGGAAATTCTAGCAATATTCCCCGCCTGTGCCAAGCAAATTCTCTGAAGGACGTGGTATTCAGGCCATCATAGAGTGTGACATGCTATCTAGGTACGGTTAGGCAAACTCTCAGACTGCTACAGTCGAACGCCAATTCAGTAGTAGGCAAGACGGCAGAACGTTGCCGCCAGGCCGAGTGTCTACTAATAGACGTGATACTGTTGTCCGGGTCGTTACTGTACGCGAACAAACAACTGACTATTCTAAATTACTTTACGTATAGTACGGATAGACCAGTACGACCCGGACCCTTTCACAGACAGCAGCGCATCTCCAAACAGAGCCGCACGGTTAGACAAATAGTCTCGCACTACGGCCTGCAGGGCACAGGACCGTTGCGGTCCTCCGGCCAACAGAGGATAGAACTCCAATACAAAGAAAGAAATGACCCCAACATGCCAAAAAAAAATTGCCAAACACATCCACAGTCGGCGCCATCCACTTCGGCAAGTGCATTCAAGATGGAATCCTCAGTGAATCCCCCTTCATGAAGCCATACTGGCCTCAACTAAAAAGACATCTAACATCGATGCATTCCCGGAGCCGTTCCACGGATAGCCTCTCGGGGGGCTTGCCGATGGCCATCTCGAGACTGATGACTGTCGACCTAACTAGAGTCGTTTCCTGGTTTTGGGAGCACCGTCACCAAACCCATCTTCCTGCAAGTCGGATGGCCGCTCCGACTGGGGCGCCTTGAGAGCTGCCTGCCGGGCGGCTCTCTTGTGACGGGCGGCGGGTGGTGGAGGGTGTCCGGGGCTCGTTGGTCAGTGCCCGGTCCTTTCTCGGTGCCATTCGGGAGGGCACTCGGTCTGTGGTCACAAGATCTGCGGCTTGCTCGCTCGTGATGGGGTCTCGCCCGCCCTGGCCCCGACTACTGCTTCATCTTCCGGAGCGCCTGGAGGCAAATTGTCCGGGTTCTCCTGGTGAGTCGCCACGAATGTTGGCGTGTGGTCACGACCGCCTGGCCCGCGCCGAGGGCTGGACGGTGCGCGCAATTGCATGGGCTTGGCGGCTGCCTTACAGGGGTTGTAATGTCGCATGGAACACAGTGAGCAGGTGGAATTGATGGCTGAAAAATTCAGCTGGGCCATCAAGACTGGCTGCGATAGGGTCCTACGGCGGCCAAGGCTAATGGACGGTCCCATCATCGTAGTCAGTCCGCTGATTAGAGAGTGCCTGTAGCCGTCATGACCTTCGCTTTTGGGAGGCCGTCTGTTGATCGCAGACGGCGGCCCGGAAAAAGATGGTAGTCCTCTGACCTAAGCGTGCTGGGCGCAAGGGTAGATCGTAGGTAGGCCCAAGCGTAGCCCCCTAACGGGGATTATCGTTGATGACGTGCGCGCTGAGGTCCTACGTATCTATCGGCGCGTCCGCAGTGAAGACGTAGCGTGCTGGGTGCAAGGGTAGATCGTAGGTAGGCCCAAGCGTAGCCTCCTAACGGGGATTATCGTTGATGACGTGCGCGCTGAGGTCCTACGTATCTACCGGCGCGTCCGCAGTGAAGACCTACGAGCCATCAAGGAAATCACACTCGTGTTTCGGAGAGATTCCATGCGCGAGTTGCAGCGCAACCCCTGGCAGCTCGCGAAATCGTGTTATGGGCCCAAGCCATTGCACGTGCAATCCGGTTTTCGCTCGAGTTTGGTGGTCGAGACGATACGTTGACATCTGAGGCGACTTACCGGGCGTTCCTGGATGCTCTGTTTCCGGATGCTCGGAAAGATGGTGTGGTGGTCGGCGTCGGGGAGGGTGGGACGCCGTCCCTGGCGTGCGGGTTGTGGGTCCCGTGATTGTGGACCGTCTGTTTTCGCGAATGGCGCTGGGGGTGGCCGGGTGTTGGCTGGCTTGACCCGGATGTCTTCTGTCGCCTTTTGCTTGTCATGGGGAGCTCTTGGCGGGCGGTTCTCTGGGTGCCTTGGTTTGGGCTTCTTTCCGCTTGTCGGGAAGTGGCTTTGGTGAGGGTGCTTTTGGAGCCGGGAAGGGGTTCTGGTTCGGTCGGCGGTTGTCGGCTTCTTGATGGTTTTCGGCGGGTTGCTTCGGGGGGCTGGTTGTGGGGCGGCTCTGGGGATGCATCGATGTGAGATGTCTTTTTAGTCGAAGCCAGTATGGCTTCATGAAGGTGGATTCACCGAGGATTGCATCTTGAATGCACATGCCGAAGTGGAAGGCGCCGACTGTGGATGTGTTTGGCAATTTGTTTTGACATTGAGGCGTCATTTCCTTCTTTGTATTGGAGTTGTATCCTCTATCGGTAGGAGGACCGCAATGGTACTGTGCCCTGCAGGCCGTAGTTTGAGACTATTTGTCTAACTATTTGTCACACTCTGTTTGGAGATGCGCTGCTCTCTGTGGAAGGGCCTCATCGTGGGAATCCCGCAAGGTTTCGTTCTCGGTTCTCTGCTCTGTAGTTTGGTATTTGACGGATTTCTTTGGCTGACATTCCCGAAAAGGTTCGCGGCTCGTGCTTTCGCCGATGACTGTCTCCTGTTGGTTCGTGGTGGTTTGCGGCCGCGGCTTGCGGAACGGGAGCGGACTGCTTTGACGACCGGTTAGGGCTGGATGGGTGTGTAGAATTTTGGGATTTCTGTGCCCAAAACGAAGTTTTTGGCACAGAAATCTCAAAATCTTGTAGACTGTGGTGAACCATCACTTCGGGATAGACGAAACCAGCTTTTATTATCTTATTTTGCTCGTCTCAAAGGACAGCAAAATCACCCGGCTTTTGACTCGTTCTTTAGAAATCCTAATTTAAGAAAGTACGAGGACCATCCACATTGTACTGCATCAGTAGGTGTTCGTACCCGACGTCTACTGCAGCATATAAATGTTGACACACCGTCATTCTTTCCAACGTATCGTTGCTCATATCCACCGCGGGGAATAAACCTTATAAATTTTACTTTTGACCTTACGACATACAATAAACAATCAACACTACCTATTGTCTTCCAGCAAATATTTCAGTGTGTTCTCTCCAACATGAACCCAGACGCGGTGGTATACATTGATGGATGGAAACAAAACGATACAATTGTGCATTTGTTGTCAATGAAAGAACTTATATGTGTTGGTTCTGTGTTCTGATTGCTTCTAGTAAGTGACCCCCTGACCCCCGTATTGGACCCCCTCCGATTATAGTGAGTGGGGTATCAAGTTAATTGGGATTGAGTTGAGAGTTAGATTTTTAACATTTTATAATTTTATCTGCTTTTGCTGAATTGTAAGACGGCTGACAAATGTTTTAAACCTAAAAAAACACTGGCTCGTTCCCCTGTTAGGATGGAAGTATCGCAGCAGGAACAGTCTGTGAGCCGATTGGAGAGCGTGTCTCCGCAGACTACACCTAGTGTACGGACAGTCCCACTTCCACAAAGAGACAAGAGAAGGGAGGCCCCTGGCGATAAGCCTCAAAAACTTAAACTAGAGGAGATTGAAGCTAGCACAGATAGAAGCTAGCTCGATTCTATCGAGGGCACAGACTTTGATCAGTCGATGAAAGAAGTTGGAAATTTAGTGAAATTAGTGCATGGAAGCACTAATACTAAGAAAGAAATTAAAGAATGAGCTTTTAAGATTCTTGAATTAGCTAAAGACTTAGGAACCTCGGTGAGGGCTCTTTATGAGCTCTCACATCCGAAGCGATGTAATGAGATTCCGACTCAGACTGAATTGCCACACCAAAGTCAAGTAGTGGACATAATGGCGGATATAACATCGGACGATGATCTGATACGCCTCCTACATAGGAAATGGCCTATTGATTTATTGCAGCGTCTTGTACAACTAGAGGAATATCCACAGGAGGGTGACACGTGTCATTTTCATGACGTTGTGGAAAATAAAAGCGTTCAAGAATCTAGGAGGTACCAAGCGAAACCAGGTGAAATAAAGCAAGATATCTCTACTATAATGTGTAGTGATGCTTCTACGATTCAATTTACGCGATATACAATATTTTATGACTCATCGGAGCATGCGGAGCCATTACTCCAGACGATATTAGCTGCCTTGAAAAGAGTTGTAAGTAGTTCTGCAGTGCCGACTTTCGTTCTTCCTGGAGGCAAATTCGGGACAAGCTTACGCAAGATTATATTGTACTTGCTTCGTCAACAGGAGGGAAACATTAAGATTTATGTCCGACCAGGAGAAGGACGTGAAGAAGTAAAACAGGTCTTAAGAACTACACCCGCGGTAACTGATAGCGGTACTGTTATTGTTAAAGCGCAGGGAAGATCCTACGCGGATTTATTACGGACTGTCAAGTCTTCGGTGTCACAAGAAGAAGTGGGTGATATTTTGTCACTAAAGAAAGGTGTAAATGATGATTTATATATTCGGGTCCAAGGTTCAAAGAAAGCTGCCGAGCTGAAAACGTTATTGAAAACCAAGGCGGCTGATCTTAAAATTGATCTCAGGTCACGTCAAAGCAGGCGTACGGTGGTACATGTTAAGGGCATAGCCATGGATACAACAGAAGAAGAAGTAAGCGCTGCGTTATCGCGAGTACTCGGTGAGGACGAAGACTTTAAATTATCGTCAATAAGACAAGCTTACGGTGAAACTAAAAACGTCACCGTAATCACGAACTTCCGGGCCGCAAAAAAATTAACGGAAAGACGGGTTCGCATCGGCCGGGTTCATTGTGGAGCGTACATAAGAGAACCGGAAGAAAGATGTTTTAGATTTTGGTCTTTCGGCCACGTCTCTGCGATCTGCAAGGGTGTGGACCGTTCGCAACTGTGCTACGGGTGTGGAAAAGCGGGTCATCACAGAGCACAATGTAAAGATCTGACAACGTGCATGCTATGTGGTAAGGAGGGCCACAGGACCGGTCGGTGTACTGTTGCAAAATAAGATTTCTACAAATCAATTGCAATAGGAGCCGACAGTCATTGGCTTTATCGTGGGACACCGCTTTGACGGAGCGCTCAGACATCATTTTTGTGTCGGAACCTCCTTATGATCTTACTTCTGGAACAGGATGGCTAGTGGATGCGACGACAGCAGCTATTGGTTTTCCGGTGTCTGGGATCCCTATAATTAGCAGTGGCAGCAGTGACGGTTTTATATGGGCCGACCTCGGTGAAATCGTAGTATTTTCTTGCTACAATTCTCCAAATGCGGGAATAGATAATTTTGTAGTATTCCTAGAAAATCTTGCAGGAGAGGTTATGAGGCATAGAGGTCGTAAAGTCTTAATCGCTGGAGACTTTAACGCCAAAAGTCCCGAATTTGCGGGAACTGTAAACAGTCTAAGAGGGCGTCACCTGAGTGAGTATGTTAATACACTAGGGCTGACTTGTATAAACGGTGAAGATAAGACGTTCCGTAGACGAATGTCGTGTTCGGCAATAGATTTAGCCTTTACAACGAGTACTGATATTAACGACTTCTTTGATTGGAGGATTATTAATAAAGAGAGTTTATCGGACCATCTATTTATAGCATTTGAGTCCCGATCCAGGGAAATTCGTGTAATGTCGGGAAGGCTGATCGTCTCCAAAAAAGGATGCTTACGGTTTAGGGACAGAATAATCCTAAGACTTGCTGGCGATATGTTCCCCAAAGACTTTGTGGAACAAGTTCAAAAGGAATGCGGAAAAGCGGGGGTCTTAGTTTATCCCCGGAGGCAGCAACATGCTTACTGGTGGTCGCCTGATTTGGAACAACTACGGAAGGCGGCATGGAAAGCAAGAAGAGCCTACCAAAGATCGGGTAGGCAGAATGCTAGATTAAGGGATGCTGCGCGTGAGGTATACGTGGAAGCAAGGAATGCATATAATGCATCAATTAAAAGGGCTAAAGCCAGTTGCTGGAAGCGACTGTGTCAAGATATAGATGCTGATCCATGGGGCAGGGGTTTTAAAATTGTTACCAACAAGTTAGGGAAGAGATTACCTGCCTTAACAGACGATAAGATCCATCGTGTTGTTAAGGAATTATTTCCTCAGCAAGCGGATCCTGTTCGGGAAGAGATTGTGGATAATAGCTTTGAACTTCTTGACGCTAGTGAGCTATTAATGGCGGTGAAAAGAGTGAAGCTACATAAGGGACTCGGGCCAGATGGCATTCCAGCCGAGATAATCAGAATATTAGCAGAGAGGATGCCTGCAGAGCTTCTTAATATCATGAATAAGATCCTGAGAGATGGTTGTACTCCAATGCAATGGAAAGAGTCCAGGTTGGCCCTTATCAAGAAACCGGGGACCGATGACTTACAAGTAGCATATAGACCTATATGCATGATCAATAACATCTGCAAACTCCTAGAGAGATTGTTGGAATTGCGGCTGAAAAATGCGATTGAAGAACACGGTGGCCTTTCTAACGCACAATTTGGTTTCCGTAAGGGGCGTTCTACGGTGGGTGCTGTTAAGACAGTTATGCGTCTGGTGGACGAAGCGGCATCGGGTACTTGGCGCACCAGGAAGATACCGATTGTGATATTGCTTGATGCGAGCAATGCTTTTAATTCGCTGAAATGGGATGCGATCCTACAAGCGTTGAGAGATAAGGATATTCCTGGATACCTAAGAAGAATTATCCAGAATTACCTGCAGGATAGGTTTGTTGTTTGTCACCAGGGTAGATCCTGCTTCCGCTTCAAAGTGACGTGTGGAGTGCCTCAAGGCTCTGTCTTGGGGCCACTCCTTTGGAATCTGGTCTATGACGGAATTCTCGGGCTGAGTTATCCTCTGGGTGTTTTCCCAGTGGCTTTTGCTGACGACCTGGCCTTGGTTGTTACTGGAAAAACTGAAGTAGAGGTATCGGAGAAGGCAAACGCAGCGATACGAATGGCAGAAGTCTGGATGTCTACTAAAGGCTTAAAACTTTCGCACGGTAAAACAAAATACGTAGTCACGACAGGTCGTAGGAGAATATCTGACATCCTAATTCGAGTAGGGGGTAATCTTGTCCAGCAACAGACTTTAGCCAAATATTTAGGGATCTGGCTTGACAAGAGGAGGAGTTTTACGGCACACGTGAATGAAATACGTAAACGAGCTGAATGCACGGTCAAAAATCTTAGCAGATTACTCGGTAATATGACAGGATCCAGAACTGCGAAGCGTAAGATTTACGCTCGCGTAGTTAATTCCATCTTACTTTACGGTATACAAGTCTGGGAAAGAGCTCTGCGTGCCGACAAGAACAGAAGAGCCCTTGAAGGAATTCAACGGCGCACGGGCTAAAGAGTGATATGCGCATATTCTTCAGTCTCCACCGAGGCAGTACTCGTAATCGCAGGAGTTCCTCCGCTTAAACAACTGGCGGAGATGCGAGTGAGTATAGCACGCGGACAACCTTGTAAAGAAGCATATGAAGAGATGCTGCGTAATCGGCAACATCGTTGGGATGTAGCCGACACGGGACGATGGACACATCGTTTGATACCTTTGATCCGACCGTGGATAGAAAGGAAGTTCGGGGACATAAATTACTGGATAACGCATTTTTTTACAGGGCATGGGTCGTTCAGGTCCTATTTATGTACGAGACTAAGGGTAGATAACAACAACTGTCCTTACTGTGGGGCTTACGATTCCCCTGAACGTGTAGTATTTGAATGTAACCGTTGGTCTGAAAGCAGGCAATCCTGTGTAAGACGTATAGGGCCATTATCTACGGAGAATGCGGTGGATAAAATGCTACTTAACGAGGATAACTTTAATGTGATCTCGTCGTTTATAACCGCATTTATAAAGAAGAAAGATGAGGAAGCTCGTCAAGAAGAAACCGCTCGCTGATGACGGCTTGTCGTAGGTGGAATTTCCACCTACGAAATAAAAGAGCTAACCGGTGAACTGACCTGCCGTGCCGGACATAACAGCCGGCGGGCGGGGAGGCGAGCTAGAGTAAAGGACACTCCTCTGGCGCGAGTCAAACTTGATTGTAGATCTTGTAGATTTTGAGATGATATACATTACGAAAATGTAAAACGCTAAAAATAAATTTTTTGAACACGACTTACTAGATTTTAACTCCCGATCGATAAAGGCTAATAATTGTCGAGCGATGATAATTTCGGCGGGGTCTATATCCGCCTTAGCCCCCCGCTCGCTAAGCGGGTGATATATATATTGGACTACATCGTGGAAAATATCTTTATAATTCTTTTATGCGTTTATTAAAATATTCAGAATATTGAATTTTCCTACGGATGGTTTTTTTCTAAGAAAAACTGAATTTATATTTTGCACGTATAACCTAAGACGATTTGTGGATAAAATGTAAATATTTTATATAAATTTATTACTCGTTGTCTCATTATTACTTATGTTTTGTCTCATCGCTCTTTTTTATTATATAAAGAGAAATTCACGTGCCGATCAAAGTGTGTTTTATTTGTTTTGTAAAATTTATTTACAGTTTTAGAATTTTAATTCCCAACTGTTGTAGTATATGAAAACGAAACTATTTCTCCTGGTAAAAAGTGAACCCTTTCGGTTTATGTAACCCTATACTTTTTGAGGTCGTGGAGATCAAAAATACTAAAATTATTGTTAAGAAAAACTTTGGGCGTGGATTTACGTATGTGTTTGGCCACTATTTGACTTAAGTATCAGGTGATGGTTTACCGCGCTCTCATTGAATTTTATGTGCTTGGCATATGGCATTAAAGGGGTTCATTCAAGTAAATTTTTGAAAAAAATTACGGTTAGGGAAATGGTGCAATTCAAAGAGGGTTGAACCTATTGAGAAAATTCTCCAATTTTTTTTCACGTAATTAAATGTTCTTTTTCTTACACTTACGTCCTATTTTAATAACTATTTGTATGTTATGATTAGTTTATTAATCATATAAAACCACAAAATAATTAGGTTAGTAATTATACGATATGTTGTACTTAATTAATTGTTCTTAAATTACCCTACGATTTATTAACAGAAAATTAATTAAATCGGCATTCTAAATCTAAAGTGTTTTTTTAAATCGGTAGTTTTAAAGTAAGTATTAAGTTTATTAGGTGTAACAAATATCACTCTCTTTTTGTGGAAAAATTTTTTTTGAAAAAATACATACACACACACACACACATATATATTCGTTATTTTTTAATTTTGTTCTTGCTTTACTGATTTCTAAAACAAACATCTAAAATTTATAAGTTAATAAAGGAGCTGTTACTTTATTGTAACTATTTCATCTCTGTTGTTTGTATTTGTTTTTCTGTGTGCTCAATATATATATATATATATATATATATATATATATATATATATATTTTATATTACGTTTTCTTCTTTTTTTTTAATTTCTTATTTATTATTTATCTATATTCTACTACTTCATTTTGATTAAGTTTTTATTTTAACTTGTTTTCTAGTTAAACTACAATTGTTATCTTTTTTAAATCCTCCATGTTCTCTGTGATTATACTTTTAAGAAGATATTATAGGTTATTATCTAATAACAGTTTTTATCATCGGTTTGATATTAAAATTTTACTATATTCACTTCTAATTTCACTTAGACTTCGTTAAGTGAAAACTTTCGGGCTAATTTACACGTAAATTTATATTTCAGGTGTGCATGCGCGTGTGTGCGAGATAAGCTAAAGTTGAGTGTACCTTTTCTTCATTTTTTGAAAGAATATTTATAATTTTTTTTTCTGGTCGTTCAAATATTTGTACCTTTAGTGTTTCGTCTTAATTTGGAACACAGCCAGATTGTCGGTTGCTAATTACGTAATATATACGAGTATACGTATGCGCAGCGTTCACGTTAATGCCGGGAAGTAATAGTACCTCGTTCTCGTAATAGTACTCTTTTCCAATTTGTGCTCATCTTCCGACGAGGAATTTTAATAACCCATCAGAAATAGTGTATTCCGAAATAGATTTTCGACTCGAGATTGCTACAGGTTGTATTTACGGAATATCCACTCCAAATATTCGACTCCTTCGTTTATTAATTAATTTATTTATTTAAATTAGTGAAAACTCAGTCGATTAAAATTTAATCTAAATTGTTGTATCGATTATAATTTAATGCCGTTTTTCATTATAAAAAAAAAAAAATCTTGTGTCTGTAGGATATCTTTTCTAATCTTCTGTAACATTTGATGTAGTTTCCATCTAATAGCCGGTATGTTTATTTCGGTAAATGTTATTGTAATAAACGGTACAGACGTTAACCGGTGAAGAATACCTAATTATGTCTTATGGAATTTGTAATCGGTCATAACATCTCTAAAAAAAAAAGATACGTAGTCGAAGCGAAATTATAATTACCTACCTTGCGGTAGGTAATTTTAGGTAGATTTCATAAGAAAGCTACCTGTTGTAATGGGTACCGTGATTCGACTTCCGGAAAATGTTGACATATCTTCACGTTTCACATTCCCCAGACCCCAAAACCACAGTCAGTTCAAAAGTTTAAAAATACACACACACACACACACACACACACACACACACACACACACACATATATATATATATATATATATATATATATATATATATATATATATATATATATATATATTTCACTTTCTTGTGGCTATATGATAACTGCAGTAATTTTGCGCCAATCGATTTCAAATTGACTCATAAAATATAACGATCCAAAATCTCGCTCGACTTCGTTAATGGGAAAAATCGGGCCATGGGGGTGGAATTGGGGGGACTTTTCGAAAAAACACAATATTACTATAAATTTCTTATTAAGTAAAATATCGAATTCTTTTAAAATTACTACTATTCTTTGGATAAGGGCTAATACTTACCTAAGTAAAGATTTTTTATATCACCAACCATCGGCCCAGGGGGTGGAAAAAATGGGGTTTCTATGACCAAAAAATCATATCTTCCTTAATAGGCGCAGTACCGAATCGGTTTAAAGCGGTTGTAAGTCCTCTAGACATTATCTAAAACGTTTATCTGAAACAATTTTTTGATATGACCAACCCTTACGGCAAGGGATGTCCAAAATGTTGCTGAAATTGTAAGATGGGTCTTGTCGTTTACTAAACGCGTGAAACGTTTGTTCACTTGCAACTATTGTCGTATCGAGTAAATTTGAAGTTTTTCTTAACTTTAAGGTGGAAATCTTTTTTATCTTCTACTTAGCACCGGTGGAATCTAGATTCCAGATAGATAGAGATTTTTTTGCTACTTTTCTGTAAACTGATTTAAGCGATTTCAAGAAAAGCGACTAAAGTTAACAATAATAAAATTGTTTGTACTCCTCCTTTTGATGTTCGCGCCAAATCGGAAGAGTGAGATGTTAGTGTAGTAATTATATTAAATTTGAACGAGATCAACTAGTGAAATTTAACGAATAATTGAGGTAGGTATTATTTAATTTTTTTTACTACGTGATTTCGAAGCCAGGATTTCTTATTTCAATTTCAAAATTTTTATTTATATTAACGGTTAAGGTTGTCGGATAACTACAAAATACGCTTCCTGCATAAAAGAAAACGATACCGTTCGCCGGTAAAGTAAAAGCTATGAAACCTATGTATGTTATTAGGAATGTGAAAAGTATTTCACAGAAACTACGTAAAATGGAGTTGTACAGAACTTGAGGTGAAGTTCCCGGCGATGCGTGAATATTTATTATTACTTGTCACGTACGTTTTTATAAAGGATAAGTCGATAGTTTTCTTTGTCGATTATTTTTAAAACATAGTTTATTCGTTTCGGGTACAGGGTATACTAAATATTTTTACAAATATTCTTAAAGTTTGGCTTGAAACTATTTTGAACGGGAAAATTACTTAGGAATACAATAATGCTGTGCAACAACGGTAATGAGCGACATTAAAAGATATTTTCAGATCATCTGTGTAGAATATGTTGTATATAATTTCAAAATTGTTTTCTTTCATTAAAAAAAAAATACTAACGACAACCAAATTATCAAAATGGGTGAATCAGGTGATGCGCAAAGGTCGACCGAAGGTTGTTTATTAAATTTATATTCCTAAAGTCAAGAAATACATACTTTTAGTAAAATTGAATAAAATAGCTTAAAAGAGATGAACCTCTGACGGCGCCCTCTACAGTTGCATTTAAACTTACAAACATACCGACACCTAAATTTACATTAAGGGAAATAATAATAATAGTAAATTAAATGTAACCGGTACAACGTCTTTGTTTTTGATATTTATTATTAATAAAATTTAATTTTATTTCCTGTCGCACAAATCTGAAACCCGGTGACGCCATTCTGGCCGGTTCATCGCTATTGTCTAGTAGTTTTAATGCCTAATGATTTGTCAAATTTCCCTATGTAATGAACGTTGTAACCGCAGCAGCCTCCGCGAGTATTAGGATATTTCACCGTCTTTCAGACCGTTCAACGTTAGAGATGCGTTCCAGAACTTTGTTTTGATACCGTTATGACGTATTTAGTTTATCGTTGCTGGTAGTTGCCCAAAACCGAATGCTAATCGACTAAATATAAATATAAAATATTAGTTGTATAAAACGTGAACCTTATACCGAGCGATATGTAAGTACGGAAAGAGCTTTATACAGCGCATCTGAGAGGTATTTGGAAGCAGAAAGAATCGGTGTACTACATAGTTAAAAAAAAAATTCATTACATTGGGTTTTTAATCTTTGTCCGCCATCTTGGATCCGCTGTATTGAATCAAACTTAATTTATTTTTAAATAGGAAGGTGGACGGACATATGACACGTGATATCGATTTAAAATTTGACAAGAATAACAACGGTGAAACCCATTTTTCTGTTAATGCCTTCCGTTATCGAGTTATAACTATTCAAAGTTGCAACGACGGAAAAATCATGCTAACAATAAAACGAGGTAAAACGCGCTGCACGAACAATTTTATTGTATATTTATAACGCATACAGTAACGATTTTAAACATCGCTATAATAATGAAAATAATAAACGACGATTAATAATTAACAACACGACAAATTAAACCGATTTACTTTAAATATTACAGTATTTATATTGAAATTTTAAATAAATGTTTCCGATCATTACTTGCTAATGAAATACATTTTGAAAGCGTACCGTTCTACAATAAATGTTCAATACGTTTCCCCCTCTGCTGCTTGGCAGTGTGCTAGCCTCGAGTAATATTTCCGTTTATAACTTCTATCGTGTCTAGCGGTTCGCGAGCAGATTTGTTAATTATTTTTCTTTTCGATTCGTGAATGTCTGCAGGTGTTGTTTTGTAAACGTTATGTTTCAGGTACCCCTTAAAAATATAATCCGAGTAGACAGGTCTGGAGGGCCATTCTGCGGCTCGTCTAGTACCTATCCAGCAATTTGGAAATTGCTTATTTAAAATTTACTGTGCCCTTAGATAATAACGAGGTGGTGCCGCGTTTGAAACCGTACGTTATTATTTAATTCTTGTCTGACGTTTTCCGGATATTTGGCAAACTCCTATCGGCTAATAAATTGCAGTTAGCATCTCTTGTAAGATTGTCATCTAAAATAAAAGGTCCTACAATACAATGGCCGACGATTCCCGTCCAAACGTTCACTTTCTGAGGGCGGTATGTATGAAGTACCAACATCCATCTGGGATATTATCGCTCTAATATCGACAGTTTTCCTTATTCATATGGCCGTTTAACATAAAAGTCGCTTTATCAATAAATATTATTTAATTTTAGATTTTAGATTTGGAGTAACAGCACAAGGTGAAAAGATAAAGATGCTATAGTAAGATGATATAGTAATTTTTTTTTTTTTTTTTTTTTTTTTTTTTTTTAGGGCGAAAAACACTTGCGCGTTATCATCGCCCGGAATCTTTTTTTTTAATATATATATAAAAAATAAAAGGATTTAAAACTATTCTAAAAGATGAATAAAACTTACAACTAATATCAGAGGTAAAAACTAATATAAAATCAAGAGTAAATAGAATTTTACAAAGTCCAAGATGGGTGTAAAGGGCCCATTCTTGGATAACTAAAAACCATAAAGGGTCTAATATAAAACTTAAAACTAGGTTAAAAACTAAAATAACAAAATTAAGTAAAACTTAAAACTAACACTAATTATATAATTAAAAAGGAGAAATAAAGCGTAAAACTAACATTACTAAAATCTTACGACTAATATCACAGAGAGTCTTTAAAATATAAAAAAAATAACTATATAAAATTTAACAAATTCCGATAAGGAGTGTAAAAGACTCCTAATCGGATAAAAAAATCAAAAACTCAGAAAAAAAGAAACTTATTAAAAACTCTTACCGCATTAAAAAATATACGCAACGATATTAAATTTTTTGCATTAACCCAGCACTACCAAGAAATAAAAACAACCGGGTTAAAATTTCATTATCATTGCACAAGACACCACGGATGTTTCTGGGTAGATTAAATTTACGACGCAACGCCGCATAACATATGCAGTCCACGAGTGTATGGTGCACAGTCATGGGGCAGTGGCATCGTGCGCGTAGGGGTGCTTGTCCTCTTATCATCAGGTAATCGTGTGTGATCCTCGTGTGTCCTATCCGCAATCGACAAAGGACTACTTCCTCACGCCGAGTTTTTCTGTATGAGGAGTCCCATGGTAACACAGAATCTTTAATCTGTCGGAGTTTATTATCAACGGTAGCCGTCCAGTCACCTTGCCACCGCGCTCTCAGTGATTGTTTTACACGATTAATAAAATCAGAGGTAGCAATTCGGTTGGTGAAAGGAGGCTGATTACATGCTTCTTTGGCAGCAGAATCTGCACGTTCATTACCTGGAATCCCTACGTGGCTAGGGACCCGGCAAAAACTTAATTCTGTGTTGCGATTATTCAACTCGGCGATTGCGTTATAAATTTCAATGACGATAGGATGTTTAGAATAAAAAATTTTTAAGGCATGGAGAGCGCTACACGAGTCACTGCAAATAAGAATTTTTCTATATTTAGGGTTAATGATGTTTAGAGCCTTATTTATAGCGTATAGTTCAGCGGTAAACACACTCGTAATACCGGGGAGACCAAACATATAAGTTCTCTCATTGACAACAAAAGCACACCCAACTGTATCGTTTTGTTTAGATCCATCAGTGTATACAACCGCGTCTGGTTTCATCTTGGAGAGAACACACTGAAACATCTGCTGAAAGACGATAGATGGTGTTGATTGTTTATTACATGTAGTCAGGTCAAAATTAAAAATTATGAGGTTTATTCTCCATGGAGGATATGAGCAAGGGTACATAGGAAAGAATGATGGTGTGTCAACATTTATATGCTGCAGCAGACGCCAGGTACGGACACCTACAGGTGCAGTACGACGTGGATGATCCTCATACTTTCCTAGATTAGGATTTTTAAAGACTGACTCAAGAACCGGGTGATTTGGCTGTCCTCTGAGACGAGCAAAATAAGATAATAAGAGCTGGTCTCGTCTATCCCAAAGTGATGGTTCACCACAAGCAAGCCGAAGGAAAGCATGATGTACACTATCCAGCATTTTAAGCACGGTTTGACGAGCTGAAGAGTAGGCGACACAACCGTAATCTAAACGGGAGCGAACAAAGGAATAGTAAAAACGTATCGTACATGATCTATCGGCTCCCCGGTTGGTGTTAGTAAGGACTCGCATCATATCTAGAAGTTTGGAACATTTTGTTTTCAATTCTTTTAAATGTTTGACCCAAGTAAGACGGCTATCAAAAAATAAACCTAAAAACTTGACGTAAGTAGAGATAGTAATAGTCTCTCCGTTCAGAAAAATTTGCGGAATAGAAGGGTTTCGTAGCCGAGAAAAAACTACACGTTTTGTTTTTTCGGATGAAAATGTGAAACCAGTAATCCTGGACCAAGCTTCAAGGTGAGATATAGTGTTCTGCAGTAGTCTCTCTGCTGTAGGTGCCGAACGGCTTGCAATGTAGATAGCAAAGTCGTCAGCAAATAGAGAGCATGAGACAGGAGCCTGCACACATTTGTAATATCGTTTATGGCTACAGAAAATAAGGTGGCACTTAATAACACTACCTTGGGGCACTCCATTCTCCAAGATGACACTATCTGAGAGCGAATCATCCACACGAACACGAGCCGTTCGGTGATTTAAGAATCCCCGGATAAAAGCAAGCATATTGCCCTTGATTCCCCATTCTTTGAGAGTGTTAAGAATACCACGTCGCCAGGCTGTGTCATACGCCTTTTTTATATCGAAGAAGATAGCGACGAGGTGCTGCCGATTTAGGAAAGCGTTTTGTATGGCTGTTTCTAGTGACAGTAAATGGTCAATAGAAGATCGTCCTTGTCGAAAACCACACTGTTCTGGAGATAGAAAGCCATGTTTCTCCAAGTACCATGTAAGTCTGCAGTTTACCATTCTTTCCATTATTTTACACAAAACGCTTGTTAATGAAATAAGGGGTTCGTCTGGTCTTTACCAGGTTTTAGTACTGGTATAATAAATGCTTCTGACCAGCCGGGTGGGAAGACTTGTTCGGAGAATAAACCGTTGAAAATATTCAAAAGTTGTTGTAGTGCCGAATTAGGAAGGTGTGAAAGCATGGAAAGGCGAATGTTGTCCGGTCCAGGGGAAGTGTCCCGTGAACTTTTAAGTGCATGTAACAATTCTTTAAATACGAATGGAGTGTTTAATTCACCAACCGAATCACCAATGTTTAACGATAATACTTCTACTTGTATCTTGTACCGTTGAAAATCGTTATTATATGATGAGGTGAGAGACACCGAGCGGAAAGATTTTGCTAGACTATTTGCCACTTCCGAGGGTGATGAAAGGAGTTCTCCTTCATCAATAAGACCAAGAATAGATTGTTTCGGTGATCCGAAGATTGCACGAATTTTCTTCCATACAGTAGACGTGGAAGTAGAGTGTGAGATAGTGCCTCACGTATTTCGTCCATGAATTCCTCTTAGCGTCCAAGAATACTCGACGGCACACCGCTCTAGTCCTGCGGTATAAATTTAGATGTTCTGTTGTAGGCCTACGATTAAATTTACGTAGTGCCTGCCGTCGATTCCTAATAGCATTTTTGCAATCATCGTTCCACCATGGAACGGAAGGACGTCTAGGATTACCCGATGTTTGTGGGATATATCTGTTGGCATTCTCAAGTATCATGGACGTAAAAGAAGAATATTGGTCGAGGATGTTCGCTCCATCGTCATACTGAGATTGGAATGCTTTACGGTATCCATTCCAATCTGCCTTTTCAACAATCCATCTCCGTGGCCTTCTTTTAATCTCGCAGTCTACACCGAAACTGATAATAATTGGTCTATGATCACTGCCGTGAAAGTCATCACAAACCGACCAATTAAAATGAGGGAGTACATTCGGTGAGCATATGGAAAGATCAAGGTTAGATACAGTACCAGTTGATAAGGACATAAATGTGTGTGATCCATTATTCAGTAGGCAAAGGTCAAAATCTTGTCTCAATCTGTTTATCATATTTCCTCGAGTGAAGCAGAAGGTTGAGCCCCAGGAAATATGATGGGCATTGAAGTCTCCTACTATTAACGATGGAGATGGTATTTGTGCGAGGAGATTTGAGACATCTAAAGCACTGAACTCAGTGTTCGGTGAGAGATACAGATTGCAGATATGCAATTTGAAGGGAATAGTGACCTTTACTGCAATAGCAGGAATGACAGTGGTTAGTTGAATTCTTGTAGCTGACACCCCATTCTTCATGAAAATCGCTACTCCACCACTCTCCCTACTGTCTACTAGGCAGTCGTATCTCTCGCAGAAGTATCCTCTAAGTGTAATTCGGTCATGTTGTAGAAGGTGAGTTTCTTGGAAACACATGATTAGTGGATCATGTGTGTGCGCCAGTACTCTAATATCTTCAATGCGGGACCGAATACCTCTAACATTCCACCGAATAATGTTCATAAGTGTAAAAAATAAATAAAAAAATAAATTTCGGGAATTATATAAAAATTAGTTGTACGTGATTCGGTTTTTCTTTTTTGTATTTTTTATTTTAAAGAACTCCGATGCCCTAGGGTCGGGTGGTTCTTCAACCATATCCTTCAGTATATGAGGTGATGGTGGAGGAGATTTATTTGAATGGGATGCTGTAGTTGACATCCCAGAAGAGATAGTTATATTGGTTCCCTTCATGGGGAGCTTATTAGGTGGCTTACTGCCAGCTGTGATAGTCGCTATTCGTGGCGGTTCGACTTTGGGAATAGGAACTTTCGTGTGTATCATACTGTTTGATTCACTAGCTGCGACGGAGGACTTTTTATTCATTTTTGTCAGCTCTGAGATACTGGCTGTAAGTGAAGCTACTTGATCAGATAGCATCTGAACAAGTTACTTAAGCTCATTGCAGGATCCGCACTGCTGATTATTAGCATTTGTAGGAATTTGTTTAGATGTAGCGGTGGCAAAAGATACGTCTGGTTTAACCAGGTTCCGTGAATTGTTTATCTTTTTATATTCTCTACGTGCAGCCGGAAAATAGTTTTTGCTCCGTACAGATTTTGAGAATTGCCTTTTCTTCTTTAAAAGTTGGGCAATCTCGGGAGCGGGCTGTATGTGGACCACTGCAGTTTGCGCATTTTTCACTTTCTTCACAGTTAGTGTCATTGTGACCTTCTTTAGCACATCGAGCACAGATCTCAGTTTTTGTACAAGATGTTGTAGTATGACCAAAACCTTGGCATCTGAAACATCGCCGTGGGTTGGGTATGAATGGTCGTACCCGAACCGAGAGGTAATCTTCTCTGGTGGAACAGGGAGATTGAATGTTAATATAAGAGACGGTGTCGGTTCTTCTGTTCCGTTCTGCCGTTTCATTATACGTTTCACTTCAACAACATCTTGGTGGCAAAGCTCATCAACTATTTCCGAGATATCTATATCTAGAAGGTCTCTACAAAAAATTATACCCCGGCTCGTATTTAACGTTTTGTGGCATTCTGCACTGATATTTATACCACCCATATTACGGAGACGTAAGATAGATCGACTCTGTTCATCGTTGAATGTTTTAACCAGAATCGATCCGTCTCGTAATTTCCTGATATTCTTCGGGGAGCCACTTGCACCTGTTATGGTTTTCTTAATTAAGAAAGGTGAAACCTTTTGAAGGGAGCCACCTTCCTGACTATTTCTGAGAACAACGAATCTAATATTTTTATATTTCGATTCTAAGAAATTCTCTTCAGTAGGACTTTTATCCTCGTCGACGAAGCTGATCGAGGTCTCTTCGCAAGACTTAATTTGGTGGTTTTTTCAGATGGACCACCAACCATCATTGTTTGTTGTTCGATCAGAAATTTTGGTCCCACGAGTACCGGCGAAAAATGGACCACTCCAGCAGAGCGCACGCGTACTGGAGCTAGAGCTAAGTACAACTGGGTTCGCCCTGGTGCCCAGAGGACATCGTTCGAGACTCACTACGTAGAGCCATTCACCCATCGGCACGATTTGTTCCCACCTTGGGTTACGGTTGCGTTTCGTAAGATGTCGCAACACCACCGAGTGTAAATGTAAGAAATATCAGTGTAGGTTGTTGTTGTGTAATTGTGTATGTGTGTATGTTGTAATTTATGTAGTGTTCTTGGTATAGTATATGTGTAAAAGTTAAAGTGTTCCGCAGCTCATTGTATAGTGGGAAGGAAAGCTGCGGAGGCTAGGCCCGTGGGGACGCCAACCCCCAAAGTCCTAAAGAATAAGACTCCCCGTCGGGGATATAGTAATTCTAGCCGACAGTAAAAAGGATCTAGAAGAAACAATGAACGGCATAGATGAAGTCCTACGCAAGAACTATCGCGTGAAAATAAACAAGAACAAAATAAAAGTAATGAAATCTCGTAGAAATAACAAAGATGGACCGCTGAATGTGAAAATAGGAGGAGAAAAGATTATGGAGGTAGAAGAATTTTGTTATTTGGGAAGTAGAATTACTAAAGATGGACGAAGCAGGAGCGATATAAAATGCCGAATAGCACAAGCGAAACGAGCCTTCAGTAAGAAATATAATTTGTTTACGTCAAAAATTAATTTAAATTTCAGGAAAAGATTTTTGAAAGTATATGTTTGGAGCGTCGTTTTATATGGAAGTGAAGGTTGGACGATCGGAGTATCTGAGAAGAAAAGATTAGAAGCTTTTGAAATGCGGTGCTATAGGAGAATGTTAAAAATCAGACGGGTGGATAAAGCGACAAATGAAGAGGTATTGCGGCAAATAGATGAAGAAAGAAGCATTTGGAAAAATATAGTTAAAAGAAGAGACAGACTTATAGGCCAGATACTAAGGCATCCTGGAATAGTCGCTTTAATATCGGAAGGACAGGTAGAAGGAAAAAATTGTGTAGGCAGGCCACGTTTGGAATATGTAAAACAAATTGTTAGGGATGTAGGATGTAGAGGGTATACTGAAATGAAACGACTAGCACTAGATAGGGAATCTTGGAGAGCTGCATCAAACCAGTCAAATGACTGAAGACAAAAAAAAAAATTATTGAATTAGAAAAATATGTGCCTACGTTTAATTTTTGCATTTTAAAATCGAAATACTCAACTCGGGGATCAAAATCATCTTTCGAAAATTCTCACACCAAGTGTAGCTTTTAAGGGTGAAATTTATTTGTTTTAAGCATTTTTTGAACCGAAAAATAACTGATGTCATGTCTGGCAACAGCCTTCCGAATCGATGAATGAGGGTCTTCAACAAAGGTCTGCGATACATCTAATGACTTTGCATCATTTGTGACAGTTATTGTTCTACCGGTGCGAGGACGATTCCTTACAGTACCGATTTCTTCAAATCGCTGTACTGTCTTGATCACAATCGATTTACTTACCCTTACCGGTTCTCTGGTTGAGGACATCTATTATTAAATAAAACACATACTCTTGTAAAGGCCGAATTCTGTCACCGTACCCGTACATCATCAACAGCGTTATTCTTTCGGTTTCACTTAAAAAAGAAGGCGTTGTTATTTGAACATTTAATACTTAAGAAAACTAAATAAACGAACGAGGAAACTAATAATAAAACTTTCACCGAAAAATAAATTTGAACCGTTAGGCCTTCAACTTAATTTTTACTAGCGCTATCAAGTTTTACCGTTACAGATACGTTAATGTAAAAAGATGAAACTAGGAGTTAATAAGTCGCATTGTTTCAACGTAACGCATTATTGTAAATTAACAGTCTATCGACTCGACTAAATTTTTTATACATCTTTTAATTAAGTATTTACAGTCGATGTATTTCATTTACGATAAGTAACAAATATCAGCCGATATTAACAGCGGAAGTTAATTTTTATTTAGAAAATAATATCGGATTACACAGCAGGTTAGTTCGTTATCAAGTTTTCAAGTCCGTTATCGTATCCATTATGAATGTAAAACGCAATAAAATTGCATTTTACATGCGGTTCATGCAGCGCGTTTTACCTCGTTTTATTAACACTATTTTTCCGTCATTACTTCTTTTAATGGTTATAACTCGATTATGAAGGCAGAAAAACGGGTTTCACCGTTGTTTTTCTGAGTTCAAATTTTAAATCGAAATCACTCGTCAAAAAAAATTAAGTTTGATTCAATACGACCGATCGAAGATGGCGGACAAAAATTAAAAGCCCACCAAACTGTCGATTTTTTTTAACTATGTAGAACCCCATTTCTTTCTACCTCCAAATACCTCTCAGATGTGCAGTATTAAGCTGTTTCCATACTTAAATATTACTCCGTGTGTGTATACCTGGCGTTGTTCGGGGTCATAATTTCTTCGTTGGCCTACCCGGTTTTTTTTTGCGGTTTTTTTATTTTTTACAAAAATTGTGACAAACTTTCCACAAAGTAAATCTCCTTTTCATTCCTTCTTGTTGAATTTATCCGTTCAAATCAAGCCTGTCTGTTACCTGCGATAGTACGGTATGAATGAAAACACGAGGATTTTTGAAAAAAATACATGTAATTTAAACGTTCAAGCGATATTCAGTACAATAAGACGGTCAAAAAGAAAAAATAATTGGATCTCAGATAAAAGTAGGTGAATTTGAAAGTATTTCTTATACAGAGTCTTAAAATGAAATCAGTTTTTCTTCATCGCCCTCAGATTTTTAGTTAAACCCTATAAAATATCGAGTAACTTGTTAAATAATAGAATACAAAAATAATAATAATGAACGATTGAAATTTCTACCTTTATTTTGCAGACATTTCCGTTATCGTGATTTCTTTTTTCTTATTTTCCTTTTGTCACTCATCATAGATTCATCCCGTCTACCTTGATAACTTTGTTCCGTCTGCAATATATCTTGGTAGAATCTTTCTCCTTGTACGTCGCTGATTTCAACCGAGTTTAAAGGGAAAACGTTGAAAAGAGAATTCAAAATATGAATTTTCAATGAAATTCTGCAGCCTAAATTTTTGTAGTTTACTGAAAGTATATTTATAAGCCGATCATGATTTTCAGATTTTTTTGTTTCCAAGAAAACTAGTAAGGATATCTTAGAATGAGTTCCACGCTACTAGTTCCTTAGGATTCAATTAGCTGTGAAATATATTTTCACGAATTAATTTTCTTATTTGTGACCCGATCAATATTCCCTCTTTTAATTTAAGTTCGCTTTAGCCGAGAGGTTTTTCAAAATTAATATTTAAAGCAGTCTCCAACTTTATCTAATGATTTTACAAAATTCTTCATCAGGCCTAGTTTTACGTGTAGCGGTTGTAAAATAATACGATGTCCTTGGACAAGGGAAATATTGACAAAGTTTTCCTTTCCTGGGGGTAAACCGATTTCTTTTTGGACAGTCTTTAACCGCGTAGTGTTTATCTGCAGCTCGACTATCCTACAAACACTAGAAACACATATATTTTGTAAAGTCCCTCTGAAGACCGAGAAGAATCCTTTCAGGTCAGCGATGATTCGCCGTGAGTGTTCGTCGTATTAAATAGCTTTAAAAATGTTTATAATACTTTCATATATCATTCATTCTTACAGCATGTACTACCTATATAGAAGAAACCTTATTCGAGTTATGCAACAACAGCGCCTTTAAGCTTCTTTTTGTCGAGTCTGTAATTAAACGCCGATCACGAGTAACATATTCAATGTCCGGTTAAGACGTTAGCCTCGTAACTTCACGGCAGGAACATATTAAACTATCTCTTCTAAAGTATATCGGTAAATTTTCGTTTCGATTTCTATATACTGAAATTTTAATATTCTCGTTTAATAAATTTCATTCTTTAAGGCGTGAACTTAAGAGTTTTGCATGTCGTTTCGATAAATACAAGTCACGAATTAAGTCGCTTAATTCTTCTCGTCTGATGAGATGAGGCTCGGTATTTGATTCTTCTTGAATGTAATTAATATCTTATTGAAGTTGAGGATCCATCGGTCGAGCCTTGTGGGGAATCAGAAATTTCTTTCCAAGAAGTCGGAGCGATCAGAATCGGTAAATCAACACCGTGAAGTACCGGTCTTACAGCCGAACGAACATTTGGGTATGCGGTACTGCTTTTATTGTACGAATTGAAACCGGTAACATTTTTTCAGCAAAACTAACAAACTAAAAGTCATCATAACGGTTAGTAGGCTCTCGCCAAATCATAGGTACGCCAAAAGGAAAATGCTTGCTTCATGTGGAGCCCAGGATTTATCTTGGTCCCCCAAGGGGCAGTCAGAATAATGTTTTTAAGTAGTTTTCAGCAGATTCGTTGACCGGTTTTCGTTGACTTTTCGTGGTGAATTCTTCGTAAACGTAACAAAATATATTTGGAGAATTTTTTACAAGACTGATTTTTATTCGTTGTAAAATTCAAAATGTTTTAACGAATGAAAGTAAACTGAAATATTACAGTAATATTTAGTTAATTATAAAAATAATTAAGTTCTAATTATTAATACTTCACCGTGGAGTGCGATAAAACACAGCGTGAAACACATACACACACGACTTAACAAATCTTAATCGATAAAATAATACCAAAAGTTGTTCTGACGTAAAAGTCTTTCACCAAATTTACGGCATCGCTTATGAAACGATCGTTATAGTACGCGTATAATAACACCGCTACCACGACTAAAGAACACAGCAAGTCATACCAAGAGCTGATCTCTTACTGAAGAGAATTTCATCGCGTTGAATTACTTATTGCTTGATTCGCTGACATATCTATACATGTATCGCAATATAAATCAGATGTGAATAAGCTAACGTAAAGACGTTCCGACTTAATTGTATTGTTCGTTCCACGAATGATGAAACAAATAAAGTTAAGGGACTGTATACGTGAACGGGTTGTTTCGGAATACGCATTCAGATTCAGCATATAAAATACTGTACAGAACACTTACTCCGTTTTCAGTTCCAAGTTTTATGTTGACCGGTGTAATTAATGTAGCTGTACAAATATTCTATATACAAATATCTTATGCGGCTATAGAAATATATACATATAATTTTTTAATTTATTTTAATTAATTAATCCTGCCGTGAGCATCGAGAAAGTGCTATAGACAGGCATAGTATGTACGAAGATACATATATGAAGATACATACAAATATGTACGAAGACACATACAAATGTACATTATACAAATAACTAATGCGACTATACAGATATAAGTTTTAGAAAATGCAAATATATAACTTTTAGGAGGTTCTACAAATTTCCAAAATGTAATAATGTTCGAAAATATCCTAGAATATTCCAAAATTTTCCACAATTTTAATTTTTTACAATGCTGTACTCTCACGTAGTAAAAACGTATACTTTTTTCTTATGACTTAACTCTCTTTTTTGTTTTAGCATAATTCTTCCGAAAATGAAATATGTAATTGTGTTTCTGAATATTTCATTTACAATTTGAGGAATTATTTTAATTTAAATATAAAAGCGGGTAATTTTGACTACGCATTGAAAATTCTACAATTTAGTCGTGTTTATTTTATTTCTTCTTTTTTTAAAATCTTTTTTACTTCCTTATATGAGGTAAAGGAAAATATCAACGTAAATATCCATTTTGGCCATCCCTAAATCCATTTTGACTAGTTTCGGCGTGAGGTCTGTACGTACGTACGCATGTATCTCGCATAACTAAAAAGATATTAACCGTAGGATGTCGAAATTTTGGATTAGGACTGTTGTAACATCTAGTTGTGACCTCCCATTTTGATTGCGATCGACTAGACCAAAAGTATCCGAAAAACCAAAATTTAAAAAATTGGGATTTTTGACTTTTTCGTAACTGCAGTAATAAACCCTCATTGAGAGCTTTTCAACGATGTATTATCATAAGTGATACTTATTTTCATTGGTTCCAGAGTGAAATGAAATTTTAATTGATGAAATATTTTATCTTACAAAGGGAAGGTACATCGGTTCGAATCCTACTTCATGTTTTATTTAACTTTTTTTAAAATTAATATATGATTTATTAATCAATTAACCTCTCATTGTAAAAAAAAGTTTACAATAAATAATATTCAATAATAATAATAATAATAATAATAATAATAATAATAAAAGATAAGAAAAAATATGATAAGTTGTTAATGAAATAAAATTTTATGTACTTATCATTTAAAAAAAAAAGTGGATATGTAATTTAGTAGGCGTACAAGGAAGTCATGTGGTGTCCCCATCAGTTTTTTGTTTGACAAAAAAAGATAAGGTTGTCGACTTACTCGTACGTATTGTTGTTTTGTGGTTGAATACACACACACACACACACACACACACAAGTTATATATATATATATATATATATATATATATATAACAACGTTTACCTTTACTACTCATGCAATGGCATGATAACTGTTTTTCATTTTTGAATAATTGATTTCCTTAACATATTTATGACTTGTGGAAATATATCGCGGCTTAGGCCACGCTATGTGGTTGCTTGTGTTTTCCATCGCGTCAATTTTTTTTTTTTATTATGTTTTTTATTCAAGTAACTGAAGATAAGTGCAGGCAGCGAGCAGGTACAGTAACTGTGTTGGTTAAGACGCCCCGCCGTGCATCGTTCCCTCGTTAAAATCCGAAATTAAAAAAAAAACTACTGAAAATGGTTTGTAGATATTTTTATCTGAATAGTATTTAAGTCCAAATCTAGTGAATATCTCGTTTACTATAGTCGAAAATGGGGAAAATTCGCAATTATTGTTAAAGGTGTTTTATTCACTCCTTTCCACGTTGAATTTTGAAAATCTAGAAATTGGTTTTTAGGAATTCACAAGAAACCAAAAATCAACTTCTTATCTTTATTTTTTACAGAGAAATGAAAAAATATCCGGGTTTCAAAAACAAATCAAAAATCTATTTTAACCCTTTAAATTAGGAACGTCAAAAAATCAAGAAATTTGTTTTAGATATTCACTTTATGATTACAGACAAAACCTCAGACCGAAACAAAAAACAAATTTTCAGTTTATTTTTAATATTTTTGCTGGGCGTTGATTATAAATCGGTCACGACATGTTGTTTTCTATATATATTCATATACTATTTTTTTCGACGGGCGTTATCGAAATATTTACATTTTGTTTCAAATAAAAAGAATTCAAAGTGTAAATATCGGAAAAATAATGACATCTTCCTCAGCTTTTTCTTGGCTTCTATTTTCATCTGCATCTCGTTATGTTTTAACCTGCAATCACGGAATGTATTGTACTAGCTTGTGCATTACTAAGAGACGGCGTCTCAGTAATGCACAAACTTAGGATGATTACTCGGAAGGACTACGTGTTGTCTGGCCGTCAAATGTACATGGTGTACCGAGGTGTATTCGAAAGCACGACCTCTTACACGGCGCCCGTTTGGGCGCATAGGTTGGATATGAATAGAGACTTGTTCAACTTTTAAGGAGCGTCCGGCGCAGAGCCGTGAACTGTATGCACTGGTGTGTTTAAAACAACCTCCTACGAGGCTACCATCGTATTGGGAAAGGCTCTCCCAATCGATTTAGCGGTGAAAGTTCGCGCGGCCATGTGGAGATTGCGAAGAGGCCGGGAGGCCGAGGTATTTGGGATCCGGTTTCGGGTCTGGCCAGTACCGGAACGGAACGGTGATCACAAGGCACCGGATCTAAATTACCTTCAGTTTTACATCTCCTGCCTGCGGAAGAGGGTGCAGAGCCTCGCGATGGAAGCACGAAGCTGGAATGGAACACCACGACTAAGGGAAGATTTCTGTACAAGTTTAAACGGGATCTGCGGGGATGGTATGCCTCGAGTTCGCTTTTAAGGGCGACGGGTGCCCAGGTGCTCATTAACCGCGTTAATTTGAACCAATATCTGTTTCGGTTCCGCCTGGCAGCTGATAGCTGTGCGTCTGCGGGGAGGTCCAGTCAAACGAACGCATGATGTTTGACTGCCCTGCTCTTGCGGAGGCCAAAATCCAGGCCACCCTGGAACTTAGAGGTTAAGGGGAAAATCGGCCACACACAAGCAGCGAGTCAATATGGCGAGAGCCGCATTGTCGGATTGTGTGGGAGTTCCTGATGCGGTTGCTATGTTCAACCGACATCAATAGTTCACATAAGGGAAAGACTGCTACCGCACTGTTATCGGAAGCTTACCTAGAAATATACGGTTCACCATCAGCCGATTACGGTTCCAAACGCTTTAATATGGTGGACTGGTACTTGCTGGCATTGAGCGACCTAGGCGTGGCATCGAATTGTTGTCTAGACAAAGTAAATTTTAATTTATGGATGTCGTATATATTTTTACTAGTTTTCGGGGTGCGCCTACCCATTTTTGTAAATATATGACAAGCGAGCGGTCGGATACGTAAGCCGGTGGTGAATTGCACCGCGCTTAGTCCGCTCACGCTTTTAGGTAAGCTCTAGGACACAGGTCGCTAAACTGTTTTGTGGCTCAGTAGCCGTTTGTGGCACAGACATTCGGTCTTATGCTTTAGGACGACTGAATGGGGTGGTGGCGGGAGAAATACCAAGTAAACCGTTTAATCTGGCTTTTGGAAGATATAAATAAGGAGATATGCTGTTAATCAAGTTTATTTCTACTGCGTGTCTTTAACGAAAATTACTCGATCGTGGATCAAATCCATTCTGCTCAAAGTAATGCAGAGTAATGCAATCTTTGAAAAATGTGTGTTTTGCGTCTCAAACGGGCCAAGATTTGCCGGATTTAAAATCTGGTTATGCATCCATCTTCTTCTCCTGAGGGACCCCGTTGACAAAACTGCAGCCGGCTGGCGTAGTCACCAGGCTGGAGATGTTGCAATTTCTGAATATGAAAATCCATTATTATTTAATATCCTTCATACTCTGCTTTGTGAAATATTGAACCGTGTTGCAATTAATCGCGTGCTCGTTGCCGGACTACGTTGAACCATCTGCAGAATGTTTTCACCTTCATCGGCATGATTTGCTTGTCGTTCAGATGAATATGAGCGCTTGGGCCGTTCTCACGAAGATTATTAAAAATTCTAATAAATACTTTACGATTTGGTACAACACGACCGGGATACCTATGTCGAGATTCCGTAACCGCTGCCGCAGCACTTCCGTTGCAAAAACCATAGATGAAAATCACGTCGGCATATTCGTCATTAGTGAAGATACGCGGCATGTTTCAAAACAAAACTAAACAGAATTTCGTTTTTTTAACAGACTTGATTTTTATGCGCTGTAAAATGAATACAAAATTACACTTCTTAACGGTTTTCTGAAATTTTTACGATAAGAATTGGACGTAATACTGCAAACACGATTCATCAGCGAAAGGTTATTATCACAATTAACCGACAACAATGAGTAGTATTTAAACAAATTGTGATGAAAAAAATCAGTGTTGCCAACTTGTTTTGCATAGGTCTAAAATTATTGTACCTACTAGACACATCTGTTTTCTTTTGTTGTAACATTTTCTTCTAAGTTTTCGTCGGTTTTGTTGTTAATAAGAATCGACATTATTTACATCGATCTTCTTATAATAAAATTCTCTACAATTTATGTTTAAAAAATCTATGATTTATTGCCAATTTAACAACGTTATTGTACGTCAAACGTAAAAAAAAGTGTTTTTTGACCCTATTTTTGGCTTTTTACACGGGATATCTTAAAAAGTAAGAGAGATACAGTTCTGGGACCTATTTTTTTCGATTTTCCAGCTCAAAAACCATAAGAAACAATTGAATTCGCTCGTTAATTGATCTTCCCAGAATTTCAGAAAGCCTTAATTTACCCGGAGGAACTAAAACTAGAACAAAATCTTTCACCCTGTATAACTCGCTAACGAAGCGTTTTCGGACCTATGTTTATATGAACTTTTTTCTTATTTTTAGCCTCTAGACTGAGTTGTCAATGTATTGGCCTATCCTCCTGAATCACTCTGTGTATATATAAATATACACATAGATACATACATCTTTAACCAAAGAACGGCTGGACAGATTGTCGTGAAATATTTATTAAACATATCGTCTCATCGGTCTTAGTCACTACTGAACGTAACCTTTTTGTATATCGGTGACTGATACGGTAAACGTAGTCTAAATTTTAATTTTTTAATTACAGACTTTTAATCCTAATTTCATACGTTCTGATAAAGCAGAGAGATCTCTGCGAAAGAGGATAACGCGAAAAAAATAGAAAGTAATTTTAAATTGTAAGTAACAGAAAATATGTTTTTGTAAATTTTCGTATTCTGCTAGTACATGCGACTTATACTTATTTATTAAAATTAAAATAAATAATAAAATCGCCGATTAAGTAAAAACAAATAAAACCTAATCGATCCTGTAATATTGTAGTTTAAAAGTAGTTGCAAATTGAAAACAATGAACAAATTTAGTGACCGGTTATTAAAAAATTTGATATTTGAAGAACTGAAAAATATGATTTTATTTTTTACGGGGCTCTCCCAATCGATTTAGTGGTGAAAGTTCGCGCGGCCATGTGGAGATTGCGATGAGGCCGGGAGGCCGAGGTATTTGGGATCCGGTTTCGGGTCTGGCCAGTACCGGAACGGAACGGTGATCACAAGGCACCGGATCTAAATTTCTTCAGTTGCCCATTTCCCGCCTGCGGAAGAGGCTATGGAGCCTCGCGATGGATGCATGGCAGCATGAATGGCACACCACGACTAAGGGAAGATCCCTGTATAGATTTATACAGGATCTGGGGGGATGGTATGCCTCGAGTTCATTTTTAAGGGCGTCGGGTGCCCGAGTGCTCACCAACCATGTGAATTTGATGCAGTATCTGTTTAGGTTTCGCCTAGCGGTTGATGAGTTGTGTGTCTGCGGGGAGGTCCAGTCGAACTAACATCTTAAGTTCGACTGCCCTGCTCTTGGGGGGGGGGGGGGCAGAGACCGGGCCACCCTGGAACTTAGAGGTCAGGGGGAAAACTGGCCGCTCATAAACGGCGAGTCGATGTGGAGAGAGCCGCATTGTCGGACCGTGTGGGGGTTCCTCGATGAGGTTGCGATGTTCGACCGTCATGGTTAGATTTTAAATTTAAACGGGCTTTATTGATTCCTTTAGCGGAGCTGTGGGAAGTCCTTATCCGAAATAATGGCTGGCCACCAGCCAGTAAAAGCTCCAAGCGCTTTAAATGGTGGACAGGCACTAGCTGGCTGACAGCGACCGAGGCGTGGCGACTTAAATTGCCGTCTTTTTAACTTGTAACTTTTTTAGTTTTAATTTGTAACAAGGGGTGCGCCTCCCCGATCTAGTTTTAATGTGACAAGTGAGCGGTAGGGACACATAAAGCGGGTGCTGTACGGCACCCGGCTTAACCGCTCACGCAAGATAGGAGCTCACTAGGAGCATTAGGAATAACGAGGTCGCAAATCTGTTTTGAGGCACACTAGCCGTTTTTTTGGCACGGAACATTTGGTGTATGCTCTAGGGCGACCGAATGGGGTGGTGGCGGGAGAGACGCCAGCTAACTAATGTCCTTTTTCTTTTTAAGCCGATAATAATTTTTCTTTTAATTTTTAAATTTTTTCTTAAAAATGAGAAAGGAATCTACAGATAAACGATGTAAAAGCTATGAGCGTGTGCTAAGGCGGTTTGCAATGCGGAAAATATTGCTTTTATTCTAATTTTACTTCTATTTGTCTTGTACTATAATACTCGTATTTATATCATTTTTGTGGTATTTCACATATTCCA